>NW_027103627.1:67836-667836 GCF_902728285.1 Clytia hemisphaerica | reverse complement strand
ATACAAATATATCTTCCTTATAATCCGTCAACTGAAAAGGTAATAATAACAAAATAATTATATACTAGCCGTCCCGGCGTCGTCCGAGACGACTTCTTACTCCTTTTAATACGCTCGCTTCGCTCGCTTTTCTATTTTTCAGAAACTTGTAGGGATTTGTATACAAATGTACTTATTTTGCGAGAAGAAATGTTCTTATTTAGGCTGTTTCGGAAAAATTGATGTTTAGAATTTTAAGGGACACTAAATTAATGCACATAAAAAATATGGTTGAAAGTTTTAGTTGAATTTTGATTTTTCTCTCTTATTAAATTGTAAAATTTGTCATAATTTCTTTTGTTTAAAACTTCAAACAATAATGTTTACTCGCTAAAAATAATGCTCATGCAATTGGTGAAAATTGAGTTAAAATTTCTCGCGAGAAATCGGTCATACTTTAAACGTGCTTTTTTGGGTTTGGGAGAGGAAAGACTATTATTTTCCTCCGCAGGATGAAGATAAAAAACAAATAGAAATTCAAATTCAGATTAGAGGTACTTGGCAACTCCGATCACTCCAAAGACCACAGTGCTTTACGGTGGAATATAAAGAGTGCCTTTTTTCAATACCCTTAACAAGTCAATTATTTCAATTAAACTCAATGCGTAAGTAAAAGGTTTTCATTTTGCTCTCATGAACAAAAAATAGCAAACATTGATTAAAAAATTTCATAATTGAATTGGGAAAAGTCATCAACTTTTCTCATATTGTAAGTCCATTAAAATTGAAATGTTTTATCAAGATCAAATAGAGGGAATGTCATCGGAGTTTATTAATCTCAGGTAATCATAAATATGATGTCTTTTTGAAAACTCAAATTTTATCTTCGACGTATTCCCATGTGAATCAAAATTATTTCATAACCGACATAAACTTTTTTTTAAAAAACTATAAATTATGCTGATAGTGCTATTGCACAGTCAGTTGTGTTTCTCCATCAAGGATAAATGTGCTCTCTTGAATGGAAGTGCACGCGAAAAAAATTGCCGTGTATTTAAAAATCGCTAGCGAAAAAGCCTCATGCAAGAATGGGAGAGTTCCGATTTAAGCGTATTATAATATAGATCTTATTCATGATATCATCAAGAAAAAAACAACTAATGCATTTTCTTCAGTACTCTGGGTTTCATGTCTATTCATGATATGACCACTGGAGAGTCTTCTGAGAACTTTTAAAATTTTCCACCCAATACGTCACTTAAACAATAGAAAAAGTGACGTATTGGGTAGAAATTTTTGAAAATTCTTGGAAGGATCTCCAGTGGTGCATACCATGAATTGAATTGAGCTGATTCGGTTGGTCTGTATTTCTAAATGTTGACCCCATCTGGAAATCATATCTCAAGTCCTTTTGATTTGAACTGTTGGTGGTATTTACTGATATCTTGAGATTTCAACATTTGTCGATGCTTCACAAACGTAAATAACAGCGTATTAGCAAGTTTATGTATTTGCACTTTTGAGGACGTTAAAGAGACTGAAGCGATTTGGAATAACCCGCACTTCTGACCCGCAAAATCGAGGACGGTAAAAGTGCTGATTTACCGTCATCCTCAGTTGGTCAGGATCTGGAAAAATTAGAACCTTACCATCTCATCTCCGTCGCAGGAAAACACACATACGTAAACTCGGTAAAGTCTGAGGTACACGGGGACGAGGTTGACGAGGTTGACTAACGAGAACACTTTTGAAATTAAGTGGGAACCTGTCAACTGCGATTCTCACTAAAAAACCTTTGATTGATTCCGCTTTTTATTGACCAATTTTTGTACAAAGTCAAATTCAAATTTTTTAATTATCACCATATTAATTTATCAAGAGTATATTAAGTTTGTAATCGTCAGCCGTGCAAAATTACTCGAATCTGATTGGAGTTATTATTATGGAGTGCGATTAATCGTTAATTGCACTATTACCACTTTTTTCACTCTTCGAAGATCAAATTTTCCCTTTTTCTAAAAAAACTATGATTTACTAATGATTATTTACTGACGATTACCTCGGAATCGTATGTTTTGTCGTGCATTTAACGATTAATTACTCGTAACAAGGGAGAAAATACCGTAATTTGCACTCGTCTTTCGGACTTGTGCAAATTACTATTTTCTCCTTTGTTACTCGTGATTAATCGTTAATTGCACTCCAAACCATACGATTACTAGTACTAACTTTGTGAATTGGAGAAAAAGTTAGAATGATATGCGCAAAATAAAATTCAAATCGGGAGAAAGCGAGTTTACAGAGTGGTAAACCTTATAATAACTCACCTGGTAAATATCAGTGGACGATCCATTAATTTGTAGATTAGATTCTGTGTTCGAAGCCATTTCATTGGTACAGAGAGCTAAAATCATAACGATTATTATAAAGTTAAAAATTAGCTCTAGGATAATATTAAAGAGTAAAGGTCTGTTCATATGGAGGCGGGCGTGAAGCGGGATAGATTTTCGAGCGTCTCGTGATCTATTTTTAGCCATTTGATTCGTCAAAAACTGTGAAGAAACGTTCGAAAATCCATCCAATCTCACATAGCCGGACCAGCTCACCTCAATATGAATAGCAGATATGAAATTTTCATCAAATATTTTTTATACGTTACATTCTTCATTTTCAAAAGCTTTAAAAATGGCTAAAAAGCGATATATTCTACATAATTTCAATAATATTGTCTTCTAGCACTTTCTAAAGTTAACTAATTTGGGAATCAATTTTTGTCGAGTTAATCGAATTTGATAAATTACCAATTAAAGATTAGGTTTATCTTTTGATATTCTCATTATGTTTTTAGCTATTATTTGTTATCTAATTTGATCTTACTTACTTACTACGTATTTTATTATATTATTTTCCATAATGTTACCGGGTGATCCACGAAAAAGTTCAGACGTTACCCGACGTCTTGAGGCCAAACAAATATCCCAAAGTGCTTGGAGTTTTGATATTTAGAAAGTAGATATCGTAACTTAAAATTTGAGCCATCACTTTTTAAATTTGACCAACTTGTTCTCTACTTATGAGCTTTTAAGTTTTCACTTTTCGAAAAGTGTAAAAAACACGTAAAAAAGAGGTATTAAATTCATGCAATCAATTAGAAAATCACTTACAAATTGACTTATTTAACGAGTTTTATGACATTAATAATTAATAAAAACACCTTTGAAAGTAGTTTTTGTTTAAAACAAGACTAGTTTTTATAAAAATTGGCGCTTTCATAGATTTTTTTCAAAAACTGTATATCAAAAACGTCTAAAAATACCAAATTTGATACCCCTTTTTTACGTGTTTTTTTTACACTTTCCTTAAAGTGAATTTTGACTTTAAAAGCTCATAAGCAGAGAACAAGTTGGTCAAATTTAAAAAGTGATAGCTCAAATTCTAAGTTAGGATATCTACTTTCTAAATATCAAAACTCCAAGCACTTTGGGACATTTGTTCGGCCTCAAGACGTCGGTCGGTTTTTCGTTGGTCACCCGGTAGATTAGCTACTTTTACGGTAGAATATACTAGTTTTTCCAGCATAAAGCTGATGTTGTCAACTGTCTTTTTCTATCTGCCTCCATCAAGTCAATCTCAACAAATTGCAAGCGGAGAATTAACTCATATTTAACTGTAAAACTCATGAGAAATTCATTTTGTGGTGCGAATGGAAAACAGCTTGAAAACATTTTTTGTTTTAGATATTGTTATCGTACTGAACAGCAATCCTAAACCTAGCCAAAACCTACCCAAGATTTTTTTATTCAGTAGCTGTATTTAGCTAGAAATGTTTTTCATGATCAAAGGATAAGATTGGTTTATGTTCTCTTATAAATGGAAACTACCGAGGTCGTAAATAGCCGGGGATATCTTGTATTTGTGGTGTATTCTCATTTTTTTGATCGTTCGAATGTTCAGCCTTCCCTGGAACTTATAGACAACAAAACATGTTTTGAAATTAAGTTTCTCCGTAGCTAGCCGGGGTATACAAACTAAATCCCGTAACAATAATCGTGTTATCATATAACACCTATACTACTGTATTACACGCATTATAAACAACTCCAGTCTACGTTTGAGAAAGAAAAAACTTTTTTCGCTAAGCAACCGTTCTTGTCCGCAAATCACTTCCTTGAGTCAAAAACCATCCCCAGTCCATCTTTAGATATATGATATATCATGTTTTTTTAGAATCAGTGTCGAAAATGCTTCCAAAGATAAATGACATTTTTGTTTTACGTTACAACCATTCCGATCTGTAAAATACACGGACAGATGTTTTAGAGATGTGTCTTAAAGTGGTCCTTGCCGCCACCCAACGTGCATTCCTATACTAATTTTGCACATTTACCCTGCACAACTTATTTTGCTCTAAATGACCTGATTTAGTTTATAATTTCCCGGTAATCAGTTCATTTTATCCCCTTCATTTATCAGGAACCTTAGAGTATGCGATTTGTATTTAGCTGCTTTGGGAGGCTTTAAAAACTTCATGGGAAAAAGGACACCGGATCAAAGATTTACTATGTCCTCCTTTCTGAATCCACGTCGTCACAAAAAAGTTTTCCATACCATATTTTACAGAATGTATCATTGATTGCCGATGACTTGTATATACGGCAATAGTGAAATAAATATCTATGACCATCCATACCTTATTTGCTGTACAAGAATTAAAAGAAAAATATACAAAGGCCGGTCTCCACTTGCGCGCGCTTCGATCACACTTTTCGAGCAAAACTTCCACGCTATTGGTCAAAAGAAAAATGAAGCAACTCCATTGGCGCGATCTGACGTGTTCAACTTTTTTTTGAGTACGCGCTACATTTTTATGACGTAATCTTTTTTCTAAGCAAAAAGGATTGAAGCCAAAAAGTGCGATCGCAGCGCGCACAAGCGGAGACCGGCCTTAACGTGGTTGCCTTACTACGGCATATGTAGGTTTATTGTTCACTTACCCGGACAAACGTGATAGCAATTCTGGGTGATGATTGGCTTTTCACCACAAAGTTCTTCAGGATGTGAGCTTCCGTCTATGATGTATTGACAAACATCAGCTGTTTTGTACCGCCATCCAGGTCCACATTCATCTTTTGTGGCATTGCAGGGACTGAATGTCGTGTTGATAGCTTTCCATTGAAAGTCCTCTGTAAATTAGTAAAAAACAACAAAGATATTATTACGTCATTTTTTCCAAATAAGAAATTCTAAATTTCAAACATTATTTCACCTTGATTGACCTTGGAGTTAAGAACGTTCCCAGGGTACTTTTCCAAAGAGGGGAGATGGCAACCTCGTCCCCGTGTATCCCAGGCTTTATTCACGTTACTGATTGACGCCAGAGAATATTATCTAGCGCTATCAGTAAGCATAGAAAAAAGGTGGTAATACACAGGGAAAGAGGTTGGGGAGATGGCAAATTAATACAAAATCTAATTTTGAGGCCATCTTGAGGCCGCGAGAGGCAGAAATATTGATAAGAGAGAGGTGTTACTAAAAAAATTTACTTTTATGACTTTCAAAGAATTTGATAATTCCAGAGTATAGGCTACATCACTCACTTACCTTTGCATTTACAATTGTCCATTTCAACAAACCTTCCGACACAATTTTTCGAATCACTACCTTGACTACAAGTTCTAATTCTCTCGTAAGTTGAATTTTCCAAACGACAATTTCCGCTACAATCACCCCAACTCCCCCATTCGGTCCAATCTCCCAAATCTGAAATATAGGTTGTAAACACTTTTTTTATAAAAACCAGTAAAATTTTGCTAATGATTGGCTGTTCTTTTTGGCACTTTGAGCCTCAAATTGTTACTACTTTGACCCCTAAATTGCTTGAAATTGAGTAATTTCAGGCTCAGCATCGTTCTTGAAATGTTCTTATTTTTTGCCGATTTTGAGACTCATTGTTCTTATATTATTGTTCTTATAAAAAAGTTTGACTGAAAAAGAAATTTGATATAAAATCAGAAAAAGGGTGTACACATACCTTAAGGGGATTTCAAGTGAAGGAACCAGAAAACTTGTTCGAGTTAAGGAGACATTCGAGTTATTGAAGTTCGAGTTATATTGAAGTTCGATTTAGAGAGACTCAACTGTAGTATTTTTACAACCCTCTTTTTTGTAGAGTTCTTGGATTAAGAGTAAGCTCTGGTTTAGACAGTCGACTTTCTGCCCTACTTATTCAAATTGCTTGAGTAGGCGAAAAGTGAGCGCAAAGTTGGTGTTAAAATATTTGCTTCGAAAAGATTGAAAGAAGAGATTGTATTGACATCAAAAGAGGGCAATGCATTGACTTTAGACAGCCAAATTTTTGCCCGCTTTAATTTACAATTAGAATAGGCAGGGTGGAAAGTGTGCCGTCTAAACTTGACCTAAGGTGTTAAGGTCTCGCAATGATTTTACGCATTTCAAGAAGGGCGTATTAGAATTAAACTAGGCGTTACATACACTGACCTTTATTATATCCCTGGACCAAGTTACTCAATCCCGGGCAACTAAAAATCTTTGATCAGATATTCTTTTGAAATTGGTACCCTAATGGTAGCACTACTAAGTAGCGGTGAAAATGCATCGAGAGCGCTAGATCTACTTTTCCTTGAATACTTTTGATGATGTAGCGCCGATAGACGTTAATTTTTAACATTGCATTGGCTTCATCTAGGGTACCAAATCCAAGAAAACTCTAATCAATGATGGTGGATATAGCTTGGTCCAGGGATATATAAAGGTCAGTGGTTACATACTATAATAATCGATGCGATTTAATTCTGCTTTCAGCTCGTTTGTTGGCGTTGAATCAAACTCCAGTTCGACTTTCAATCCATTGATAATTTGTTGAATATCATCCACCACAAGAAGATTTTGAGGAGACGAATTAGGGTTACGGGTCTGTGGAAAAATAAAATAAAATATGACATTTTGTGCTACTATGCTAAATTAAGATATTCAAGTAAATACAAAAATTGATCGTTGATTCAAACATATTCAGCAGGAAAAATAATTATGACCATCAGACAAAGTGCCAAAGTTGATTTTATGCCTTTTGGCTAATAGGCAACTTTTGCAAAAGAAGATCAGAAAACAAATGAACGTTAGAATCTGAAGAAAAATGGCAATAATCCGTTTCGTTAGTAAATTTGTTTTACGAAATTTGGACTCCATCTCAATTTAGTCATCATTATTTCAAATCTTTGTGAAAAATCTCACCGACAGTGACAAAATTAAGGTCCGAAATCACAATGAAAAAAATGCTGAGCTTGCGAAAACAATACAAGAATCTTTAAAACATGATAGCGCGGGTTTTATCAGCTGATTGCTCTTTTTGACAATAGAACGCCTTCTTTCTTAAGTTACATAATAGAGAGATTATGTATCTGAGATGTTCTACGGCTACGGTTGCAGGGCTGCCCATACAGGTCATCACCGAAGACGACATGTCGTTGTCTACTTTGCTCTGTATGGGAAATACACCAAAACACTGTATAAGCAAAGTCGACATAATGCCCGTATGTCAAATATCGAATTTTCTTTCATCTGCCATTACTTGCCTTACTCGCCATTTCCCTCGCCACGCCACTTTAACCGTAGCCGTAGAGAATTCCAGAGACAGAATCTCGCTAATAGAAACCATAAATTTAAACCATGACATTCGAAAGTTACTTTGAACGCTTCGAAGTTGAAAAAATGCGACGAATAAGAATAAACAAGCTAGATGCTGGTCTTGTCGCAAAAATCAGTTTTATTGACAATTGAATCATGCTTGGTGGTGAGCATTGTTATCAATAATGTTTTTGTGTAAAAAACATAGAAATATAAGGAAAAAATCCAATGAAAATCTGCAAACACGGCGATTTCCGGCATTTTCAACCGGAAAAAAAAAATCTCAAAAATCGAACTCGGCCATGTTTTGGGCATTGTTAATACGCATCTTTGAGCAAATAATCAGAAAAAGCTAATGATAAAATCTCGAGAAAATGCCAAAAAACAGTTTTTCAGGCATATTTCCGGCATTTTCGGCCGATAAAAAATGTTTTTCGAAAATCGGGCTCTGTCACATTTTAGGTATTGTCATTTTGCATCAGTGTGCAAAATTTCATAAAAAATCATAAAGTACAGCTCGAGAAATTCATGAAATACTGTCTTTCCGGCGAAAATAGGTTGTTCCGGCTATTTTTAAATAGTTTCAGCTTCAAAAATCAATTTTATTGAAAATTGAATTAAATTTTCTCAAAAATCAGACTCGGCCATGTTTCGGGCATTGTTAATACGCATCTTTGAGCAAAAAATCAAAAAAAACTAGTGAGAAAATCTCGAGAAAATGCAAAAAAAACAGTTTTTCCGGCAAATTTTTTTTTTCGAAAATCGGGCTCCGTCACATTTTGGCCATTGCCATTTTGCATCTTTGTGCCAAAAATCAGAAAAAAATAATGAGCCAATCTCGAGAAAAGCTGGTAACAGACGAACGAACGAACGGACGGACGGACGGACGGACGAACAGACAGGCGGACGAACAGACAACGGTTAATTCATAGGACCTCCACCGGGGTACCGAGAGGTAGGTTCAAAAAGTATGGTCTACATTTTTGATGGCTTAAGGAAATAATTTGCATTGCTTTTGCCAGAGAAAACCACTTGAAATTACTGATAAAACATTGGATAAAGCCCCCCCCCCAAAGGCAATGTTCATTTTGTACGGCTGTCTCATCGTTCATTGAACATTGCCGTTGGGGGAGGGGGAGACAGCTTCTAATTTGCTTCTGTCCTGTCTGTCTCACCATTTTTGTCCTTGGTTGTAGCTTCATAATGTATTAGACTCTCACTTATTCGAGATTCTATTATTCAAATCTTTCTATAATTCGAATAGTCCCCGTCAAAGGGAACCCTCCAAATATACTTTCTATTATTCGAATCTCTCTGTAATTCAAATAAATAATGTTCCCCGCGTTCGAGTTCGAAATAGCGAGAGTCAGTAGATATGCAAAGATCGAAATATCGTTGAAAGAAAATGTGTTTTTACAATTTAATGATTACGTTTTGTTTTTAAATAAGAGTGATATCGTTTGCTTACTCAAAAGCTTTTTCACATCAGATTGAAACGGATGTGGAGCAAGATTGGTCAGAAAGAAGAAAAGAAAAACATTTTTTGCTTATATATCATCATAATAAAACAATAGGCAGACACTGATATGAAATATGTGTCTGATATGAAACGGGAACACTTATGTAAAAATGAAACTTTTTAAATATACCTCTTCGCTTGTAATGTTCCACCATTTGGTTTGGTCAGTGGTGAGGAGAAGTTTCCATTTAAAATTATCCATCGTATAAAGGTTGATGGCGAATTTTTTGACTTTCACAAAACGGCTGAAATATACCTAAAAGACAATTAAATTTAAGCAAATGCAAGGTCATAAAAATGCACAATTGAATAAGAACAATTTTATGAGAATACGAGGTTAAAGCCAAATGAACAAAGATCCATTTCGAAATTACTATGAAACACCCCTGTCTCAGTGCCCCGGTGGCATGGTTTCAGTACATGATTCAGTACATGATTTTTTCCTACGTCACTGCAGTAATCAAATTTTTATTGCACTCATTTGTAATCATCCTAAATGGCTTGGGAATCCAAGAACTGTTTTTTATTGTCGCTGTCTTTATTCAATTTATATCTCAATTCACAAATGAGTGCAATAAAAATTTGATTGATTACTACAGTGACGTAGGAAAAAATCATGTACTGAAACCATGTACTGAAAAAAATCATGTACTGAAACCATGCCACCGGGGCACTGAGACAGGGGTGTTATGAAAGTACTGCAAGGTCATAGAAATGAAAAATTGACTAAAAGAGACTCCAGCTTTTAATATTGAATCATACACGTCTTTCGTAAGAGCAATCTATATAAGGAAATAAGGTTTTAATGGCTAAAATGTTAAAAGCAAGTTAAGAATATTTCTTAGAAAATCCTAATTTTAACTTTCGATCTGCACAAGACTTTGATGGGGATATACACTTTTTTTTTATAAGAACAAACTATATAAGGACATAAGACTTTGATGGCCAAAATGTTAAGAGCAAGTTAAGAACATTTTAAGGCTTCGCGGACCCTAAAACACCCAATTTCTTGGAAAATTTGGAAATTTCCAGGAAAATTGACAAAAATACATAAAAAATGGGCAAAATAAGAACATGTTAAGAATATTTTTAGGCTTGAAACTCAAAACGTTAAGAACATTCAAAGGCTTCAAACATTTTGGATGTTCTTATAAAAAACGTGTATAATAGTCAGAGGGTTGAGAGTAATCAGAGTCATTAGCAAAGTTTGGTTTGGCACTCCATTATGTCCAATCTTTGAATAGCAAGTTTTGGGGAAAATTTGTCGCATTAACAAATCTCTTTCGTAACTCGAAAAAAAAAACTCGGGATTTCCAGGCCTAAAAGGTTCCTTTACAATTTTTAAAACTTTTACAATCATCATTTCCTGAAAATAGAATTTCTACTATATGTTTTTTTATAAGAACACGAGGCTAAAAATTTGCCAAAACCTAAAAACAAATTAAGAAAAATCTTAGTCTCAGATTTCGCATTTACTGAGGAAGTAAATTTAAAGAAGATTTTAAATACATTTTAAAAAACACATGAGGCCCACCCCAGCAGTTTTCGTGATGGCGTGATTAGCGTTTTTTTCAAGTTCGTGATTTCGTGATTGAAGATTTTAAAGTGTGTGATTGCGTGGTCGGAGTAATCAGCGTAATCAACGTGACCGCGATAGCGATTTAACTGATGTCGTGATTTGGGAAAGAGCCTTGAAATTTCAAAAAAATAAGAACAGCATAGCTTCAGCCAAAATTTACTGGTTTAAAATCTAAGTAGCCCTTGGAGAGTAAAATTCATGTTTATACTGTACCTGAAGTTCGACCTGCTTTGAAAGCAATTCTTCAGCCACTAATTTGTCAGTGCCATCAAATTCGTTGTCTGATGCAGGATGGAATTTCAAGAAGCCATGTAAATCATCTGCTTTGTTATCCGGGTAAGCCTCATTGAAATTATAAAGAGTCCAGTTTTCTTGACTATTCGGTTTGTGAAGTTTGATTTGATTTGGGTCGTCGATGAGTGTACTACTAACAGCACCCGCTATATGATAAATATAAGAAATTGTTTATACAGGGTGTCTCGATAAAATGTATCAAATCGTACCACTTCTATAGAATGAAAGCTCTTGCGTGTGTTTCACTAAATTTGCAATGTTTATCAAAGTTTCTCTCTGTGTCATATTAATTGTCATGAGACATCTTTTATGAATAACTTTTACAAAAAACAATTCTCATGAAAACTGTAAGGAAAGTTAAAATTCTTTTTAATCATAATGGCTTTTGTAAAAACAATTATTTTGTTGGTATATAATTTCTTACATTTTGTTAAACACATGCAACAACCTTTTACTCAGAATCATGCTCATACTCGATACATTTTTTCGGAACACCCTGTAGACCTTTTGCACAAATTACGTCACGAGCGACGCTTACGTCGTTTTCAAAATATTGCTATGGTAATAGACGATATCGGATTTAGATAAATGCAATGCATTCTGGTTTCTAGAGACTCTCAAAGGAATTATAATCTATTATAATTGATCTATTATAATTCCTTTGAGAGTCCCTAGAAACCAGAATACATTGCATTTATCTAAATCCGATATCGTCTATTATGATTCCCAACGGAGTTCGTAAAAAGTTCACTCTATTTGAAAGGAAATACTTGAAGTCTCAAGGGATATAATCACCTTGGTAAAGGTTTCAAAACGAGGCAGTCTGCACTTAAAATGATTTACGAAAAGGTCTATTGGTCTATGATTACATATAAGCGAATTTATGCATGCATGTGTATGTTTTCCGCAACGGATATAATAGGCCTTTTCATAAATTATTTTGAATGTAACGACTGTCTCGTTTTGAAACAATTACCAAGGTGATCAAATCCCTTGAGTCGTCAAGTGTTACTTTTTGAATTCATGATATGCACCACTGGAGAGTCTTCTGAGAACTTTTAAAATTTTCCACCCAATACGTCACTTAAACAATAGAAAATGGTAATTTAAGAGGTTAAGTTTTAGTTTAACTTTTATTTTGTTACGGCGACACGCCCTTTAGCGTATCTAGCGATAGTGGCTTTGGTAGGCCGTCCGCCCACAGTACGCGCCCGTCGCATTTGCTCCTTTCGGTAGAATCTATAGGTGGTTTAGAGCTATGACTTCGAGCACTGGTCGTCCATTCGCAAAGAAGCTCATCTTACAGTGAAGACAGAGAAATTTATTTTTTTACCTCCCTCCCTCCCTTCAAGGCTTGCGAGCGTGGTTGCAGGCGGCCATCTTATACATTATAATTATTGTCAAATATGGGAAATATTTTATCCCCAAAATTATTTGTATAGGAGTGGTTAGCCAATGACGTATTGGGTGGAACAAAAAGAGAAAAGTTGCATAATTTCGTGAAGTCATTGCAGTGGTGCATATCAATAATTTGAAACGAGGTAAGCGTTGCTCGTGACGTAATTTATGAAAAGGTCTATTCATGATATGCACCATTGCAATGTCTTCCGTGGACCCAACAGCTGATTGGTTGCAAGTGGCGTATTGACTTGTCTTACGTCACTTACAACCAATCAGCTCTTGGGTCCATGATGTAATGTCGGAAGACATTGCAATGGTGCATATCATGAATCAGTTCCCGATTTGTCTAGATCCTGATCGAATGAGGCCGACGGTAAGCCCCAAGCTTTTGTGATTTTTGTATCCCCAGGGGGGGGGAGGGTAGAATATACCACCCTCGATTATTTTTGATCTAGGAGAGCTACGGTCATGAAATTTGGTACAGATGTTCTCCACCATGACATAAATTTCCTGGAACAAAAAAAAAATGATGCCGTCTTTCAAAAGCCGATGACGTCATCCTAAAATTTCCACCTGTCGGAAAAAAAGCGAAAATATATGGTTTACAAAAATGTCTATTACAATCGAACCAATAAAGATATTTAGATTCTATTAAAAGATTCTGAAAGATAAAAGGCTGTCCTTTAACATAATTGCCGGTTTTTCATTTTACATGAAGATTTTATTACCCCCCCCCCCCGCTTTATCTTAAAATCTGTGCTGAAGATGAATAAAATTTTCAAAATTTGATGACGTTATAAATGATGACGTCATTATTTTTAAAATTTTCTTTTTCTTTTTTTCAAATTTATATTGTCAATACCTATCACGTGTCAAAATTTGAAGATGATTGAATAAATAGTTATCAGCACTTTAAAATTTTGAGTTTTGAGCGATTTTAGCTGGGTTTTATGTCATGTTTCACAATAAAGTCATAGAACCTGATCTGGACAAGCTATGACCCTAAAATTTTGCACAAATACTCTCAATAAGATTTTGTTCAAGGTCAGAAAGTTTCAAGTCGTTTAAAACATTTCTCCGAGATATACACAAAAGAACTCCAGCGTGGTAGATTCTAGCCCCGGGGCTAATAGGGTTAACGTCCTCGATTTTCGATGTTGCAGTTTTAAAGAAGGATCTATAGTGAACAAAATAACTACATACCTCCTTTGCAAGGTACGTAACACGCTTTCACAATGTAACCAGCAGGTGGACAAAGACTTTCGTTCTGTGGTGGATGCTCCTGGTATTCACCCATAGTACAATATGTTTGATTGGAATATTGAAATCCATTTCCACACTGTTCATTGGTTTCTGGAACTCCTTGTAATTCTGGTCTGTAAATTTCACATTCTGACATCTCCGACCAGAAGTAATCACTGTATTGATATTCCGCTAAATGATTGAAAAAAAATTAAGATTTAAGAGCTTTTCGTGGCTTAACAAATTCTAAATGCTGACAGGCCGTAGAATGCGGTACATAGGGTTTTCAGAGGCTGATTGGAGACTGTATCAGAGTTGACCAGGAAAGATTGACTTCAATAGGTGTATTGAGTTTGCTTTTTATGAGGTAGAGTTTGCAGCTGATGTGCTGATGCCAAATATTCTCAAATTGGTAAAACGTGATAAACGTTATTTCAATGTTTATGTTATGTTATTGAGACGTTCTGTGAGCCTTGCTTGGCTTTGCATACCTCAATTTTATTGATCCAAGCAAACTACTATCCCATCATAATGCAATTACTACTATAATTTGAACTCCTCTTAGTTAAAAGCCCCATTAGGACCTTCAGAAAAGCCCTAGTGGAGATGAGAAATATAATTTTCTCAAACAGGGCGACACCAGGAGGGGGGCAGCAGAAAAGAATGATCAGGGGTAGAATTCTTCCTCGGGAATGTATACTCACTGGATACTCAATTCCCGCAAACTCTTTTCCAATCAAAGTGGCATAAGATTGACATTGAAACATCTATGGGTTTCTAAGTTTAAGGAGTTTGTTTAGTTCGTTGATCAGTTTAATTAGTTTGGTTAACGCTTTTAAGTTTTAGTTCGGTTGTGGGTTTAGTTAGTGTTTTTCTAACCCTTTTAAAGGTTTTATCACTCTTATTTGAAAACAAAACCTTTAAGTTTAACTTACTCTCATTGAAAACATAACACGAATTCAAATGATAGATTGTGGCATTTTCACCGCACCAGTAATCATCAACTTTTTCACCGTTTTCATCCTGGCAATCTACAGCTGTTCGATATCGTGTCCCGTCACCATACAAGGATTCCGTCGCGTTGATTGGTTCACATTTCGACCAATCAGACCATGACTTCCATTCTATAACGAAATTATCAGGTAAAATTTTGCAAAAAAAAAAGTGAAGCGCCCACATAGAGCTCATGGGAGGGGGGGTTTAACTAGCCTAGAAATGTAAGCCAGATTGATTCAGCCACTTGGTAAAATCTGATGGTAAGTTGTGACTGAATATCATTTTCAAGACAAGCTTAAAATTCCGTACATCATAAAAATCATTAAAGCTATATTGCCGTCAGCCGTATCTTGGTCTTGTAAAAACTGGACGAATTAACCAGGCTATGGTTTAACCATCTTATGGAATACATTACAGGGTTGTGTATCCTAAATTAGAATAATTAGGACAGAAAATCGATTGTCTAAAACTAACACATGGCTTGGTATCAGGTTTTAGGTGCCCCCTAAGATTTAGGTAACCCCTGGTTGCCAAATATTGTTGCCAGATATTTTAGATTTTTTCGAAAATTCTCTGTGTTTCATAAAAGATTTTTTTTTTTCAAACAATCAAACAAAAACAACAGCTCAAAGACGATCAAAATTATATACCGTAAGTCGAATTGCAGGGTGTTGTTTGAATTTGTACAGTATCTTTGAATGGAGGAACCACGGCGTCGCAAGTCCTGTCAGAAATTGTCACTCCAACGTTACTGCCAATATGGGGTGGGTAGCAAAAGGTATCATTTTCCCATTTTGAACAAGTGTAACCTGTATTGGGAATGAAGTGAAAATGACCTGATTGTAAGTTATATTATCATAGTATGTTGTCATAAGGGCTACATACACTACACAATATATTTTTAGGCAATATATTGATAGTATATTGCTGAATGCCGGCAATATATTGAAAAGGTGTCCACAATATATTGTCATCTCGATTTGCAATATTACGACAATATAGGTGGATTGTTTACAAAAAAAATTCGTTTTTATAATAGATTACCTGTTCTTTACACCGTATATTGCGGTCCGAAAACAATATTGTCGAGTATTTCTCACTAATAAATTGAAAATGTGTGCGTAAATTATTGTCAGCTTGATTTGCAATTTTCCAACAATACAGAGGGATTGTTTACAGAAAGAAAATTTCTTTTTTGTAATAGAGCACCTGTTATTTACTTCGTACATTACGTTCCGAAAACGATATTATCAAATATTGTTCGTCAAAATATTGTGTAGTCCAAATAGCCGTCTGTAAACAATCCCCCTATATTGTTGGAAATTTGCAAATCAAGCTGACAATATATTGCGGACACCTTTTCAATTTATTGCCCGCACTCAGCAATATATCATTATATTATATTGCCTGACAATATATTGTGTAGCGTATGTAGCTCTTAACTTGTTATTTTGAAATATACCCAGCGACCATATCAACCGTGCATATTCTGTAAAAATTGTAACTTAAAGTTTACTACCGATATGGGGCGCGGGTAGCAGAACGTTCATTCACTTATTCTATACATTCTGTAGTTAGATAGATAGATAGAGTCGATGTTTTTACCAGAATAGCCCAGTAATCTAGGACTTTTAGACAGTCTTTTGATTGTGTTTTCACAGGTTCCACGGCCAGCCGGCTCGGCTATCTATGAACTGAACGAAACATTGGAAGGAGCGGGGATTCGAACCTCGAATCCCTGGTTTGAGACGCTAACACCTTTGACCACTTGGCCATCTCTCCTCGAAGTAAAAACCACTGGTCTGTAGTGACCAAAAGTTTTCAACAAGCATCCAAATAAATCTTTTTTATAAGAACTTCCAAAGAGTGTCAAAGCTTTCGGATATTCTAATAAGTAACAAGTGATACTTTTATGGACCTACCTGGTTATGCATTTAACAAATATAATTGATACCTACGTGAGCATGACCGTTAATAAATCATTCAGAACACAAATAGTGACAATCTATTAAAATTAGTCGTTTGTTTCTTATAAAAAAAATGTTTAGAAACCAAAATTTCATGCTCTTGAAATAATCTTTCATATTCAAGACTTCGTGAGCAAAAAAAACATCTATCTCATTAAAAAATTGAGTAATTTGGCTAATAACATTGATGTATGCTTATTAATAGTGATTCTTATAAATAAAGATGCGTTTTTTGAGCTGAAAAATTCTTTTTTCACAAAAATCTGCTTGAGCCATCTTTTACCTACTTTCATGTAAAAAATCTGAAAAAAAGATGATCCAATATTTCACAAAGTCCAAAAAGCCCTTTTTTAGCCGTTTTTTGGCCCAAATTTGCCCAAAAACATTTTTTTTTCAAAAATCGGGCTCCGTCACATTTGAGGGTTTAAAGTTATGCATCTTTGTGCAAAAAATCATAAAGAATGAAAGAGCCAATCTCGAGAAAAGCTAATACCTAAGTAATTGATAATGTGCTTATAAAAAATATCGAATTTGACCAGTTTTTCTATAAAAACACGCTAAGCAACCAAAATTTCATGTCCAAACACACATACTCTCTAAAAGTAAGCCCTCATGAGCAAAAAAAACAACATCTTTCTCATAAAAAAATTGAGTAATTTGACTAGAACATTGATGTATGCTTATTAATAGTGATTCTTATATATAGATATGCGTTTTTTGAGCCAACAAATTTTTTTTTGCAAAAATCAGCTTTAGCCATCTTTTACCTATGATGGTACCCTACTTTCATACAAAAAATCAAAAAAAATTAATGATCCAGTATTTCACAAAGTCTAAAAAACCCGTTTTTAGCCGTTTTTTGGCTGAAATTGGCCCAAAAATTTTTTTTTCGAAAATCGGGCTCCGTCACATTTTGGCCACCACCAATTTGCACCTTTGTACCAAAAATCAAAAGATTCCTATGATTCAATCCTGAGAAAAGTTGGTAACAGACGAACGAACGAACGAACGAACGAACGAACGAACGAACGAACGAACGAACGAACGAACGAACGAACGAAAACGAACGAACGAACGAACGAACGAACGAACGAACGAACGAACGAACGAACGAACGAACGAACGAACGAACGAACGAACAGACGAAGGAACAAACACAGGTTAATTTATAGGACCTCCACCGAGGTAGGTCCAAAAAGTAAGTTTGCGGCCGCAGTCGAGGGCGACCCGAAGGCTCCCTTTTCGTATAGCTGTCTACCCGAAGGTAGGGGAGGGCACCACTCCTTTCCCTGGATTTCTCCACTTACCCTTGATCCGTCTCTTTAGTTGCTGAGCATCAAGCAGAGAGGCATCAAGCACCATTTTGGGAATCTTTGGTATGACCCGGCTGGGGACCGAACCCACAACCTTGCGTACCGTAGCTGGATGCTCTACCTTCATGCTAAGGTCGCTACTTATTCTAATGCTAGGCCTCAAAGCCTTGTGATCCCATAGACTTTAGATTAAGATCATTTTTAAGGGTAGAAATGATGATAACAGTGGAAAGAATTGTCTCTGTACACAAAACCAGTATCTACGGTCAAAACATATTGGGAAGTTTGGTTAATTCTTCGTTTACAGCAATTTAAAGTTCGGGTAAAAAAGTAGCTTTTGGGCAAATTGATAAATATTTCAATTCGGGAGGGGTTTATAGATCTCCAGGCTATATTCTGAGCCCTATTGGAATATTCTTGAACTCTTAGTTCCTCAGATCCTAAGGTCAAGTCTTAAGTCTAGCGTTAAAACTCAGAGTTAATACTCTACCTGTCCAACCTAATTTAGAGCGCTTCCAAATCGTTAGTGGTTGCAAGATTTCGTAGGAATTTCCCTTTTTTCTCAAATATTATGACTTTGATTGCAGTATCTACGGCTTTTTTCAAAATTCATTGCCGTAGAGGATCTGTTGTCATTGCCTTTTCTCATTGGAGATTTTTCAAACTAACCGCAACACTCCATGTGTTGATGAAAGAGCCCCCCCCCTCGGGCGATAGGAGAAGTGTTGCTCTTTATAAATCAAACTTCATTGCAGAGGTCCCCATACGGGAATTTTTTTTATCAAACAGACAATGCCCATAGAGTGTACTACCAAGCGATAAACGTGAGATAACACTCTGGTACGGAGTAAGGAAAGAGCTGAGGAATGTAAAATGTAAAGCGATTTACCAACGACAACTCTCAGTTCAATTTCAAAGGAGCTATCTTCTTCAGTTTGAAGTTGTCCATCAGCCGATTCCAAGTCTTGACCGGGAGTTCCAATCATTGTCAGAGTCCCTACAGGAAATAATCTATCTCCATTCTTGAAAATCAATTCCTCAGATGAAACACCGTTCAAGAATGTGTATGTCTTCTCTGTCTTAAAATAAAAAAAAAGAAGATAAAATAGGCAATACAATTCTTCGCCATGGAAGAAAAACAAATGTTTTAAGTACCTTATCGGGGAAAACTTCGTCGGGGAAAAGTGACGAAATTTTGGACAAGTGACGAATATTTTTCCCCGACGAAGTTTTCCCCGATAAGGGTGAAGTAACGAAATTTGCAATTAAACTATAAAGTGAATTATCTCATGGTATAGACACTGAAACCATAGTCCGTATAAAAAACCCCGGTCTGGAAACCTTTTGTTTTTTTCCATTATTTCTTATGAAGTAAGTTCTTTACACATCGTACATTGCGGTCTGAAAACAATATTGTTTAATATTTCTCACTAATATATTGTGTAGTCTAAGTGTAGCCCTATAAGGGGCTGATTAATTCTATCATTTAACAGAAATCGATACACTTGAAAACTTCAGGAGATGGAGAGGTAATGTTTGTCAACTCTACAGCATTATATAAAAAATTCCAAAGGGTACTCTACGAAGTGACACAACTCACTACCTCGGCCACTTGTCTAAGTGTTTTGTCGCAAATTCTTTTCACTACTGAAAAAATGGCATACAAACATTCTGAAAGAGTTGCTAAGTGGAATGGACGTTACTGCGTGGACAAAAATACAGGAAATTCGCAGAATTTGATTCAAATTATTGTTATCATGAAACGGACCAGAAGCACTAGGGAGAACATAGTAGTCTGTGTACACAGTGTAATATTAAGTTTGTTGTCATCTTGTACAGGCTGCTGGGGGTAATGTCGCCTGACTGTCTTAAATGACAGTCAGCCTGTCCCAAGCCAGGATAAAGACAGAGGGACCCATAGAGGACTGATTATCCTTTCACTGTAACATCGTCTCTCTAAGAGGAAAAAGAGTTAGGGCACTCTTTGTAGTTTGTAGTTCTGACAGGAGAAAACACTTTATTTTTTCATACTATATAATATATGGTAATACTAAAATGGTAATACTAAAATGTGAGTGAAGGGGAAACAATTTATATTCATTACATCTGTAGAAGTCATCTTGTTCTTGATGGTTAAGTCAGGTGGATTTACTGAAATGACTTTTCCTCCGCACCCTATATCAGAAGAAAGAAGAATAATGAAAATTATTATTGGTTCATAGTGGAACATAAGAATTCACGTTTTTATAAGAACAAAACTTTACAAGAATTATATCAGAAGAAAGAACAATAATGAACATTTTTATTGGTTAGCGGAAGAAATAAATACTTGTTTTTTATAATAACAAACTATAAGAATGGCCATATGGCCAAAATATCAAGAACAAGTTATGAATTTTGGTGGAATTCTTTAAGGTTTAAACACTAGGTGAGTTTTAATAACCTTCATGAAAAACTAGAAAAATCCCAACCTAAAGATGTGTCTGGACACAACGGAAAAGGGTGTGGTCTAAATATGACATGGGGTCTGGCCATGGTCCCTGGTTGGTTAACTACGGTCCATAGTCGGACATAAGACTTTAAAACCTAAGATTTTTTCCCTAAATTTATACGAAAGAAATAGTTTAGTCATAGAACTTACTAAAGGGCTCAAGCATGAAAAATGATCCAGTAGCAAAGCTAGAGCCTTCAGCCCAGTCTTTTTCTAATACACCGATTGTTTGTACTTCGTATATTTTGGAGCAATCCACTAAAAAGAATCATATTGATTTTTATAATATAAACACATGATAATGAAACCATAAAAAAATCAAGTCAAATAATTCTTAAGGGCTATATACTACACTACACGATATGTTGTCAGGCATTGATGATATATATTGCTGAGTGCTGACAATATGTTGAAAAGGTGTCCGCAATATATTGTCAGCTTGATTTGCAATTTTCCAACAGTACAGGGGGGTTGTTTACAGACAGAAAATTCCGTACATTATGGTCCGAAAAAAATATTGTCAAATATTGTTCAACAATATATTGTGTAGTCTAAGCAGCCCTTTCGCAAAACTCTGACTTCCTTGTTCTTTATGTTTTCTCGTAATCATCAGCTAACAGAGATCGACCCAGTATTTAATTGTTGATGAGGTTTCGGCTGTTCTCATTTTTTGACACTTTTAGCCTAAATTGTTTTTGTTATTGCTATAGGAAAACTGAGGAATTTGAAGTATAATTATGATCCTCCTTTACAAACAATTAATAGAGTGAAGTCTCCATAATTCGAACCCGCAGGGAAACACAAATTTATTTGAGTCATAGGAATTTCGAGTTATGGAGTAAAAGTTTATAAGGAATAACACCTTTTTTTTTGTAAGAACATCCAACATTTTTGAAGCCTTCTTTTTCAATTCTAAGCCTAAAAATGTTCATAACATGTTCTTATTTTCTCCATTTTGTGACCATTTTTACCCATTTTCATAAGAAATCGGGTGTCTTTGAGTCTGCAGTTCTTAACTTGTTCTTAGTATTTTTTTAGACTTAAAAAATTCTTAAGAACATTTAAAGGCTTCAAAAACTTTGGATGTTCTTAAAAAAACGTTTTCTCGTCTTACTTACGTTCGTACCGCTTCACAGCTGTTGATCTTTGCACCAAAATACTCATATAAACAAGAAAAGCCAACATCTGTAAATAAAAAAAGTTTAATGCGGTGCTGTAAAATAAAAGCTGAACCGTATGATGGGTGAGTGAAAGAAAAGGCCTAACCTTGCTTTATGTATCAAATGACGGATTGAAACTAGCACTTTCTTTGCTTTTCGTGCGTGTCATATTTTTCAAACTATGGCGACACCCCCTTCTCACAGACCCGGTAGTGGGGATAAAAATAACGGACTGAAACTCGATGGGGATTGATATTCCCATATCTTTTATGACTGAGGATTTCAATTCTTTTGTTTTCAAGGCAGAAAATTCAGTGGGGATGGAAAAAATAGCATAACATTTTGCAGTGAGGATTGGTTTACACGTTTTTTTTTTATTAGAACACTTAAAATTTGGCTGAGCCTGGATGTGCTTATTTTTTTAGCAATTTTCAGCCTTAAATGTTCTTAAATGCGTTCTTAATTTTTCAGAATACTCTAAATCGTAAATATCGTGCAAAATAAAGAGCATATAAAATTGGTACAATTTGGACAATATTTGGCTCTCGATTTTAGAAAATCCATGCCTAAGTTGGGTTAAAACTGCTTGAAAAGAAGAAAAATTGTAGTTTCTTGTAATTTTTTTCCAAACTGAGGCTGGGCATGTTCTTACGATGTTCTTAATTTTTCGACGAATTTCAGCCTAAATGTTCTTATAAACTGGGTTCTAATAAAAAAAAAACGTGTATTTGATTATTTTCAGTGGGGACAAAAATTGGAGGATTCCACCGGGGACGATATTTTGGACAATTTTTCCAATGAGAAGGGGTCCCAGTGGGTCTGTGAAAAGGGGGTATATGACGGTATATGTCATTTTCAATGTTCTTCTAAACAAGACGGGCAACTTATACAAATTTTTTATAAGAACAATAGCTAACTAAATAAGAACTTAAGGCTTCGATTCTACTATTCCAAAACTACTATTCGACAATGGGATTTTATTGAAGATTACGAAATATTTTTGTAAACTTACCAATGCTGGTTTGTCCCTCATTTTGAATCTAGAGAAAAAAATTCCAAATATCTAAATAAGATTAAAAGATAAAAGTTAACTCAATACACTAATCTCATGGTTGATTGAAATTCGATTGACGTTTTTGCTTACGTTAATTTGTAATTTCCCGCGAACTTGTAATTTCCCTCCTAGCTTTTGTAATTTCCCTCCTAGATTTTGTAATTTCCCGCAAAAGTGAAATTTTCTTCGTTTGGAATATCATCACGATTTTTGACTTTCTTACTAACTTCAAAGGCTTGTAAATGGAATACTATCCAATTAAAACTCGATTCGCGTTTCTATGACTTTTCTGAGACCTCTTTTTAAATTTTCAGATTGATTTCCAGTGTTAAAATTTTTTAAAGTCTTTCAGAATTGTTAGAATTTCAATCCAAACCATGAGATTCACCAGGAATCCCATGCTTGTTTTCGTGAAATTCTGGATAAAAATTACAGTACCTCGGTCAAATTTCGAAATGTTTTAAATTTCCCTCGTTGCACTCGGGAAATTTCAAAAAATTTCAAAATTGAACTCAGGAAATTTATCCCGAATTTCCCTCATAACCATGAGATTACTAGTACGTATCTCCTCAAATTCTTACGTAGCTTTAGTTGTTTTTCTTGAAAGTTTCAGCAACTTTTTAGCCACTTCTGGAAAATAAGATCTAGAATTGTTCTAAATTCGTTATCATCCTCATAATAAAATAAAATAAAAACTTCCGAAAGTTCCCTCTGCTGCCCAGCAACACCATTTAGTTACCTTTTCATATTCTAGCTAGATTTTCAAGATTTCAAGAGTCTGTTTGTGTGAACCTTACTAGGTTAATGAATAGTTATTATAGAATCTAGTTCAGTTTAAAGGTTTTGTTTTTAAATAAGAGAGATATCGTTTGCTTACTCATCAATTTTAATTCACAAGCTTTTTCACATTGAATTGACATAGATGAGGAGCAAGATTGGTAAAAAAGAGGAAAAGAAAAACATTTTTTGCTTATATCAGCACAATATAACAGTAGGCCTAGGCAGACACTGTCCTGATATGAAACATGTGTCTGATATGAAACGGGAATACTTATGTAAAAATAATACCTTTAAACTTCCACTAAAAAGATTAAAAAAAATGGGAGCGCTTCAAGATAGACCATGAAATATTCAAAGAAAGGATAAATACATAGTAAATGGATATCCTTACCCTGAAACTTTTACCATTCGATATTAATCCATGGCTTATGAAAATGAAGATTAGATGGCGAGCAATCCAATACCAATCTTCCTTTACTCAAAAAAAGAAGAAAATTTTTCGATAACTTATACAAACGTTCTGTAATAACATACGTATCAAAATCATTTTCCTAAATAGTTTTCAACATTTTTTTTTTAACAATCACAAGGAGGCATTAATTATGAATTTTTCTTTGGTATTGTTAATTTTTTTTGATTAAAATAATATTTTCTTGAGAGCTCTCAATTTATAAACAACTCGATAGGGAGAAAAGGATTGATTGAAATATATTGCACATAGACAGTTTTTACTCTTCATGTTATAAGAAAAAGGGAGAGTATGAAAAAGGGTATCAATAGTTCTTTCGGAGTGAAAATTTGCGAAAATAATTTGGTTTTCGGAACACTGTTGTGATAAAAGCTAGCTGAGAGTTTAACAAACTGGTCTTTACCACGGACGCAAACATGACTTTATTCAAACTGATAGCCCGTACAAAATAAAGTCTGCTTATCATAAGTGTGCAGAAAATTGAGTCTCTGTAAGCCGGGTCCAAAGAACACGAAATTCAAAATTTCCTCTCTCAGAGGGTCGTGATTTCTAAAATTTGGACAAAAATCGAGTGAAAATCGAGTGAAAATCGATAAAGATTTTGAGAAAAGTCTCTCTAAGGGTAAACGTCAATTTTCAACGTCCAGGACCCTATTCTACATCACCTTGTAACCAAACTCAACCATGAAGAAACTCTAATTTTTCCAAAACGACATTGGCTACGCCATGGAAGGATTGTTTACCTAACCCTTCACATATCTCTCCCAAAGCCGCCACATAGCCCACCTTTCACACCACCCAGCCCACCTTTCCTAAAAACCACACTTCATAAACTAGAGATCTGACGGTTTAAAATTTCAAAAAGTCAAATTTCAAAATAATAAAGGGACCAGCACATAAAGGTTTATAGTAACAATTTTATCAAGTTTAGAGGTAATAGAATTCAAAAGGAATTCGCTTTTCTCATTTCTACTTATCATAAACGTTAGAATTCCTACAAAAAAATGTTTACACCCTTTGAGACAAGTATTTGCTACAAAATGAATTAATCAATTTTAAATCTCGAACAACTTTCTCTCTAAAATTAGCATTTCATGAATTATTTAATGATTCTCAATCTGTAAGTTTTAATATACGGAAATGTCCGAAAAGTTAGTCGTTTACTAACAGTCTGTTCCTCTAAAGAATCCTGCATTGTAACACGCATGCGTAATTTGTCGTTCTTTTAAACCACATGCAGTTAATTCCCGTGATAAACAAAGATGAATAGCGAGTTTATGTATGTGTGTTTTTCAGCGACGGAGACAGTAAGGTTCTAATTTGAGTAGATCATGACCAGCTGAGGACGACGTTAAATCAGCACTTTTACCGTCCTCGATTTTGCGGGGCGGAATTGCGGGTTTTTCCAAATCGCTTCAGTCAATCTACCGTCCTCAAAAGTGCAAATACATAAACTCGGTAATGAATCCGTAGAGGTGGTACAGTTACTTTCGGAGTCATTTTTTTGTTTCCGTATTATAAATTACATCATGAATATTTTGATTGAAAATTGAAATGGACTTCAAGCTGAAAAGTAATGAGATGTATGTTTGACCCTTACTGTGAGAAACCCTTGGCACTTTTTCATAAATATCGATTGATTGATTTAAAAAATATTTTCATTTTCTGTCAAAATTACATTATTAAATTAAATTTATTTTAAAATTGTAATCAAAGAAGAAAAACGTAAACATATACGTTATACCACGTCAGTAAAAACGAAATTTTTGTTCATTTTTAATTTTTAATTTTTTTGCAAAAATTTACAATGCATTACTAAAGTGCGTGCACCCAACCTTATATAAAGCCGACACAATCATAGCATAACAAATACTGACCCGACCACCGAATTTTTTGTTTAGCTCTTTTAGAAAAATGTTCAAAAGTGCTGTGCAATAAAATTCTAGATAAAAATACATTATTTTACATTGATTTACTGTACATTTTTTTTCGTTTTTTTGCGGATCAACTAATAAAAGCTAAAGAACAACGTGCAATATTATCCCAAATAAACCTCCCGGGCGATAATCAATTTTTTGCTTTAGGTAGGGGGCGTTCATTCGAAGGGGCATGTAAAGTAAGGAGGCTCAAAAAAGCCAAAACGTCATTCTCAAGTTGGACCCGAACAAAGTTGGTTGGTATTCGTTGAAAAACATTTGGTAGGCGATACCTTTGCCATTGAAATCTCTAGACGATTTTTTGACATTCTTCCGTGTGTCAATACACCAGCATGATTCATTTCAAGGTTTTATTGGTTTCTTTTCTTTCACATCAAACAAATTGACTCCTTCAACACCAGTGCCATTACTATGGGAAATTTAATACGAAAAATCTATTAGGAAAATCTATCTTAATAACACCCCCTTCTCACAGACCCACTGGGACCCCTTCCCACTTGAGAAATTGGCCAAAATATCGTCTCCAGTGGAAAAGTATACTCTAATTTTTGTCGCCTGAAAATAATAGAATAAAACCAATCCTCACTGCAAAATATTATGCTATTTTTGCCATCCCCACTGAATTTTCTGACTTGACCTGACAATGGAATTTAAATCCCCATCCATAAAAAATATGGGAATATCAATCCCCATCGAGTTTCAGTCTGTTATTTTTACTATTTTTACCCCCCCCCCCCGGCGGAAAAATTCCGGGTCTGTGAGAAGGGGGTGTTTAGTAATACACTAGAGTCTCCATAGCTCGATCAAGTTTCCATAACTCGAACAAATTTGCATTCTCCATGCGTATTCGAGTTATGGAGACTCCAATGTATCATAATTTGGTACCATCCCCTAAGAACAAACTTCATCGTAAATTTGATTTTCAAAATCGGACCCATATAAAGCAGCTTCTAACCATCAAAATTCATTAAAACCGAGCTCTAATGGATTATGAGTCTGTCAGGATCAAAAAACAACAAGTAGCCTAAAAGATACTTTCCATCAATTTTAGTGAAAGAAATTACTTGTATAAAGCTCAAAAATGGTTCTTGTTCTCAAAGCTTTTTTTCTCATATACTTTGAATAAAAAACGTGTACCACGTAAAAGACCAATGAAATCTATAATGTTCAGTTCCCTATATTTGTGACGAGTTAAAAATTTCTTACGTGAGACTGTGCATGACAACTTTGACATATTGCTTGTCTTTTGCCAGTCGATCGTTGTACAAAGTATTCACCTGTTGGGAGAAAAGCAGCTTTTTATTTGAAAAAAGAAGGTTTAATTCAAATTTTGGTAATTCTCGAAATCTGGCCCATTAGACCGAAAAGTTATACAAAAAATGCTTTTCTAAAACTGCTCGAAACGGTCAAACATTGACAACACTGACTTGCTTGAATAAAGTACAGTTGACGCTCTCTAATTCGATCGTCAAGGGGAATTGGATTTTTATCGAACTAGGGAGGTTATCGAGTAAGGGAGCGTCGTTTATGAGAGTTTCGTATTAACGGGGACTTTAAATTTCATCGAATAAGGGAGCCTATCGAAGAGTAGAGCATCAAATTAGAGAGCGTCAATTGTATAACATTTGCAAGCCAAATCAAAAAATCTTTGAATCATTACTTACCAAGAAATTGATAAAACAAAAAGAACTTTTCATAAATTACTTCACGAGCAACGCTTACCTCGTTTTCAAAATATTGCCATAGTAATTGATTCCCAAAGGAGTTCATTTACGCTGCTAACAAGGCAGTCGTATTTCATGAAAAGGGGTATTATACTTACAAATTCTTGTATTTGATTTTGGATATCGAGGCTTGCGTCAGATTGTAAATCTTCGTATTCATCAGTGTACAATCGGTCAGTGACTTTTACGTTAACATCAACATTGACACCTGAAAAAAAGTTTAGTTTAAAAAAAATCTAAATACATTTATATCATAAATATATTGAAAAAAATAATAAACATGGTACCCCAATTGGGGGCGCTATAAAAAGTTTTTAGAAAATTAGAATGGTATAATGAAAAGGTGTCTATGAACTGCTCTTTATCCATTTTAAGGTTTTCCTTCCATTTACCTTAAGCGGAGTAGACTTTTCTCTTTGAGAATTGAGAATCCAAAATTTTCGCGTGTATCATTTTCCTAGGGGTTTTGGATTAAAATTAGGGATTTCAAATTTTTTGCGAGAACTAATTTGCAAAGATGGCTATAATTCGCAAAAATCGGGAAAATTGCGAAAATTAATCCACGCAAAATTTAATCCAGGGTCAATGACTAGCGTAAGCCTTGAATTGATTTTAATGGTCGTAATTTGCACACAGTGGACCTTTTGCGATACGATATTTTAATAGAACACTTCAACATCTTTGAATCGCTTACCCAGATCAAACCAACGGACGGCATTTAATTTTGATCAGTAGTGTAGAGGCTTCGTCAAAAAGATACGCTTGCACATGCTTAAGGATTTATTGTTAGAAACCCAGCTGGCACACAACGTTGTTTTAACGTTTATCTAACGTTATATGGACGTTGTGAACATTAGATAAACGTTGAAAAAACGTATCGTGCCAGCTGGGACCTCTTTTCAGTCATCTCGCCGCGGTAGAGGGTGATGTTGTCTTCAAACAGACGCGATTTACGGAAAGTTCATTGTCGTAGGGCTATAGGCTACGTTATGACGTGAGATACACTCTGGCATAGAGTAAGGGTGATGTCTATTCACTGTACAACAGTGATGTCGGTGGTCGCCTGGTACAGCCGCTAATACACGGGTTTCGAACTAAACTACGCATGCGAAAAAATAAAAAGTAAACAAAGCGAGCTACACGCGTAAAAGCCCTATAAAATGATGATAGATATTATTTTTTCTCTTTTTATTCATTCAAAAATGTAGTTCTAGAGGGAGAAAAAGTGACTACTTCGCAACATTAAAAAAGAACAACAAATTTAAAAAAGAACGACAAATTTCGAAACCCGTGTATTGGAGACCGGCCTAATTAAAAGTAAGTCCCTTACTTGTGCATTCCGTGAGGTTTTCACATGGTTCGTAAAGGTGGATACTCCCTTCACACGGCTCACCACCGAATTCAGGAAGAGGTGAATCACAACGTCGAATAAACGACCGATATATTTTCTCAGTTGAATTTTTTTGCTGGCAAGGTTGAGAGCAATTAGAGTAAGGTATCCAGTCTGACCATCCACCATTTACTAAAAGGGAGTAGTAAGTTAATATATTTTCACTGTTAAGAAAAATATACAAATTTAATACTAGACTCGTCTCGAGAAGTGAATCGTGTTATATAATGACAATGTTTTTTAACAGCGCATCAGTCCATCAGACATTAGGATGAAAAGATATATTCGATAAATTATAGATTCTACCATCCAAAAGACTCACAAAATAGAAATTCTCTCCATCCTCTTCAACTGTTCTTAAGTTAATTACATAATTCGATAATAAGAAAAAAATTGCACGAGAGAGGCCAGGGATAGGCTCTTAAAATTGAGTATTTATTTTATAATGACGGATTTTAAGATGTGCAGCCTAGACTAATCTGAATGACCTAAAGACCTCTATCATGAAGCCATTATTTTTTTACCTGGACAGATTTCGGGGAAACCACACGGCATTGAATCGGTATTCTGTCCAGAACAGTCTCGTCCATCGAACATAGGGGTTGGATCGTTGCATTCACGCATGCGTACTTTCTCGCCCTTTCCACAAGAAACTGAACATCTACCGAAGCCACTCCACTGCCCCCAATTACCGTCCACTGGAAAGAATGAAGATTTAAATTTAATTGTTAACTTTTGAGTCTGCTGGCCCTATCAAACTACCAAGTTTATGTGTATCTATCCCAGTACCTTGACTGGAACGGTTTGGTTCCAACCACAACTTTTGACTCGCAGAATCGAGGACGGCAGAAGTGCTGATCTACTGTATGCCGTCACATAAACATTTTTAACCCCGTTGGCCCTTGTAAAACGGTACAGACAAGAGGTTACAACCAAATTTTAAGGATGTGACCAAATCTTACTACACAAATGTACTTAGGTCAAGGATTAAATTCTGCCATTATCAAAGTCAAGTAGTTTAATGTCAGTTTTAGTTATCCAGACGGATATCTAAGGTAATCTAAACCCATAAGAGACAAATTTTCTCCCGTGTCAAATGTAGGTTTCCCAAGACCTTTCTCAAGGTAATTGTTATTCTGATTCTCTTACATTATAAGCTATGGAAATGAATTCTCTTACTTGGACAATTTCGATCGTTGCAAGGTTTTGTGTGAGTGAAGGACTCGGTTTCACTGATATCAACTGTTGATACTTGATTACGCGACCGCTTCTGAACGCCCGGGCCACAAGTTGTACTACATTCGCCCCATTGACTCCAAGGTCCCATTGTCACCTCGTCTGAAGAAATTAAGTAATACATAATAATATCAAGCAGACTTAAATTTTCGCTTGTGTCAAAGAAAGTCAGCATAAAACATCCCCTTTTCACAGACCCACTGGGACCCCTTCCCACTAGAAAAATTGGCCAAAACATGGTCCCCGGTGGAAAATTCTCCTCCAATTTTTGTCCCCACTGAAAATAATCAAATAAAACAATCCTCACTGCAAAATTTTTACTATTTTTTCCCATCCCCACTGAATTTTCTGACTTAAAAACAAAATAATTGAAATCCCCAGTCATAAAAGATATGGGAATATCAATCCCCATCGAGTTTCAGTCCGTTAATTTTATCCCCACTGGTTGGAAAAAATCCTAACGGGTTTGTGAGAAGCAATGGTTCCCTCAGCTGAGAAGTAATATAAAATGCCCTCTCTAATTCTATTTTTGAATTAAAACAAAAGAAAGTCTTAATCTTTTGAAGACCAGGGCTAGCATGCCGTGCTTTGGCTGAAAAGTGTGCCGAGGCTAGGTAGGATTGATTAGGTAGGAACCCGGGTAGGAAATCCTACCTATGTAACGTGAGAATATGATAGAATTCCAGCGCTTAACCAAAAAGAATCTTCGCGGGTTTTCCAAAACAATAGCAGCAATATTTTTTTGCGATATTCACTTTGTTTGGTTGAAAGAGCTTTTAAAAGCCAAGACATCTAGCCCTTCGAGCTTTACAGAAATCTGTGGAGACAACTGTATTCTAAATATCGCTGACCTTTACCAACACATCCGCAAATTCGTTCTTCATTCTCTTTGGGCTCCATAGAACAATCATAACTACCGATGTTCTTAAACCCTTTGCATATCTGTGTGAGTCTATCATAGCTTGGGTGAGGACGTTCTTCGTCAAAGTCCGTAAAATTGGTGCAATATAATCCTGAAAAGGTGAAAAACATATACTCGTTTCACTAATGACCGGTTAGTGAGGGTTGTACTGAGAAATATTAGCCGAGGTAAAATAACGACCGGGCTTGCGAAAATAACTAAGGTCACAATAAATTCTCTTAACGGGGCAAGCAATTCCATTCTTTGGAAACCCGTCATCATGGGAAAAGAACCAATTGCATTGCACAAAAACTCACACAGACCGCGTCAAACCGGTTAACAAGTTTCACTGATGGTCAAGCTTAAGAACTACAGACAAGGGGGACAGGCAGTGAACATCGAGGTTCCTGGCAAATGGGCTACTTGAGGCATCATCCCTTAATGGGATATTCCAAACAGGGGGTGGACGAACCTTTTCATGACAAAATAAAATTCTTGGAAATGTGATGATACCCCTGGAAAATGGCAAAATTTGCAAAGAAACCCTCGGACAAATTTATTTTTATACTTTAAAGTGACGGTGGACGAACTAAAACCTGTCTTTACCCCCTGGAAATTTTAGAATAACTTTTCATCCCCTGGACGATGAAAAAAAAACTCTTTTAGACCCCCTGCAAATTTTTCTTAGGTTACTCCCTGGAAATGTTCTCCACCCCCTGTATGGAGATAAAATGGAATGGCCCAATATAGCACTCGTATAGCGTATCATGAATGCAGGTTTTCAAAGTTCAAGATTCCGTCAGTTAGGGTACAATTGGCGGTTATATGGTCATATATTTTCGTGTGTTTGAATATAAGACTATCAGAAAAGTTTCAGAATGGTATGCTGGGTTGGTGTTTATTAGCATTTGCTATTTCATTGTAATTTTATCTTAACCCTAGCTGTTATTTTTTTAAACCATGAACGTGAAATAAAGAAACAATACAATATGTTTGAAACATTGAGAAAGTCTATGCTAAAGTGGTTATTCTCATTTCTATTTCTATTTGGTTGAGTCGCAGGAAAATTTGAGGCCCATTTTCGCAACTATATAAACTTTCAATGAGCGCCCCGTTTGCACCTTGAGCTGACTACCCAATTCCCTTCACATCGCATGGGTTGACCCGGGCGAAGGTTCATTCACTTGTCAAGTGAACCACTGCGAGTGGGAATCTATACCACAGCGCCAATATACATTATACCAAAGGTTGTTAGACAATAATTGAATCGGAAGGAGATACAATCAATCAGTGGCTAAAACTGCCCTAAATTTTGAGCTAAGTGACCAAATCCAGCTGACACACAACGTTGTTTCAACGTTTATCTAACGTTATATGGACTTTGAGAACATTAGATAAACGTTAAAAAAACGTTTTGTGCCAGCTGGGAATGTTCTTACCAGTTTTTGCAGCCATTTCCATAGGAGTAAATCCTTTGAAGAATTCTGAGCCACAGACCAAATTTTCACCGATCGTCTCGCACGCTTTGGTGCAATTCATAGCTTTCATCAGAACAACTATCGAAAACAAAATTTGTTTATAAGAACAACTACATAAGAATAAAAACTTTTTGATCATGTTGTCAAGTTCAAACCAATCCTAAGGGGAGTTTTTGAAAAATATTTTTTTATACGGGTTACATATGATAATACGATGGAGTCTCCGTCTACAACTCGAACACAGACGGGGAACACAAATTTACTCAAGTTAAGGGAAGTAGTATGGTTTAGAAGGCATTGTTAGCATAAAATGTGTTCGAGTTAGGGAGGCATTCGAGTTATAGAGGTTCGAGTTTATGAGACTACACGGTAAACGTGTTTTTAACTTCACGTACCTGGACAAACTTTTGCTGTTAAACAATTTTTAACTTCCACATCAACTCCTGTACATTCCAATCCTCCATGTTGAGGTGGGAAGCATGTCCGATTACGGAATTGATTTCCGTTTCCACAGCTTACCGAACATTCTGTATAATTGCTCCAATCACTCCAGCGTCCATCAACTAAAGAAAAAATACATTGTATATAAAAGATACAAAAACAGCTTTTTTCAAACTAACCTTAACATAGTTGAGCATTGAAAGGTTATTAGTCAAGGATTTTAATAGAGATCAGTGAAAATGTCCTTAAAAAATCTTCAGACTAACCTTTACATCGTTGAGGATTGCAAGGTTTTTGATCAATCAAAGCGAATGATTTACAAACATCGATATCTTTACTCATACATTCACGCGTGCGCGTTAGTTGACCGCCGTTACACGACCGTGAGCACAAACTCCATTCACTCCATTTTGTGACCGGGTCTAAAGAAAGAAAATGAAAAATGTAAGGAGCGATGGGCAAGTGTAGCCTAGACATCTAAGCTAGTTTGATTCAGTCACTAGTATAAATCTGATGGTAAGTTGTGACTGAATAACAAGGCAAACTTAAAATCCGTGAGTATAAAAAATCTTTAAAGCGCCGAAAATGCTATATTGCCATTAGCCATGTGTCTTTTGAATACGGGCTTAGTTAACTAGGCTAGGGCAAGTGGTCCAACGACGTCAGCGTTTCAAACCGTAAAGATTCAAATTTACCATTCTCAAACAATAGAACCGTTGTTTTTGGCCAAATTTAGACACTAGATATGTTTGCTTATGCAGTAGCGTAGCCAAGAGAGGCGCAAAATTTGTGTAGGAGAGCAGATTTTTATGCCATTATAATTATCTTTTAATTGCATGAATAGATAATCATTATACAGTGTCATAAAAATCTGCTCTTCTACACAAATTTTGCGCTCCTCTTAGCTACGCTACTGTTACTCTTAGGTTCCAAATAAACGGGGAGGGGGGGGGTTCGAATAAAAGAGGGGTTTGGAAAACTTTTAAAATTTTAATAAACGGGGGGGGGGACCTAATTGCCGGGGGTTGGAAATTGTAATTACGAAAACCCAAAAATAAGGTAAATATAGCCTAAAATCTGGCTATTTAGAGCAGAATAAGGGACCTTCTCTTTGAAAGTTGAAAAAAAATTAAAAATTAACAAGTGGGGGGGGGCGTTTATTTGGAACCTAAGAGTATGGTAAAAAATTTGACAGTACCTCCGCATGAGAAACCGAGATCACAGGCTTCAGTGGAGTTTTCTTTCAATTGAGGATCCAAACCATCACAGTGTTTAATATCAACCTTTTCACCGTTGGTATCGAGACAATCACGTTTCAGCTTCTTTATTCCTTTGCCACACGTCACACTGCATGCTCCGTAAGGTTTCCAAACATCCCATTCTAGTTAAGTAAAACAAAAAGAAATAAAAGTGTTGCGAATTATGTAGGTGAATACAAGTAAAGACATTGGTTGTCTAAAATTGAAAGACCAGCGAGTCATTCTTTAGAAAAGCTTAAGAGCGAAAGGAACGAGCGACCGAACCGAGATTAATGAATTCATTGAGCCAGCATCGTTTCGATAAATCTAAATTTCAAGTATTCTTTTTCTGGAATGAAATTTACGTATAAAACTTCCGACAAATTTCAAATTATATTTCTTGAGATCAGAAACTTGACAAAATTATTATAAAGATTCTTTAAATATTTTTCCTAGGAGTTGAAATAAACAAAATATTTAAATAATCACACGACTATTTATAGTTTTTCTTCAATTACATTTCTAATTTTTGATATAGCCTAAACAACCGATGACCGGTTATTTAACCGATAAGCTCTCTTCTAAATAACCGATCCGGCTAAACAACCGGCGATCGGCTAATCTGAATATATCCCTGAGCGTCCATCAGGCACAAAACAAAAAAACGACGTCTATCTAACGTTAGAAAAATATTGAAAGAAATCTTACTGTAACAGGAGGTATTCGTGTAAATCATCCTCGACCGCGAAATTCCATTCTCCGAAAACAGAGGTGAGCCTGCAAAAATGCCTTCATCCAAAATAATTGGATGTCCAGAGCCTTCAGACGACTGGTCTTCAATGTCTTTACAAGGGTCGATGGTTGATGAAACAACCCAAATATCCTCACTGGGTAGATTTTCAAGGTGTATTTTAGAGGTTGCAGACGTTGCCCCTTTATCTGTGAAACATTCCCGTTCACTGGTTTCCGTATAGTTTCCGCATTTTTCACTATTATGTGTCCAATTCGACCAAGCACCCCACCCTAAAATGATGAAATTAATTATCATAAAGCCGTCCTAGGCTAGCCATGGCTATCTTAGCGCTCAAATTTAGTACAACACTCTTTTTTATAAGAATTAGTAAACTTTTGTTGAGGCTCGAGCGCTGTTATTTTTCTTATAGGGGCCGTCCACATAGTACGTACTCATTATAAGGGGGATGGGGGTCATCTCAAAAGCGTATGCTTGCGTACAGGGGGAGGGGAGGGGTCAAAGGAAAATGTACGTACGAAGAGAAAATTCTTTCATAGCCCTTTTTTGCTTGTAAAATCTTTTGAAAGAGAATAAAAAGAGAATTATTATTCGTTTGTTCCTTATGAAATACCAGCTGTTTCTTTCTCTTAAGCTTCTTGTACGCATCAAGGAAAAGAAAAAGTTTCATAATAAACATCGAGTTTCAGGTATGAAATAAAAGTCCGAACCAAACGATTTGAGGGGTACCCAATTTTCGACATTTTAGTGCGTACGTACTATGTGGACGGCCCCTATACTAGCTACTAGCTACTACTGGCCAATACCTCAACAAAAACCACAATTTTTTATTCCGATGTTTAATGAGTTATACTTTTTCATAATTTTTGGAAAAATGGAAAGAATCAATTTTTGTGATTCGCTTTTATTCTAATGAAACTGCTCGAAAAATTTAAATCGAATCCTGGAATGATACCAACAAAGAAAATATTTCTATAAGGTTACTAGATTATAATGATAGAAATATGAGTTGTTTTTTTCAACTTACGAGTACAGGGTTCATCTAAATTATAGCACCATGACGAGTTGAAAAATACTATGTCTGTAGTCATATTACCAAGAGTGATACACTCTGCATGATTTGCAATCGGCTCTCCGTCACGGAGACATTCTCTTGTTTGATTCTGTGTTCCATTTATACCACACTCTCCACCGCAGCTTGAAAAATTCGTCCATTGCGTTAGTTCTAGAGGGTGTAAAGAGTAATGTTAACTCCTACTATTAGTGAGTTTGTGTATCTGTATTTTTCTACAGCGGGACGGTTAGCTGCTGATTTGCCTAGATCCTTGTTGAGTGAGGACGATGGTGAACTAGAACCTTTAACGTCATCAATTTTACAGGCCACTTCGCCGTCCTCAAAAGGGTAGATACATAAACTCGTTATTAGTGGATTTCTTAGGATAGTGGAAAAGGTGCATCTGATAATACTAAGAGTATATCATAATAAAAGCTTCTTTGACTAAGGAAGAATCTTACGAGGAAAGAAGTGCAAAGTGCATGATTTTTTTTGACAATTTTTTGAAAAAAACAGGATTTCGAAATATCCTTGATATAAAAATAACCTTTGAAAATCCAAAATCCTCTATCGTGTAAAACTCAAAACTTCTAGGCAGCTCAAGTTCAAGTTTCACGGGTAGCTTGATAAAATTACGTACCATAACAGGAGACGTTGTTCGTGCAATTGAGTGTCATATTGACAAGGTTTTCTTCAAAAAGACAATAGTGTTCCGGATACTCGACCGTCTCATCTGTGTTTTTACATCTCGGATACCTGATGAAAGAGCCGTTCCCACAAGTCACACTGCACGGTTCATCCACCCACGTCCATTTTGGGGCAGCTGGAAAAGAGAATAGGTTTCAGCTCTGTAAATCCATCTTGCATGATAATGGTACCATATAAATCAACAAGGTGTCATCATGTTGAAAAAGACAGGAGTTTTCCAATTTTTAATTCAGACAGAAAGGCAATTCTAAGGAAGAAAATTCGCCTGATTCTTCGTATTTTGTCGAATATTGAGAAGAAAAATTCTGGTTGATTTAGGGTCTCTTAAGTACGAGCGATTACGTCAAATATAACCAAAGTGTCCGAAAAAAGCAGGAATTTATGTATAGTAAAATCCACTGGATGCTTCAAATAATCGTGATATCATTAGGTTTTACTTTAAAAAGTGGTTTCCACTTTTTCCCTGGACGCACTGTAAACATCAGAACACTACACGTTTTTTTTTATAAGAATATTCAAAAATTTTGAAGCCTTCAAATGTTCTTAACTTTTTGAGTTTTAAGCCTAGAAATGTTCTTAACATGTTTTTATTTTCACTGTTTTTCGAGCATTTTTGCCCATTTTCCTAAGAAATCGGGTGTTTTAGAGTCTGTAAAGCCTTAAAATGTTCTTAACTTGTTCTTAACATTTTGGCCATGGAAGCCTTATGTTCTTATATAGTTTGCTCTTATAAAAAAAAGTCGGCGTAAGCTTTCTATGTGAACAAACAACTTACAACAGTATGGAATTAGTAAAAATGGATCAGGAATTATAAAAGTTGCATTGGCGATTCGGTGATAGTTTGTATCACTACAGTTGTCCATTAGCTGAAAAATCAAATCAAAAATTAAATTGGTCTACTATGATCTAAGATGGCGCATTATTTGCAAAATGCCCAGTACCTGTGTTAAATTAAGTAGGATGTTGGTTCATTCTTGAACGGATTTATGTTTCTCATACTTCCTACAGTTTATACAGCGACCGCAGTGCAGTGGTAGAGCATCCGGCTACGGTGCGCAAGGTTGTGGGTTCAACCCCCAGCCGGGTCATACCAAAGATTTCCAAAATGGTACCCCTGCTTGATGCTCAGCAATTAATAGGTAAAATCAAGGGTAAGAGGCAAAATCAAGGGTAGGAGGTAAAATCAAGGCTAAGTGGAGCAATCCAGGGAGAAAGAGTGACACCCTCCCCTATCTTCGGGTAGATAGCTATCGACAGAGGATCCTTCGGGTCGCCTCCGACTGCGGTCGTAGGCTTATACAGGTCTGCAATTCAGACTAAATTCAATAGTTCATTATAATGTGTTATGTGATGAAACTGATACATTGGTAGAAAATTCGTCGGTGAAAAATTCCATCACTAAGCGAATTTTGGGTTACTTTCTGCCACCGAATTTCCAACCGATAAGATTCCAAAATATGCATTCCTTACCTGAAAATAACCAACTTTGATAAGCGCTTCCATTTTCAAACTGGTTTTTAAGTTCGCAAGGCAAATATCAGACATTGACACGAAGATATCCTCTTTGTAGTTTTCCAACTAAAAAAAACATACAGATGTTTAGGAGATATCAGTAAATTTGTTTAAAAAAAGTTGGTTGATATCAGTACATCAGTTATAAAAAGTTGGTAGGTCTCTAAATTCAATGAATACCAGACAGTCGTAATCTATCGATTTAAATCGATTACGACCGTCTGGTGAATAGTATTGAAAACCTTATGAAATTGTGTGAAATTTTAACCCTATTAGCCCAAAGCTTTTTTGATTTTTGCATCCCCAGGGGGGGGGTAGAATCTACCACCCTCGTTTATTTTTTATCTAGGATAGCGCTATGACCATGAAATTTAGTACAGATGTTCTCTATCATGATACAAATTTCCAGGAAGAAAAATGATGACGTCAACCAGTGACGCCATCACAAAATTTCCATCTGTCGGAAAAAAGCCTAAATAGATGGACACCCCTGTCTCAGTGACCCGGTGGAGTTTAAAAATCCACCGGGGTGACTCTGAACAAAACAAAATTTCACCGGGCCCAATTGTAAAATTCAAAAAAGTCGCCGGGTGGAAAATTTTACCTCAATTTTCACCGGGGTAAGGACAAAATTTGGACTTTCAAGCATTAGCGGGTATGCTTTGATCTTCCCTGAGTGCTAACTGTAAAACTGGAGCCCCTGGTGTATCTCGGCGTTTTTAGCTTTCTTCTTCATTCTATCAATTTTAGGGTTGTCATACTTTCAGCTACAGAGGCGTAACCACAAGTTTTTGTTCCGGAAGGCAAGATGGGAAAAATTTTGAACTTTATTTTAATGGAAATTTTCCGAGAAAATCTTCACTCTAGCTTTAGCGCTGCATGCGTAAATTTTCGCTGTAAGCAATCTCTAACACCTTAAAAGAGGCCTTTTAAAAGGTTAAAGCTGGCAAGAATAGAGTCAAATAAACTGCAGATAACTTTAAATTTCATCTTGAAGAAAATCTTATTTGTAATTTTGGCGCCGCAGGCTAAAATTCTGTGTCTAAGAAAGGTCAACAGCTTAAAAAGACCTTAAGTGGTTAGTTAGTTAGTCAGAATAAGGTCACAAAAACTACAGACACTTTAAATTTGGAAAAATTTGACCTTATAGTCATTTTCTATCTTTTAGTGGGGTATATACGCCACTGAGTCAGAAAACTTTACAGCTATTTTTCACTGAAAGTAGCTGGATTTTTTTCGGGTTTTTTGACCGGGGTGACCTGAATAGTGCGAGATTTGACTGGGTTTAGACCATGATTTTCTAAATTTCGACCGGGTTTGAAAATTTCAACTAATTTTGACCGGGGTGACTCATTTTCCCACCGGGGCTTGAAATTAGGCCATTTTTGGCCATTTTTTCCACCGGGTTATCCACCGGGGTGGATCTGACCGGGTCACTGACACAGGGGTGTAGATGGTTTACAAAAATGTCTATTACAGTCGAACCAATAAAGATATTTAGATTCTATTTAAAGATTCTGAAAGATAAAAGGCTGCCCTTTAACATAATTGCTGGTTTTGCATTTTCCATGAAGATTTGGATCTGGATGACCTATCACCCTAAAATTTTGTACAAGTACTCTTAATAAGATTTTGTTAAAAGTCAGAAAGTTTCAAGTCGTTTGAAAATTTCTTCTCCGATATATACACAAAAGAACTCCAGCGTGGTAGATTCTACCCCCCCCCCCCTCTGGGGCTAATAGGGTTAAGGGAATTTCAATTAATACGCCAGCCACCATCGGTGGAAAAATTTCCCCTTATCGTAATCATGCATATAATTATAAATTATCATGTACACTCTTTCTTATAAGAACCAATGATATTTTTTATGAGGTTAAGCTATTCTTATTTTTGGCACTTCGATCTTAAAACTGCTCTTACCCTATTCTTATTTCTAAGGCAAAGCTGACGTATTTTAGGCCTGATACCCTATTCTCACTGAGATTTGACTCGAGTCATTCCAGGCTAACCATTGTTCTTAAGTTGTTCTTATGCTTTGGCACTTTTGAGCTTTATGGTCTATATAAAACAGTTCTTATTTGCAAATCTGACTTGTGATTCAAGAAAGTGCTCTGTACCATCGGTAGAGCGATATATCAGTCAAGAATAGAGACAAATTTATTTTCCGATACTCGGAGTTTCGTGCCGTTTCAGGCAGTCTTAAAACTGTTATGTGTATTTGAATTATGGAACTCACCTGTTGAGTCACAGAGTTTGAGTTTGCATAATTTATTGGAGATTTCATGCCCATCGCCATAGCCTGGTTACAATGACCTAAAATACAGATGAGATGGAGTTTTTATAAGATACTTTAATAATTGGTCATTTTAAGTAATAAAAATGACGCGTTTTTTAGAAAAAGTAATAAAATTGTTTTATTACTGGTTAACGACCAACCAAATCAAATAAGAGCGTGTAAAAACTCCATCTCGTCCCCTAAAATAAGGCAAGCACAGTTTAAATTGATTGGAAAATACAATATATTCATTATATTTAAATAATACATAAACTAACAAATTCGTCTTAATGGAAAAGGAGCTACTAAGCTCAGTCCGATATCTATTTATTGCCGTAGAGGCAATTTTAACCAGATTTTAACAAACCCGTGAAAAAGAAAAATAGTTGAAAGTTTTGACAGAATTCTATTATTATCAGTTCTATTAGTATTGAGGTTTCATTAACTCTGTCAGTTCCAGGGCACCGCTTGGCGATCTCATGAGAGACCAGTCTTTGATGAAATGTATTCCCAGAAAAAGGAGTTTTCAGAATTCTCGTATCTAATATTATTGGGAGGAATAGTAGGCCCGGTTGGTGTAAAAAAACGTGTAAAATTGGAACACAGCTCCCAACTTTGGACCAGAGGCGCTTTAGACCCTATAGAATCATAATAAAAGAATGGCCCCATAAAATTCCAAATGTCACCCTCTAATTAAGGCTCTAATTAAGTCTATAGAATATAATATTTTGATGAAGAAATTACTAGTCTGTTACATCCGCTACAACTTTATAATGAAAGTCATTCTGATTAACGGTAGAACAATGTGTAGTGTCCCTGCACAAGGAAGGTTTTCTCAACGTTCATCTGACGTCATCTGGACGTTACGGACGTAAGACAGGTTTTTTAAAACCTTTTTTCACATGCACGTGCACGTAAAGTTTTACGTGAGCCCTTAGAGAATGGGAAATTCTCTAAGCTTACGTAGTGTTTTAACGCCTTTTAAGTAGAGTTTGCTTACGTTCAAAAAGTTTTAACCAATTAAAACTGTACGTAATGGCGGCGAATTTGCCAAAAGACAGCCTTACGAACGATTTCCCGTAAGGTCTTAAGTAAGATTTTACGTACATGTGAAAAAAGCTTTAGTACTATTCAAAAGAGTTTTGTTAAAGAAATACACTCTCCCGCTACGTTAGACCGTCAAACGTTAATTACCCGAACAAACTTCGAAGCAGTTTTGAGCAATGACTGGTTTATCACCACAAAGTTCTTCAGGATGTGAGCTTCCATCTATGATGTATTGACAAACATTGGGTGTTTTGTACCGCCATCCAGGCCCACATTCGTCTTTTGTGGCGTTGCAGGGACCGAATGTCGTGTTGACATGCTTCCATTGAAAGTCCTCTGTGGTAAAAGGAAACACATGCTTTTAATAAAAGGCGTGGAAAGTTAATAGATGCTCAAATTTTCTCCCTCAAGAAATCACAGCACGAGAACAGCTGAAAAGCGAAGTTAGAAGTTGTTGCAGCATTATTTAACCTAGCCTGGAGATCCATGCTATGATTTCTTATTCTATATACTGATGGCGAAATATATAGCAGGGTATGGGCTGAGAGTTTGAATTTACCAGATCCTAATAACGGTTGAAAACATAGCCAATCAAATTGCGAGGACAGCGCTAAATTCGAATTTCACACTGTAAATTTGATTTTTTTTGAGGTCATACCCGTCCTGTATACATCAGATTATAAAAATACAGGACGGGTCTCCTGTCTATATTTAACCATAAGTTTATGACCAAAAAATTACCCTTAAGAAACGACAGCATAATTACAGCCAAAAAGGGACTCGAAGTTAGAATTTGTGAAAGCATTCAACCAAAGTCTCTTACCTTTGCACTTACACGTATCTTTTTCAACAAATTTTCCCACACAATATTTCGGGTGGTCACGTTGACTACAAGTTCTTGTTCTCTCATAAGTTGAATTCTTTAAACGACAATTTCCGCTACAATCACCCCAACTCCCCCATTCGGTCCAATCCCCTAATTCTAGAAAAAGAAACAATAGAGTTTCCATATTACTTTATAGTTGTGAAAAAGTGGTATAGTGGTTTGTAAGCGTACGTAAACCTGTTTCGGCCAATTTATTCAACTGACTATGTCACTACATTTTAACTTGAGAGTTTACCTACACCCGTTGTCTCGATGTCAGATAACACCACCACCACATACTCAGGACCCATCTAAATAACCTCAACCTTTGGTTGAATTTAAAGTACTTTTCGCATGAGCTCAGTAAAATTTCAAAAAGTGATTTACTTTTGATAGTCTTAATATATATTGAGCCTTGTGCTCCGTAAGTGAGTGGGATATCGCCACAAAAAGTTATTCCAATCATTATCTTTTAAACAGGCACAAAATCGAAATATAATTCAAAGCTATGTGTATTCTCTTTTGAGTACTATAATTTGCAAAAGAACGTTATAATTCAACAATTTCAACACTTTAGAGTAGGTCCTGGTCCATTTAAAATAAAATAAAAAATTTGAAGCTGCAGAGTGATGGATGGCACTTAATTCCGTCATTCGGCAAACAGAGTGTACATACCATTATAAGACAATTCATTCAAGGTTGCTTTCAATCTCGGCGTAGTAGCATTCGATTCCAAGGTCATCTTTAGACCAATAATAGTTTGATGAACTTCCAGAACAGCATTCATCATCCGTAAGCTTTCAATCCGGTGAGCTATTACTTTTCTCTAAAAAAGAAATTATTTTTTGATAAATCATTCGAATAATTCAAAAATTAATACATAGGGAACGACGATGCGACTATAAAATGGGCGGTTCCACGTTTCATTTATTTATGATTTGATTTGAGATTCAGTACTCGAAATAGGGGGATGAGCTGGAGTTTTTACAAGATACTTCAATAATTGGTCATTTGAAGTGATAGAGATGACACGTTCTTTAGAAAAAGTAACAAAATGGTTTTATTACTAGTTAACGACCAACCAAATCAAATAAGAGCTTGTAAAAACTCCAGCTTGTCCCGAAATAGGAGAGCAAACCTAATAGGATATTTTGACCGGCTAACTTAAAATCATTGCTTCAGACGCTAAATTTGATCGTAATGCAAATGAACTTTAGCAGTAGGGTTATTGATGAGTCCTTTTCCGTCTCTAAATACCTATAATTACGATTAAAGCCAAGATCAAATAAGAACGAAATATTGGTCATTTGGAGCTAGAGCTGAACTTGGACAGACTCGGACTGAGATTCTGTTCAAAAGTTCTGTTCAAAAACCTTCTTGAATTACATTCTCTCTCTCTCTCTCTCTCTCTCTCTCTCTCTCTCTCTCTCTGTATTTTGAATAATTAACATTCCCCATTCGAGTTCGAATTAGCGAGATTCAACTGTATAAAAGTTCAGGTTATTTTTACGGACTTTTTACTATGGCCTTACCTCTTTCTGCGTGATGTTACGCCACGTCACTAAATCTGTGCTTACGTAAGTTGTAGCATCAATGTACGTTAATTTTTCGATTTCAGAAAATTCGATTTGGAAAGAACGGAGATGTATAAATCGGCTGAAGAAAATCTAAAAGTTAAAAGAAATGTCTATCATCAGTTCAAAACTAAACTAACTTAATACTTTAATGGTACAAACTTTCGCGGGGATTAAATTTTGCGAATCCGCGAAATCAAGTTCCAAATGGAAATTTGGATAAGCCTCATCCGCGAAATTAAGTACCCGCGAAATTTTTGAATTTCGCAGATAGGCCATCCGCGAAATTTAATCCCCGCGAAAGTTCATCCCATTGAAGTATTAACAAATATGAATTTAACGGAAAAGTAATATAAAATTTCTCAAAGAACAAGTACCTGTAATTCGATTTCCTTTGACACGATACCGGATGCTTTCAACTCTTTTCCTGAAAACCTTAGATTTTCAGGGTCATACGGGTGAAACTTCATCAAAACCCAAAGAGATGATTTTTCTTCTTCTTTAAAAAACTTCTCAGTGAAATTCCTCACTTCCCAATCTTCTACAGTGTTTGGTTTGTAAATCTCGAATTGATCATTAGAGATTGCTTTTGAGTAGAATGATCTCATTTCTAAAAACGAAACATTTTGATCAAAGCTAATTTTAGGGTAAAGCCCGAAAGGGCCAGATGTCGTGCTCTAAGCCATCACAGGCAAAAATAAGTGATATTACGTTATATTAGTGATATTATGATATTACGATAAAACATAGTTGTATATTAGAGACATTACGTCTAAACTGCTAGGAGAAGTATGCGTAGATGTAAGAACTGAACCCTTATTAAACGAACTTAATAACGAAGATCTACCAAGACATGCAAATGTCTCACGCGAGGCGAGACTGGATATAAGCCCCCCCGGTTTTGGACTGCTGGCCAAAGAGCATTTTTTGATGTGAGGGTTTTCAACCCGTTCGCTCGAAGGTACAGCAATTCAAAAATTGAGAACTGCTTATCATCCAATGAAAGCGAAAATAAGAGACAATATGGTGAACGCATTTTGCAAGCCGAAAATGGATATTTTTCTCCGCTTGTTTTTGCGGCAAATGGGGCGATTGGACGTGAATGTACGTTATATATTACAAGCGTCTAGCTGAAATGATAGCAGACAAAAGAACTTTCTCAAAAGTTACTAACAGCATTAGAACTATCATATGCTTCTCGCTAGTTAGATCTACAGTGAGATGCATCCGTGGATCGAGAGGTAGAGTACGACTCCCTCAAGATGAAATTTAAATTTTTTCTTTCTTTCTTTCATAATCCATAATTCTAGTAGAATTTTATTTAAATCCAAAAGATCCATGCCGGGACAGGCTCCGGTATATAGTATATTTTATATTTTTCAATACCGACTTGTATTTAGTTTCTCTAGTATATTACGTTCCGAAAATGGTTGTATATTATAAAACGTAATATGTTGCGCGGCGGAAAATAGAGTCTCTGTTTACGACATTGAGCCCCTCCGACTATTTTTCGCCCACGCAAACAAAATTTCCGCCCGAATGCTAATTTGCGTGTTTGAAGTTATTCTTTATTTTTCGAATTCGTCTTAGATTATAGCATAGTCTATGAAATTCTATTGTAATGCCACGTGACCTAGGTAGGATTTCCTACCTAACCACGGCACACTTTTCAGCAAAAGTACGCCATCTAGCCCTTCGGGCTTTATAAATCTATGGTTTGAAATTATTTCATTTCTAAATACGCAACACGTGACAAAGTTAGTTTCAACCAAGACAGTCAAAGCTTTGGCCGGAATCATGATGGCAATGGCCGAACAATCTTCAAGAAATTTGATTTGCCTAGCAAAAAATATTGTCACTTCTTTGGTGAGAAGATAAACGCGAAATTAGTAAGTTAGTAAGTATATTCATCTGGTGTCTGCCGGTGGAGCAGAACGTGAGGCAGGATTATCCCAACCCCGTTGCTGTTTTGCGCTAGACCTGTGAGGTCAAATGCTGAAGTGGAGCGTCTCTCATCTCCCAGTAATTTATGGCCTAGAATAAATTACCCAATCTAAGCTACTCATTCACTCATTGCCGAAAACGGCAATTTTTTTAACGATGAAATGTCTATTCAGCAGAAATAAAAGGGCAAAGATGTCAGAGGTCTTTGAAAAATGTAAAATCATATTGAGGGAAAGGTTTTTCGGATCTTTAAAAGTGATTTTTTAAATTTTTCATTGCTCAAAAACTTGAAAAGTTCTGAAATGATATGTAAAAAGATCCCGCATCGATGCCGAAACACAGCTAGAAGGAGAAAACAGAACCCCCGTTGTAAGTTTGTTTACATATGACTCGATTTTGCTATTCTGCATTCTGACAGAAACCAATTGAAAACAAAAGTAGGCGAGACAAAGTGGGTCTACTATTTGCGAGGGTGTCGAATGCAATAATTGCCGTTTTTATCTTAAACACCCAACTAATAATCCGACTGCGAAGTTAAAAAGTGAATATAGAAATCTAAAACCCACTAAGACTTTCCCCTCAGGACTAGGAAAATCAAACATGGGAAAACAACATGAATAGAATAATACCATACCTTTACAAGGCTTGTAACAAAACTTCATAAAATAGCCGGAGGGTGGACAAAGACTTTGGTTCTGTGGTGGATACTCCTGGTATTCACCCATAGTACAATATGTTTGATTGGAATATTGAAATCCATTTCCACACTGTTCATTGGTTTCTGTAACTCCTTGTAATTCTGGTCTGTAAATTTGACATTCTGACATTTCCGACCACGTGTAATCACTGTACTTGTATTCACCTGGTATGACATAAACGAAAGGACTTTTGTTAAAGGGACATAAAAGTACTGACGAAATTTGTAAACAAACCGTATGCAGCGGGCATGCAAAATCAAAACAAATTTTAATTGTTCTCTTTAATGACACGTGGTTCGCGCAATGTTTACATTTTACTACTTTTATGTCTCTTTAGGAAAGATTTTTTCAAAAAAAACCTCACAGAATTCTGTTGGAAGAACACATTTAATTTTCATCTCAAATAGGGAATTTATGTTTTAAATGCGCTATTTTCCCGACTTTAGCATGAAATTTCCAACTCGAACTATAATGATGCGAGGTAAAGAAAAAAAAAGTATCTACCAACCTACTACATTTTCTTATTTTCCATGAGATGGAGTTTTTAAGATACTTTAATAATAATGGTCATTTGAAGTAATAAAAAAAGAGCATGTAAAAACTCGTCTCCTTGATTTTACACAAGATAACCAAACCCAACATGACCAAACCTTTGCAGAAATTCTTCTAAAGTCTTCCCAAACTTTTACCTCATCTCATCTCAATCACAAAGAAAATTCTAAAGATTATTCACGCCATGTATGACCCGTTCGAATGAGTCGACTAATCATCATTTAACACGTCATGTTGATTAGTTTTCTAGCCAATCACAGCTCACAAAAACCTAAACAAAAGTCCGTCAAACAATCAGCAATCAAAAAATCAAAACAAAACAAAAAGTAAAACAACAGATTTTTTACCAATAACATTCGAATATCGAACAAACATCAGGCTATAGAGAGTTTCATATTTTCATTGCACAGTTAATCAGTCATCATTTCATACTTCCTCAAACTGAAGTCCTTGTAGAGAATATTGATAGTAGGTGCATTCAAATACTTCTAAAATAATAATGCTACAAAAAAGTCTTATCTCGTCAAATAAATTTCCCGATGCACCAAAAGATTTCATTTTTGCAATTTCTCCAAGCAAGGTATATTTTTTAAAATAGTCTGACCAAATCGGGAACACTTTCTGTACCTCATAATAGTTAGTTCATCTAATGTTTCCAGGTCACCCAAATAAGACTTATACGCATGCGTAATTTATCATTCTTTAAACCGCTAGTCGTTAAATAGCGTTATATACAATAAGTAATGAATATGTAGGGGTGGTAGTCACTGACCAAGGTCGGGGTTTGGGACGGCCAAATATGACATTCTTTGATAGTTAGGGTTTGTCGTTCTTTTTGTCGCTTTTTAATAGTTATTTGCCGTTCTTTTTAGATGAATAGTCTATGAATAGTCGGACTTACTCTCGTTAAAAACATAACAAGATCTTAAATGATAAATGGTTTCAGATCCACCACACCAGTAATCGTCAACTCTTTCACCGTTTCCATCTTCACAATCTTCATTTTCTCGGTATTTCGTTCCATTGCCGTATAATGATTCGGTGGCGTTGATTGGCTCACATTTCGACCAATCAGACCATGACTTCCATTCTACATTGAAAATATGGAATCAAATATTACATTTAGGGAAGAAATCTTCGCTGGAAGACATTTTCGCTCAATTTAATTTCGCGGTTCAAAGCTCAAAATTCGAAAGTTTCGCGGAATTTAATTTTGCGGTTGGGAGAATTTTTTGTTCACAATATTTTAAATTCTGAAATTCTGAAAATATTTGTGCTTCGCAAGAATTTGTTACGCGAAAATTCCTTCTCGCAAGATTTGTTTAAGGTATTGAAAAAATAGAAGCCCGGGAATTACTATCTTTGCCTACCCACGGGATGTGTTGTTGATGCCTGAAAAATTAATCTTTATGAGTGTTTGCTGAAAATCGCACAAAAATAACCCCGTGACCTCACCTTAAGCCTCTTTTTATTGAAACAAAAAACATAATTGGCAATTGGCAGCTACGGTTGAAAAGGTGTATAGTCATTTCCCCAAATAGGAGCTTACTTACGTTAGATCACAAAAGGTATACTCCAAGTAAATGGTAAATCTAAACATATATAATGAGAAAGGTGTGTTCGTATAAAACTATTCATAGCCTACCAAAACTGGCGTTGCAGGGCGTTGTCTGCACTTGCACTGTGTTGTTGAAGGTGTCGACCACCCTTGTGCAAGTTCTGTTAGAAATTGTGACTCCAACGTTACTGCCAATTTGGGGTGGGTAGCAGAAGGTATCATTTGTCCATGCTGTACAATTGTAACCTGTAGTTTAAATATTTTTAATTAGAATTCATTTATAGTCAATCGGTGGTACCTGTTGATTGAATGAATACCGTTTTGGAAAAAATTGTGTTGTGAAAATTGAATGTTGTGAAATCAGAGTACCACAGGTGTGAAAATGGTTATTAGAGCAGAACAGATTGAAAAATTGATTCGATTTCAGCCTTTCTTGGGGATGAGCTGGAGTTTTTACAAGATACTTCACTAATTGGTCATTTGAAGTGATAGAGATGACGCGTTCTTTAGAAAAAGTAACAAAATTGTTTTATTACTGGTTAACGACCAACCAAATCAAATAAGAGTTTGTAAAAACTCCAGCTTGTCCCCTTTCTTGCCTCCGCTGATTTTTTGAGACAAATTTTTATAAATCTTTTATGGCAATGGCAATTGAAAGATTTGAGTAATAAAAATCCTATAAAAATTTGAAAATAAAAACATACCGACTTGCACCATTAGCTCTATCTTAACAGAACGATTGCTGAATAGTGGTGGTAGTGGAATAACACCAACATTAGCATCAGGCATTGGTTTCAATCCTTGTCCTGGTGTAACAATCGTTTCTATTCCGTTATTCACAGGTGCTAGGTTATCTCCAACATCGAAGATAAGTACGTCACCCACAGAAAGTTTTCCATCTTTAAAATTGTAAGTTCCCTAAAAAAATAAATTATTAAATGAATATCAAATAATTCAAGAAGATGAAAAGCTCGGAGGGTTGATTAGCCGGTGTTTATTAGAAATTAAAACCGCAAAACCGACGTTCGACGGCATTATCTATCATAAACTCAAACGTTATCATCTACTGGGTTTAACCCTATTCATACTAGGCTTTTAGGGGCGGTTCAGAACTAGGGGGGGGGGGGGCTTTTCCTGTACCACCCCTTAACTTTTGATCTAGTGGGTCTTTTTTGATGAAATTTGGCACACAAGATCCTTGTCACGTAAGGTAACTTTTGACAAAATTTTTTTTTGATGACGTCACTCATCATGCCCAAAGTGAGCAAAAACCGAAAATTTCCTTTGTTCTTATAAATAGCTTTTGTATTCTAACAAAGGCTTTAGAAAAAAGTTGTCTGAGTTTAAAATGCTTATTTTATCCTAAATATTCATTAAACTACGGTTTAAATGATATATTTGACATCAAAAATAAATTTGTATTAGAAAAGTGTCAATTTTTGTGACACCTTACTGTCAGAAATGTCATCATGCTCAAGGTGTGAAAATATTTAGGTGTCAAATTTTTTTTTTATTTTGAAGCTAAATAAAAGTTGGGAATTTACAGAAAATTTCACGGCAAAAGCTCTATTATTTCATGAACTATTACCAATAGTTTGACCTCCGAACAGAAAGAGCCCCCCCCCCTAGTACGAATAGGGTTAAGCTGAAATTGATATTTTTAATCTGCTTTTTGCTCCGGCCTAGGAGCCTTTAATTCTCTCTTCCGACAATCGTCAAGACATTTTTTGTCTGTTTATCTAATCCGATGATCTATTCCGATTTAACAAAAACGGATCACTGATTCCGATAATACTGTGATTTGATTGGCCGAAAAGTATTTAGAAAAAGATGGCTATCGAAAGGTCGTGGACTGGTGAGCTGTGAATACTGGCAAATCTCAGTGAAAAATTGATCATTTTCATCCTTATTCATGATGTTTTGGACATGATTTATGAGAAGTTTGATGGTGCGTTGTACGTTGTACTGCTACTGTATACTGAATTCAGATACGTGTGTTTTTCATGATTTTATGCTGTAAAAATGATTATTTTGGACTTTTGGTCATTTTTCATGATGATATAATTGGTGGTTGTCCCTTTTGGATTTTCAAACTTGACAATCAAACTTTCAAACACACAGCCATTGATACACAGTATTTTTTGTGGTGTTATGTATGGCTGAAAATGATCCTGTTTTGGACTTTGTTATTGTCGTATTCATCATCGGCTGGCGACCGTTCCTTTTGATTTTTCAAACCCGACACAGATTTTTTTACAAACATATCACTATGAGAATTCAGTAAAGGATACTAAAACACAATTCCTGTGTAAATTTGAACAAGATCGGAGAAATTTTCACAGTATTATGGCTGAAAATGATCGTTTTGGACTTTGTCGTAATTTTGTCGCGGCTGGCGACCATTCCTTTTGATTTTTCAAACTCGACACAGATCTTTTACAAACATATCACTATGAGAATTCAGTAAAGGATACTAAAACACAATTCCTGTGTAAATTTGAACAAGATCGGAGAAATTTTCACAGTATTATGGCTGAAAATGATCGTTTTTGGACTTTGTCGTAATTTCGTCGCGGCTGGCGACCGTTCCTTTTGATTTTTCAAACCCGACACAGATTTTTTACAAACATATCACTATGAGAATTCAGTAAAGGATACTAAAACACGATTCCTGCGTAAATTTGAACAAGATCGGAGAAATTTTCACAGTGTTATAACTGAAAATGATATTTTTTGGACTTTGTCGTAATTTCATTGGCTGGGGCGACCGTTCCTTTTGAACATTTTTCAAACGTGAAACGTGTTTTTTCCAAATATAACACTATTTATTACATACACACTATTGAACCATTTTATTTGGTTTATCCTACTCTTCTCCAAGTATTATCCCAGCAGAAAAAATAATGCTTAGCTAAAAACCTGTGGCTTAATGGGATAAACTTTTGCGGGGATTAAATTTTGCTGATTTCGCGGATTTGGGTGTCATCCGCGAAATATTTCTAAACAAAACTCAAAATTTGTCAAACAAATACTTTTTGAATGTTTACTGGCTTCAAAGAAGTGCTAATAATGTGTATTTCAACAACCAAAATGCACGATTTGACAGTTAAGTCACAAAATCGTGAAAATATTGCCACCCGCGAAATTAAGTCCCTGCAAAATTTTTAAATTTCGCGGGTAGGCCCAATCGTGAAATTAAATCATCGCGAAAGTTTATCCTATTAACGAAATTTTATCCGGACAATCAAATCAACGGCGCATCATTGCTTCGCTATTGGCAAGTTTAGAAATAAATAAATTTATAAGAACTTGGAAATATTGACTTCTAAATGTTTATCTCCTTTAGCTCCAATTTTGAACTTTTTAGTTGAGGATGAGTGGGCGGGGGATGGGCTTGGTTATTTAAGCAAGAAAGTGCATGTGTAATCACTTAGAAGAGCTAAACTTCCAGCTGGTTTATTTATTCGTTAAGATTATTTCTCATACTCGCTCTGCAATAGATTTATTGCTTTGCTTTCTGATCTGTTCTGATTAGTAGTTTGTGGGCAACGTTCGAACACAACTAACTCAACAAGCTCATCTTTCACATCTTTTAATCTCTAAAGCCGGAGCTTCCAGCGCAGCTGGTTTATTATATATATATTTGCTTTAACATCGTAATAAAATTTAGTTTACCTTAATTGTGCCTTCACTGCCTATGAGTTTGAGTGACGAATTTGGTGGTTTGACGGATACGATCCTGCCCTTGCAACCTAAATATGAAAGATATTAACATTCATTTGACGATCGATTGTTTCCCAAAGCTGAATAAATTGTTCGACAATCTCGATCAATTTTTCCTTAAAAGAGCTCAATCAAGACTCGTCAGTTTTACATAACCATTTTTTATGTGTAAGAAGTGCCCCTTTCAACGAAAATCAGGGAAATTCCAGAGTTCTTTTCACTACCAGTTTTTAAACCTAGAATTTAAGTTTCGAAAGATGTATGAGAAGAAACGATGTATAAACGACTTAAGCATACTGACACCCCTGTCTCACAGCCCCGATGGAACTTTTTTTTTCAGTAGGGATAAAAATCCCTATCGAAATCCCAAGGGGGATAGAAGTTTTATTGCTCCAAAGTTAAAAAAATCCAGTGGAAATTGTTTGGGAGTGCAATTTTCAGACATTTTTCCAGTAGGGATGGAGTCCCAATGGGTCTGTGACACAGGGATGTAAACTGTTTCATGTCTTCGTTTCTAATCGGCAGAGAAATATGCATAGGAAATTTTCTCTGGAAGTAAGCAATATAGAGATTTATGCTGCCAATTTCACTTCACCCCTTATGCACACAATAACCGTTGAAAATATACTTTTACACACAAATTGAAGACAAATTAGAAACTTTATATGGCTTACCAAAAGGTTCAAACGTCACGAACTGCTGGTTTATTATATTTATTAGGTCAGGTGAGCGATTCCAATCTTCTTCTAGCACACCAATTCGTTGAGCTTCATAAATCTTGGTACAATCCACTTCAGTAAGAAGAAAATTTAAAACATTTAAAACATTACAGAATTTTAAGTCGATCATTCGTATAAAGTAAAATGAGCTTGACCCTTTCAATCTCAGAGCTTGAAAATTTCGCAGGGGTAAGGGGCACCCCAAAACCAACCTGTTTTCTTTAAAATTTTATGTTCTTTCCAATGGTAGCAACGAGAGTTCCGGAAACCTTTTAGTCCGAAAATTTCTGTCAAAACTATTGTGGACTGGGAAAAAATTTTTTCACTCCTTTAAAATCTAGGCCACCTTTCCCGGTCTCTTTCCTAATGAGGTATGTAAGAACTTGCAAACACCGACACTTGAGTCTTAAAACAACTGTAACTCAGTCAATAGCACCTACGTTCTATTCGTTGGGCAGTGCCAGTAACACGTGGTACAGCGGTGGATGACAAAGCCACGAGAAGGTAAGCCAACTGGAATTTCTCCTAAAACAAACATTGAACTACAGTAGAGGCTCTACGAATCGATCACGCACGGGAAACACAAATTTGTTCGGATTATGGAAATTTCGAGTTATGGAGAAAGGTTTATAAGGCATTATTAACTGAGGGAACTTGTTAGAGTTAAGGAGATATTCGAGTTATAGGGATTGGCGTTAAGAATACCATCCCTTTTAGCAAATTTTGAAATTGTCGTTATTTCTGAACAAAAGAAAACCTTCATTTGTTTGGGCGGGTATCTCATCCCGACTAGAACAATCTCCAGCTATATAAAGAGTGAAAATGCTGTTCATAAAGCTTTCAGTCGTTGTTAAAACAATTAATATCAACTATACAGGATCCTTTCTTTACGAACCTCCATTTCTTTTGAAATAAGTTATTTAAATATAGAGAATTGTGTAAGTAAGTTTGCGACCGCAGTCAAGGGTGACCCGAAGGCTCCCTTTTCGTGTAGCTGTCCACCCGAAGGTAGGGGAGGGCGCCACTCCTTACCCTGGATTTCTCCATTTACTCTTAATCCGACTCTTTAGTTGCTGAGCATCAAGCAGAGAGGCATCAAGTACCATTTTGGGAATCTTTGATATGACCCGGCTGGGGATCGAACCCACGCACCGTAGCTGGATGCTCTATCATTCATGCCACGGTCGCTGTAGGATTCGTAATCTTTCGTGAGACGCAACCGCATGTGATAAGTTCGAAAGTAGATAAGATTTCGAGACCTTTTTTGAGGGGGGGGGAGGCGCATGGCAAAAAAAAAGGCTATGGCTAAATGACGTTACAGGCAAACTTCGAACCCTAAAAATGGGTAAGAGATTGTCGAATTAAACTGAAATGACTGGTACCATCTGATAGAGCATGAAACAATATACACAACAACTCTTGTACTCAAACATATAAAGAAATATAGGCTTTTGTTTTGAAGTTAAATTGACGTTAAATTTTGTCTAAAAAGTAAGGGTTGCCCCCCCCCACTAACTATCAAAGTGTAGTTTTATATCGATTACAATTTCAACGAATTCAAAACTCAGAACTTACCCATTGTAGTGAACCTTGCATTTTGAATCTTCAAAATCTGGACAAAACAAAATGAGAAACGAAAGTCATTACAGCAGCATTAGAACTCGATTTCATTCGAGTACTTCCCTCGATATTTCCCCCTTAAATCCGCCTTAATTCCTTTGAAAATACACAAGATAGTAGTTTACTTTGAAACAATCCTAAGGATCATCATAAATAAGGTCAGCCCTTCCTCAGATAAAAAATTAATAACTTGATATCTCCAACAAAGAAGTCTGTTTGGTTTGTCTAATTGGTAAAACTAGATTGAGTCTCTATCATAGATCTTGTACATAGATAGTTCTGCTTCAAGACAGCTACAATCAGCGCCGAAAAATTTGGCCCAAAAGAGGAATTCATTTAAAACTTTAAAACCGCAAGTGATTTTAAGTGCTTTAAAGTACGGTTAGAAAGTAGAGTTTTAACTCTAGTTTTAACATTAGAGCTTAGGATCTCAGGATCTAAAAGCTCAAAATGTTCCAATATAGCTGAGAACATAGCCTGGAAGCCAATTAATCCCTCCCAAGTCGAGAAATTCACTGGAACAAAGTTGAAGTACAATTCTCGCCCGAGCTTTAGATTCTAGAAAACGTTAAAATACCCAAAATTGCCAATTATATTTCGGCACAGATTGTATTTACGGTGAAGATCAGAGATCTGATATCAAGGAGAGAAAGTGTTGAAAATACTAAATAAAATCAAGATGAAACATAAAAAGGGACTAATATTTTTATAATTATACGTTTTTTATAATTATAGATATGTGGTTAAAAAGAACATGGTCTTTAAAACGAAAAAATACTTGTAAGACTATTTTTCATTCGTTGATTTGTTGAACATACCTTGTTTTGTGAAAACCTCTTTTCCGTAAGGTGTTCAATCCAGTATCTCCAGAACGAAGATAAATCGAAATTGGTTGTGAAAAGTTATATGTTTCTTTAAAAAAAGATAATATTAACCTATTCTCAAGACGTCCTAAAATTAGACTACAAAGTATCGAAAGTTTTTTCTCACTCCTAAGTGATTTATCATTTAAACCAATCAGAAGGGAACATTAATTATGAATTCCCTTTTTCCGTTTTTTGAAGTGATTCGAGTCTTGAGATCACTTTAATAAACAAATCTTTTACACCCCCGATAAGAAAAACTTAATTAATATTTCGTATTTTTTGTAAGAAACTGAACTGTTTGAAATAAATCTTGAGTCATTGAAAATCAAATTAAATCGTCATCACTAAAATATATTGACCCGACTATATATTGGATGGCTTGCGTGCAATTTCTTAACGACAGTACTCAGTACTCCATTATATCAACTCTATCCACACAGCTTGAATGTTTTTATAATCTAAAAACAAATATCGGTTAGTTAGTTTTCTTCTTCATCTTTTTCTTCTTTACTTACGATTTTCACTTTCAAAGAAAATTTTTTCTTCGAAAGTCTCAAACAAAACTTGCCGAAGCTGTTCCTAGAAATCTTTTTTGATAGAATTTCACCTGACCGTATTACTAATTCCGTATCACCTTCCGATTCACTTACAGATTAGTCGATGCAAAAGATGCCAAGGCTTCTAATAATGATTCGAGTGCTTAAACGTGCTTAAAAGATACTCAAAGCCACACAAGATCATTCTTGCCTTCGCCTGTACATTTTAAAAAAGCAAGTTTTGTAAAAACTATGCTTTAAACTATAAAAAGTTCGTGGGATTTTAGAAACAAATAAACCAGTTCAAATTTCTTCTTTTTTATCTACATACTAGCAGGAGAGACGATTCTCTCAATAAAATTAGGCTAGAAGAAAAGTGGTAGGGTTCCAACATAGATATTAGTACAATTTTCCAGATACGAAGAAAGGAGACTGAATTTCTAAAATTAATAAATAAATTGTATGAAGAGTTACTGTAATTTTCTCAAAAGCGAAAACAATGTCATTCGGTCGGTTTATAAATTAGTTAAATAGTATTGGCTAAACGTAACTGAATAAAGTAAAAAGCCTGTATATGTATATCCAAAAGGTAGGCATATGACTGAAGGAAACCACGTGTAGCAAGCATTTAAAAGCGGAAAACTAATTACTTCTGTATTAAAAACAACCCACATCACCTTCGGTTGGGACAAATTTTCCCCAAAACTTACTATTCGAGGATTAGCCATAAATTTATGCCAAACTTATATCTACCAGCTCACACTTACTTCTCAGCCGTCCGACTACCTGATTGGTTTCTACCCCTAATCTAAGCCATAGGCAAATGGAAAGTTAAACACAGATTTATCATTCCAATAGTTTCTGGTACTCTGTACCAGTGTGTATCTCATGTATAACGTACCGTAGTACGGCAATGAATTCTGAAATTTCCGTAGATATCGGGTCTTTTTACAGAAAAATTTTCTGATGAATTTATCTATAATATCTTTGATATTGACAGTCCATCGATTATAGGTTTATTTCAGTTAATTATTTTGGACAGTATTCAGATGCATGGATTTGAAGTTCTGAGAGGTTGAAGATTTTTCCACGAAATTTCTTTGCTTTTGGAAATTTTTAGAAAAGTTTATAAGTTTTTGCCTTTCGCAAACTCATTATAAGAGGCGTACGACATTTTTGTTATGATGGGTTTGTTTCTATACCGATTTTTAATAGGTAAAAGTGTTCAACAAAACTTTCCCGATTTCTTATAAAAAAGGTTAGTGTTAAGCTTCCGATATTCCAAACACAAAAAGAAGATCTTTTCTACATGACAGCTAGCATTCAAAAACAAACTCTTTAAAAGAAGGCTGCTCTCTTGTAAATTATTTACATCTCTATTCGGACGATTTTTAAATCATATCTGCTATACATTGTCATAACAGCACCTCCTCAAAAAGTCCTCTCAGAACTTCAAATCCGTAAATATGAATACTTCCCCCAAAAAAAACTGAAAGAAACCTTATAATCTATCGGCTGCCAATATCAAAAAATATTATAGATAAAAAAATTTTCATGATTTGATTTGATAATTTTCATGATAAATATTAAAAATATTCTCTTTTTTGAAAACTTTGTTCTACCGAAAATATTAACAATCTATCTGTTTACAAATTTTTCCTTGAGATACAAAATAAATTCACTTTTGCTTCCGTCGAAAAAGTTTAAAAGGAGCTTCTGCCGTATTGACAAACAGTTCATTCGGAACTTCTTTATTGGAATATTTTTGTAAAATCATTTTTCATGAAAAACCGATTCCAGAACAACATAAAGTTTAAAAGATATAAACTCTTTGTAATTTTCGAATCAAGTTATCTTTGAAACTTGTAAAGTGTAAAGTTTTGGTCCTAACATATTATGTAATTTTCTAACATTCAATCTGATTTTACACGTTCACTGCCGAGCCCCTTTTCAGAATTCGAAAATCGAAAATTTGATTCCATCCATGGAACTTTATCGAAAGTTTGACTTTTCAGAGGCTTCTGTGGCCTCAGTTTAACTTCAGATGCCACATTGTAAACCATTTTGTGCATCGTGTTCCAAAAGATTCTGTATCAAAGTTTTATGACCCTTTGAAGTACCATCGTTATTTTGACCCATATACTACGAGTAGACTCGTAGTCGGAAGCGATGTGTAATTAACAGATACATTCTCCGAATCAAAACATGAATTTAAAGAGATTGAATAACTTTGGTTCCACTTTTACAGCAAAGAAATCTCCTACCACACATAGTCAACCAGGGATGGATTTTAAATTTTGTACAATGTTGAGTATCCTTTGGCGAGTATCATTGGTCAATTGGAAATTCTGCTGACGTTGCAGTTGTTGGAGAAGTGTTACCTCCTGCTCAATATTGTCCAGATGATTATTGATTCCCTAGGATGAAGAAACAGGTTCTTCTGTAAAGGGCTACATACACTACACAATATATTACCAGGCAATATATTGAAAAGGTGTCCGCAATATATTGTCAGCTTGATTTGCAATTTCCAGCAATACAGGGGGTTTCTTACAGAAAGAAAATTCCTTTTTATAATAGAGTACCTGTTATTTACTTCGTAAATTACGGTCCGAAAACTATATTTTCAAATATTGTTCGTCAATTTATTGCGTAGTCTAAGTAGCCCTCAAGAATTCAGTGTGTTAGTAAGTATGTACAGTGGTGCTATGTTCTAGTTTTTTATTAGTTTTTTCAACAATGATGATAGCTCCCTCCCCTGTCCTCCCTGTCGTTTATGATCTTTTCAAGTAAAAAAAAAAATTCTGTAAGAAACCAATTGTATAAGAGTTCGTCGAGTTCTTCTTTCAGAGGTCTTCAGAAAATGGATGTACGGATGATGTTTGACTTGAAATCTCTTCACCAGTTGCAAAACTTTTTAAATGTTTCTTGAACAGTATGTTTGAATTTTTCACTTTTTAAGCCATTTATATAGCATTCTTTCGAGACCCAAACTAACCGATTTGTTAAATTCCTCTAATCATAAGCTCTAATTCAACATAATAGTATATTGAACAATTACCTTTAAATATTCGGTGCTGTCAATTTTCATTCGCTTCGAATCCTATAAAATTAATTCAAATATAATTTGATAGACAGTTTTAATACTGGCTTCAGATTGGACTGCAGAACTGAAATATAAAAACACCAGGGAAGAACGAGGTTGTCTTTGATAGCTTTTAAAAACTGTAAAACAATAAGAGTTAGTTCACCTAATGTCTCCAGCTCACCCAAATAGAGAGACTAATTTATCGTTCTTTAAACTGCTAGTTGTTAAATAGCGTAAAGTTAAAAAAGTAATGAATATGTAGGGGTGGTAGTTACTGACCAAGGTCGGGGTTTGGGACGGTGAAATATGTTGTTCGTTGATAGTTTAGGGTGAGGGTTTTGGGGATTGTCGTTCTTTTTAGATGGTCTAGAAACGTTAGATGAACAGTCTCATAAACATAAAGTTTTTACAGTCAATCCATTGGGAATCTTCTCATTATTTGTAATGCAGTTTTCTTTGTGTGTTTTTTGGTTAGTTGAAGGTTCTATTGACAATAATTCGAACGTTCGTTCTTGTAATTGTAACATCGATAATTCTTCAAGGTGAGTTTTCTGAAATAGATCAAAGATGGGTTAGAAAAGCTCACGATAAGCTTAAATTAAAAAAAATTCAGTTGACGCTCTCTAATTCCAAGTTTTATTATTCAATACGCTTCTTTATTTGATAATATTGAAAGTTACCGTCAACAAGAAACTCTCCTAAACGACGCTCTGCCAAACTCGAAATTTTCAAAATTTGTGATATGAATCTCCATTACTTTGAATAATTTTTTACTAGAATTGACTGGTAACAGACTTTTTTTTTTTACCTTTTTTAAGAATTTGGCGAAGTCCTTTTTCATTTTAGTTGGCAGGAATGTTCCTAAGACCTTCGGATAGGATGTGACCTATGAATAAGATTAAAAAAAACGTATCATGATAATCTTTTTCCCGTCTCGAATATTGAATTCTTGAATGTATGATTGCAGGGAAAATTAGGCGGACAAACAAAATATCTAGGCCTGCATATTTCATATTTTTTGTTGCGTCTCTACAATTACTCTGTACCAGAGTGTATATCTCACATGTAACGTAGCGTAGTACACCTCTACGATATGAAATTTCCGTAGATACAGGTAGATATCCAGGTCTGCTTTAACAGACAATTCTGGGATCGCTAGCCTATACTAGACGTTATCCGCGTTTTTCTACGTAATTAAAACGTCTATTCCACTACTGCGACTTTTTTGAATGTTTTGAGCCCGGGTTTTCGGGCTCTAAACATTCGATTTTTTTACGTCACTTTTAAATTTCGAAGCTCCTGCTGTACCAGAAAATTGAATTTGCGTCAAAGCACTTGAAAGGCTTCTATTTTTCAAAAACCGTTAAAGTGGGACTCACTAAGAAACGAGATTAAAAGTCCCGGTTTTTAGTGAGGTTCTCGCTATAGATCGGGTCTGCTTAAACAGACAACTCTGGGATCGCCAGAACGGCATAATTCACGGTTTAGAGAAATTAGGGGTGAGATAGAAAAAGACATTCTCTTCTTAAAGAGATAAAAAATGAATTTTGCCCAAAGAATGGAACTAAGTAATTAAAATTTTACTGGTTGATTTTATTCTGCTACTCGATCTTATTGGTTGATACTTTAAGCATACCTCAGCGTAATCTTTGAGAGCTTTCATTGCGTACGTTTGGACAATCCACGATGAACTTGTGATCAAATGTTTGAACATCAAGCTCAATTTCTGCAAGCAATTTTCCTTTGATGACAGAGAGAGATGATATTATAGACTTGAACCTTAAATGAATTGTTTGGTACAAACAAGATTTTCCTGCTTGTGTCTTAAAGGTTTTGTTTTTAAATAAGTGTGACATCGTTTGCTTACTCATCAATTTCAATTCACAAACTTTTTCACATTGGATTGACACGGATGTGGAGCAAGATGGTCAGACAGAGGAAAAGAAAAACATTTTTTGCCTATATCAGCATAATAGAACAATAGGCAGACACAGCCCTGATATGAAATGTGTCTGATATGAAACGGGAACACTTATGTAAAAATAAAACCTTTACAACCTTCCCTAATCCAAAAATCAGTTAAAAAATACCAGAGCAACAGGTCTAAATAGGTTTCTCGGCGACTTGTTAAACGATATAATAACAAATCCAGTGAAGTAGAAGGTAGAATAAAATACCCCAAATTATACCTAAGACACTTCACATGGTCCCTTGAACCCCACTGTCAAGGTTAAGTCCTCGGCCACTCCCGGAAAAAGTTTCATTAGGACAATGAAACAGGGTGTAAAATTATAACGTTTCTTCTCCACTGAAAGTCTAACCTTAATTTGGGTTGGAAAGTTGACATTTTTGAGCATAGCCAACGTGCTACAACATTGCAACTGGACAGCTTCACTATCTATCGAAATGACAACTTTGGAAATACACGATATCATCTGAAAAACATAAACCGTAATGCTGAAAGGATAATGCATGTAATCTTCTGAAGCATGTAGAGAAATTTCAATTTGGTATAGATTACAACATTTATTTTCTTCGGAAATAGAACAGACTGTTTCACGCTTATGCGATCGTAAGGTTGATGGTTAACAGATTTTGGTAGATAATTTCAATACCAGTATACTAATTCGATATTTGAAAGGAACCAAAAAATTCCGAATTGCAGAATAGTGCAATGATAGATCTTTTCATAAATTACGTTATGAACATCACTTGCCTCGTTTTGAAATTAATGACATGGTGATTAATTCTCAGCGCATTTTATTAAAACTACTTTCTATGCATAAAGAAATCATTTTATGTATCAAGGGACATAATCACCATGGCAATTGTTTGAATACGAGGCAAGTGATGTTCGTGACGTAATTTATAAAAAGCTCTATTTGACTACAAGGATAGCTGGTGGGCAAGAAGGTATAAATCAAATCAATAATCACCCGAGAAGAAGAAACAGAAAACTCAACTTGCATAATGAAGCGCAATTATTGGCATGGTCCCTTTCCTTAAACCACCATTCCGCAACTTCCAAATTTTCAAGTATTTTGGATTTCAAATGTGCGTACATACCTCAACTAGGAAAAAAAATTCAATTTGGGCGGGGTCAAAGAACAGGGCAGGAGGGGTTGCGGCGCACTTAGGTCCAGAATTACCGGATCGACCGAAGCCAATGGCTTAAGATTAAGTAATAGCATTATGCATACATGTAAGAAGGTTTGTTGGTCTAAATACGAGAAGAGATTCATGATCAAATTTAACATGCCAACTACAAGTTGCTCATTCTGTAAAAAGAAAGTTAGTATTACTATACAGTTTCTTGTTTAGAGTCAAAGTGAATTTTTTCATATTCACCATTTAAAAAAGAAAATTACTGCCTGACCTGGCAAATAAAACTATACATTTTTTTGTTTAGTAGAGTAAAAGATGTTTTCAAATACTGAATTGGCAATGAATAAAAATTGATGACGAAGAAAATTAATTGATGTTTCGTCAATGGATGTTCTTGAATTTTTGAAAGAAAGTGACAAAAGATGCAACCTTTTCGGACCCAGCCCATTAAAAAGCACATTTCTAAGGAATTTTCACGGATTGTTAAAAACAGACGCATATTTGCGCAGAGATTATACTTTTAGAAACGATTAACGTAGGATTAATAACCCTGGTATAAAGAAAACCTTGAAATTTCAAATTTAAGTGGGGTTTTTTTCAGACATACAAACCATATCAATATCCTCTTGCGCATGCTCAAAACAATGCCAATAATCCACCACAGGTTCCAGTATTTTCTCCTTCATTTCATCCTCAATGTGGGTATTGAATTTTTCAATTGACGACGTTAAATTGACCATGCAGTTCGTCACATCTGCCTATTGTGATTAAACATCTACAGCTTAAGCAGGCGAATAAATTATTTTGGGGGATGTAGAGTATTAATAGAACCAGGAACAATGGCTTGGTGGTCTGAGGTTTCTTCGGTAGAAACAAGTGTTTCCAAGTTTTAGTCGAATCACTTCGTTCCGTTCACGGAGAGCCAAAACAGCTGGTGATGAAACTTGTGAAGAGCATGAAAAAATTGCCGTATCCTAGGCTGCGCGCATCCCTTCTGATGTGATATCAAAACACATCAGATGGGGATGCGTGCAGCCTAAGATTATTCAGGCTATCGGAGTGAAATATCAACTCATATTCAGCGCAATTTCACCTTATACGCCATCAGGTGAAAGTGCACTGGCGGCATTATTACTTATTATAAAATCATGAAAAAGCTTTTTGAGTTTCTGTCTACTTATTCCCAACGTGCCGGCGGCAAGAATGGAGGCATTAAGACCTATATTATAATATCAAATAAAGAAATTACTCTGCTACTAGATACTATAAAACTTACAAATTCATGGTCATTAAAATTTTCGTCATCCCCCGATGTCATAACATCAAGAAAACTTTGGCAGATCTGTGCAGCGACTTCTTTTTGAAGACCCTCTTCATCAAAGTTCCATGGACATATTACAGACCAGATTGGAATAGTTTCTTTAGATGTGCGAAAAACAGTCGCGATTTTTGACTAGAAAAGAAAGAAGATTTGTGTTTTTTATAATGAGAAAATGCAACCAGCAAATAGAGTGATTGAGTGATTAAAATAAAATCCATGAAATTACGTTCAAACTACACCAATCCTTTCATGATGAAAAAAGTGTACAACTGAAAAAATAATGTTGTTCGAAGAATAAAGATGTTTTTCGTTAAAAGCTTGTTTTATGAATTTCTTTAACCATTATGAAATTTTTTTTAAATAGCAATAATTTCCACACAAATTTTTCATGAGAAAACTTGCATAACCGTTATCACGTGGCTAAGATTTACAGTTGAATTTCTCTGATTCAATCTTCAAGTGACCAGGACTAATTTATAGGTGACCAATATCTTACACATTCAAATGGTAAAAGATCCGAATTAGAGAGAGATGACTGTATCATTACGTTTCTATTTCAACCCAAAAGATAGGCTTTCAGTCTAAGATTTCTATACTAGGTCACAGTGTGGATGTAAACCACACTGAAACGACCGCCTTCCATCACGTATCACACTCGCGAAAGACCGCGCGCGCACATTATTAACACCTACATGTCATCTCTAGTACATTTTAAATTATTCATTGAAAACAGATTAAAATGTAGTCATTTTTCATGTTTCGATTATTCAATTCTGAATAAAAGACATTAAGGAAAAAAAAAAAAGAGAAACACCTGGGTAATCTAGTTAAAAAAACAAAAAGTAAATGGTAGACAAAGTAATGAGCCAAGACAAAACGAGATTAGCGTACCACTATGAAAGAAACCAGGTCGATCAGCTGTGGAGATGACGTGATTAAGACCGTAGATAATAATTGTTGATGAAATTGGTGTTTTCTGGGTGCAAATGTGACACTTTTACCTGTTTTAAGGTTAACGCTACTCGTGCCATTGGATAAATATTGTTGGTTGTTTTATTTGAGAGATATCGTTAATTGTTTTTATTGGAGAGATATTTTTTATGGTTACCTTGACATAACAAACACTGACCTTATGAGAGACAATTATCATCACTGACTGATTAACCGGAGCTACTTACAAGAAAACTCGGTACTTAGATCACTAAAGATTTACACTTACATGCATCGAAAATGGAAGAAACAAAAAGATTCTTTTCAGTAAAGCTGATATCCTTGTATGTTGCAAAATGTGTGACGAACTATCGTATTGCAAAAGCTGGAAAAAAGAAATAAGGTTCTTCTTAATAACATGAACTTTAAATAAATTCTAATTTAATTTAACATTCTTAGAGCAAAATATGTTACAAAACACAGACAGAAACCTCTATAAACAGCCCAAATAAATGTGTTCAACTCGAAAAAGTTTCATGAAAAAGTCTTTATTACTCGAAGTTTCCTTAACTCGAGCAAAATTTTGTGTTTCCCATGTGTGTCCGAGTTATAGAGACTCCACTGTATCATTATCAACCTTATCAAGAATTCATTAACAAGATCAAGATAAAGAGAAAGCTATTTTTTATAGGAATTTCTGAATAAAATTTGTAAAATTTTGTAAAATTGTTACCAATCTTCCAAGATATTGAAAATGTTGCCAACAGAGTTCTTCAGAGCCCCATCTAAATAAGATAATTCTGTAATCTCAAGCGACTTGAAATAAAATGAAATGGAACTTTCCATTAAAAAGAATGATACAGAACGTTAGAGACCGTCCCTGGTCGCTTCCTTGATTTGGTCAATACCGAGTTTATGTATCGGAGGATATCGAGGGCGACGGTAAGTGACATGATACAAAACAAAGTCGATAGTCAATATGTACGGCTTTATATCGCCTTTGTTCACCTAAACAGACGACGGTATTTTGGTGTTTTTTTACCGTCGTCGAGCAAAGTGGACGGTGATTTTGGACACATGTCAACTTTGCTTTATACCGTCCCCCTCGATTTATCTCGAATACATAAACTCGCTATTATTGTCTTAAAACGTCCCAATCGAGTCAACTATTAACCTTTGGTCATAAGGAAGGGTCGTTCACGAACGTTACATTTCATTTTTATTTCAAATCGCCTGTGTTGACTTATTATTGAATTGGAGTGGTGACCTCTTCGTCTCAATTTGTCAGCAAACATTCCAAGACAACTTCCCTCCTATTGCATGTTTAAATGTTTAACAAAATCGTTGTTTTTAGGAAGAAATGAAAGTTAGAAAACCAGACTAGAATAACATTAAGGCGTCCAAAGTTTCGAAGTCAACCTCACCAATAGAAAGTTTAAAATTCCTTGTCAATCTCAGCCAGCCAGCCAGCCAGCCACCAATCGACTACAAAAAGTGTTCAGCTCTTACCGGTTCACGAAGCACCAAACATCAGAAACAAACAGAGCTGTTAGTGATGATTCATTTCCCAAAAGATTGTCCAACAATGTTTCTTCCTAAAATGAAATTGAAAATGAAAGTTCACAAATTAGTATAATCATAATATTTAGAAGGGTCTCTTTCTTTTAAAATGATTGAGGCGAAAAGGATCAAGTTCTGACTTATCTCGACAATGAACAGGATGCTTTTTTTGAATAGTTTGCGTTTATTTCATATTACCAATTATAGAAAATAATCAAGTGGTCATAAATCATGGCTTGAATCCTCCCGTTTTTAGAGAAAAAATTTTAGGCTGTGTAAAACAAACATAATTGATTGCAGTGCAAAAGTACGAACATAAACTTTCACTTTTCCATTCTGCCCCTCAAAGGAGATTTCCCCAAAACCCATATACCCTGTTGGGAATCCTTATAATTGAAATTCCATAGGGAATACAAAAAAAAACCAGCACAAGTGACAAGAATTCTATATGGCCAATTCTTTAAATTTTTTGAAAATTAAGAATTTCAGTGGGGTTAAAAACCTAAAAGTACCCTGAATCCCAAAGGGTTAAAAGATTTTCTAACACAAAAAGTTGGACCAGTTTTTCCTGGCCCAATTACACAAACTCGTGATGACAACTTGAAGGGGTCGCCTGAAGTATTTTCAACTAGATAAATGCTAGGGGCCATATTATTCTTAAGGGTCACCTAAAAATTGTGTCTACAAGCTATGAAAATAAAACTAATCAAGTATGTTGTGCAGCGGATTTTGACCACTGGCACTGTGTTTCTATTTTTAGTAGCAGGCAGTGATCAAATCTCAGTTTTTTAAGGTGTCTCCGTTGGGAAAATGACTTACGCATATCAAGAATAAATTAGCAAATATAATTAATATTGTTATAATACAAACCAAGTGATTGAAATATTCTCCAGGTAGCATAGCAACAAAGAAACACATGTTCACCAAAAGGTCTTCATATAATGAATTACCACGAAAGAGAATACTGTGTTCAAACTCATGAAGTAATTTTCCCATCATCATCTTTAAGATGGAATTATTATAATTTCGGCTATCAGTGGGATCCATCCATGTTTTTATTGTGTGAGTGTTTTCACAAGATGCAAGGGCGCTAAGAATTTCTGGTGTAATTGAAAGTGTTGTGTTTCCAGAATCACCGCTTGTTATGTCTTCTAGGAAACCTGAAGTAAAGAAAATAGGAGAATTAATCTTTGGATTCAATACAGGTTCGAGCGTGGGATTTTCTAGATAAATTTATCTTACTTTCCATAGAAGCATAAAGCTATATTCATGATATGCACCATTGCAATGTCTTCCGTTCCACCCAGTAGCTCATTGGTTGAAAGTGACGTAAAATCAGTCAATACGTCACTTTGAACCAATCAGCTACTGGGTGGAACGGAAGACATTGCAATGGTGCATATCATGAATAGAGGTAGAATAAGTGAATGAATGTGAAATTACTTAAATTTTTACTGGAATCTACTAGGGATAAGTAAATTTATATGGAAATATTGAAGTTGGTGGTTGGAGGATATTCTCGGCCAGAATTTGTTATCAAAGTTAGCAGAACCTGTACATACATCATGTCTGTTTGCCAGTATTTGCTTTAATTTAAGGAACTAAAATTTAGTTTTGCTAAAAAATTCTTTGGGTATAACATCCCAAATCCCAAAATTTATTTCTCCTGCCAGAATTTTCATACCATTGAATGAAGATGGGGCGTCGGACATTTGGATGAATTCTGTCATCATTGGTTTGATCTAAGTTTAAGAATCCAGAAAATATCATTGACAGATAGAGGTCCTTTCTTAATACTTTTTGGCTCTTTTTATGCCAGCCGATATTTTTTTCACTAAAAACATCGATCTTCCATTAAAATCTTAACAATTTAATGCATAAATCAGCTTATCAGGGTTTACCAAACATGGAGAATTGATTTTGATAAGTCTAAATATCTACAAAGGGGTCTTCTAGAAAAAATTTGAATATGGGGGGTGGAGGATATAACATTTTTTCGACATTTACCCCCCCCCCTCGGACATTGTGAATTTTGACAGCTGGCCCCTGGACATTCAAAATCATCCCTAATCAGAGCAAGTTTTCCACTAAAACAATGCAAATTTTACAGATTTTTCACTACCCCCGGACAAAATATCCAATAAATCCTCCACCCCCCCCCATGTACAACCGTACATCCTGTGCCCAAGTTCAGGAGTTGCCATAAAGCCATTATGGTAATAACCGGGAGGGCACATTGCTATACACCCCCCATGTACAAAAATTTTCTGGAATCGAGGGCAAATAAATTGATAGTTCTTACAATTGCAGTGAAATATTCAACAACTTTCGTACCATCAACATTTGATGGAATCTGCTTGAGTTGAATATCTGAGCTGAAATGAAAAACCAGAGAATAAATACATAACAATTAATTGATAATTTTGATTTTGAATTTAGCTCTCGCTTGGTATAGAGCACTTTGTCACCACAAGTTACTAGAATGTTGTTGAGGATAAATACATAGTAAGTAGAAGAGATTGAATAATTCTAAAATGAATTTAAAAAAAGATAATTTTCTCTTAAGAAGGCAAAATTATTTTCTATCAAATATTAATAAATGGAACTCCCAAAAACCAAATTCGATAGTGTTAGAAAGTATCAGTGAGACTAAATTAAATTTGATCATCTTTACACATCCCCTTCTCACAGACCCACTGGGATCCTTTCCCACTGGAAAGATTGGTCAAAATATCGTCCCCAGTGAAAATTATACTCTGATTTTTGTCACCGCTAAGAATAACCAGATGAGCGAATCCTCACTGCAAAATATTGTGTTACTTTTTCCATCCCCACAGAATTTTCTGGTTTCAAAACTCAAATCCCCAGTCATAGATAACATGGGGATATCAATCCTCATCAAGTTTTGGTCCGTTATATTTACCCAAACTAGCTGAAAAATCCTACCTGAAGGGTGTGTCTTTACTGAATAAAATAAAATACCAGGTATGCTTAAAAGAAAGGTAAGCGTCGTTGACTGTCAACAAACCTTTTTAGCTTTATAAGAAGATTGAGTACTTTTTTACAATCATCCCGACCAGCTTTTTCTTTGTATACCTGAAATTGCAAAATAAAACTTTGTTAGCATTTTCATGTGGCAAAAACTTCAATTTTTAAGAAAAACAGTCAAATGATGTATATAGAAAACCAAATCAAGCAATTTTAATAAAGCTTTTAAGCATTGATTTATGTGTAAGCCAAAAATGGTGCACACCAGAAAAATGAACTCAAGTTTTATATAACATTTTAAAACATGTATTTGAGAACTCAATTTTAATATATTAGTAACTTTAAGTAACTTTTAAGTAACTTTTATTCCTGAAAAATAGTACCAATTAAAAATGAAGAGCCTTACTATTAATATTTGTAAGTTCAAACTCATCATGAACTTTGAGACTTTCTCTGATCTTCTTGCCATCTCCATGTCACCCTAAGAAGAAAATTATAGTGGAGGTGGTGAAGGAAATTTGGAACTAATATTCACGGTCGAAAAAAACAATTATAAAAATTGCATTAAGCAGGCTTTAATTTTGCGGTTTTGCGGTTTTGCGATTTCTTTCATTTTCTTAGGGACTTTTCAAATTTTTAGCTTTACCTAAGAGCCTTTTTTTAAAAGCTAGTGTTTTATCCGGGAAAAATTGAAAATCTGCATGTGCTTGATTTAAACTTTAAATTTAATTGCATACCGTATTTTCTATTTTAATTTTACAAAGCAACGCAATCTTAAGAAAATTCTAAAAAACGTTTAAAGATATTTAAAAATTTGAGAAATTGACTCATTTAAAAGATCGATTTTGCTTGATTGGCTAAAAAAGTGTTGTATGACATCACGAAAAAGACTCTTTAATAGAACGATTTTTTAGAATTTTTGAAAGTCATCAACAAATCAAATCTATTTTGAAAAATTCCAAACCTGTATAAAACTGTCAATCCACTGTTCAACTGCATGTATTGATAAAATGAATGAATCAAAGAATGAGGGTACAATGAAGGAATTGTCGTCATCTATTTCAGTACATGGTTGCCTTAATATTATCCTAAAAGAGAGAGTGGAATGATTTTATATGTTAAGGTTTTGATAACAAAAATTTTCAAGTTTACATTAATGAAGCTCACTTTGAAGATACTTTCAATGAAAACCGTTTTTCAAAAGAAACCACTAAAAGCGATAATAATAGAATCTTTTGTAAAGTGACCACTGAGATGTTACCGTACCCTTAAGGCCGGTCTCCACATGCGCACGCTTTGATCACACCATTTGCTTCAATCCATTTTGCTTGGAAAAAGATTACGTCATAAAGATTTAGCCCGCGCTGGAAAAACCAATAACGTGGAAGCTTTGTTCATAAAAGTGTGATCGCAGCGCGCACAAGTAGCCTTTATGCTTAATGCTATAATGCTTTACATTATCAATAGTTTGGATTTAACACACAAATAGAATCAAAGATTGGTGTGAAACGTAGACTGGAGAGAGTGTACACAATTTTACAATTGCAACAATAATCATGGAAGATCTGGGCACACCTTAACAAGGGTACTTCCTATTAGTCAAGATTTTTGCAACTAATCGCAGGAAACCTAACCGGTTTTAAAAATAACTGATTTTTAAATCAAAATCATTATTCAGAAAAATTCTGAGCGGTGACTCAAAACTTTTTCATTTGTTTACATCATCAATAGTTTGGATTTAACACACAAATAGAATCAAAGATTGATGTGAAACGTAGAGATAAAAATCATTACTTTTTCATTTGTTTCCAGATAGGAACGCAGGCCATGATGTCTAGATGACGTAATACTAATGAACATTCCACCAACAGTTTGTATGCTAGAAAACAGAACAGTTTGAAACATTAAACCATCACCATTGCATCATCCTCTCAAAGGATCGAACCCTCAAAAGATCTTAGTGTCAAAAATCGGGTAATAATATGCAGCATAGCTGCCTGCAAACCTACCCTCTGTAAACCAATCTGATTGACTCTAATGAGAGTTTAACATGCAAACTATATGAGTGAAATTTATTTATTTCATTTAAACTCTGAAGGCCTGTGAGAAACCTTACCAGAAGACTAACTTTTATGATTCTTTATGACTCTTAGCTGCATTCCTAACATTAACATTTAAGCTTAATGTCCACAGAAAAGAATAAATATGGAATCAATTGTATTGTATTGACATAACGTACCTTGATTAAATTGTATTGTATTGACATAATGTACCTTGATTCAATTGTATTCTATCTTTGTTCCATTGGGTTTCAGAAATGTGCTCAAGTTTGACTGAAACGAACTGTGAAAAAAAGAAAACAGTATTTTGTAGTTTTTAGCAGAAAGGAAATTTTTTAAATATTTTTATCATACGCATAAACTTTGAAACACCGAACGTCTCAAGTACATTCGAAATCAAAATAATCAAAGTTAACAATTGAATACAATACTTTAAAATTGGTCCTTTAAAATGTCAAACAAAGCTGTATCATTGTGAAACAGTGAAGTAAGAAGCGAGTGGGGACAATCTAATTACCTTCAGATGTTTATAAGCAGTTTGGAAAAGTTTTGCTAGATCTTCTGCAATAGAATTCACTGCACTGTTGTTCTTGCAATCCTAGATAAAAATTTAAAAAGAAAATAATTATGAAAAGCTTGCTCTTTAATTATACCAATATTGCAATAAAGATAAAACGGTTTTAGAGAAGACAAATTTAGAGAAAATTTTGAATTGCATTTTCAACCGCCGGAGGCGGTTTTTTCAATAGTGGTACGTTAATCTCGTTTTGCCTAGGCTCACTACTTTGTCAACCATTTACTTTCGTTTTTTTTAACTAGATTACCCAGGTTTTTTCTCTTTTTTCTCCCATAAATCTCTTTTACTTGCAATTGAATGATGGAGACATGAAAAATGACTATAATGTAATCTGTTTTAAATGAAAATTCTAAAATGTATCGGAAATGACATGTAGCCGTATACCCAAAGCTTTTTTTACATGAATTTTTGCCGGCGGTCGTTTCAGTGTGGTGTCCATTGTTATAGAAATCATAATCATAATACTGCGTTCTTTTTTACATCAAACTGAAAATCAAAATGAATCAAAAGAATAAGCTCTGTCTGAGTGTCATAGTAATACAAATAGTACACAAACCTCAAAGAACTTGAATATAAACAGGAAGAATGCTAAGCATTGGCAAACGATTTCAACAGTCCATGATTGGTCTGCAGAAATCAGTCCAAAACATCTTTCCAATGATTCGCATGAGCTGAATAGAAACTACAAAAGAACAATAAAATATATTGTAATATCACATTTTTTAAATTCAACTCCAAGATTTATTATTTAATATTTATTTCCAGGATATGCACTTTTAGAAAATATTTTGCACGACGTTTTCACGTATGGGCCAACCCGTGGACCCTGCGTCCGGAAAGGGTTAAGACAATTTTTCAAAATTTCAAATGAGCTCTATTTTGGTTTCTCAGCTATCAAAACAAGTTTTTCTACACATTTGTACCAAATTTAAAATTTCTTGTTCTTTCCAACAGTAAACAAATATATTAAAGTCTTAACAAGAGCAATGCACCTTTTGAAAAAAAATCAAATATTTCACACAACAAATAGTTTTAGCGGGTATGGCGCCTCTCAAATTGACCTATCTTACTCAAAATTTCTTGTTCTTTCCAACAGTAGCTGTACGAGCTCTTGGAAAGGCGTATTTTTTTAGATATCCTCGTTCGAAGTGTATGATCATTAGTATGGGCCAGCCCCAAAATTAATGTACTTCAATTTCAATTGTAAAGAAGATCATATTGAAAGAAACCTTTAATTTTTCAGTAGGTTTTTCTTCTTCTTGGATAAAATCGATGAGCTGACAAACCTAGGGAGAAAAAAGTAAAGTACGACATCGATCAATAAAGTACCAACAAATTACTTAAATTAAAGCTGACTTTAGATTTCTAGTGTACAATGATGTATTGTGAGATGATACAAGGAAAGCTTCCTGTAATTTCTACTGAGACCACATTGAAATTAGTTACAATTTTAAAGTAATACTTGAAGAGATGAAAAGATAAACAAATTAGTGGCAATTATTGTGAGTAAACAAGTTAGACCGCTTTGTTATTTCTACAGCCTTTAGATCAAGTCCCAGCCCTTCAACTTTGGCTTGACTCATCGCATTTAGCCTAGCACGGGTAGGCTAGAGTAAGTCCAAACCAATCAATTTGGACATAAATTACAATGTTTAGTCTACAAGCTTAACTTGGGCAGCCTTTTTTACTTAGTAAGGCAGGCCCTTTGGTCCTCACTACCGCCACTACAGCAAGTTAGCTCTTGCTTACCTTAGAGATAAAATCCTTGACTTTATTGTCATCATCAATCAAACCAGACCAGTTGGAAATAGAATCTGAAACTGATTCTAAAAAAAGAAGACTTTTAGTAATATATAATGGGTTTTTATCTCTTTTTTTCATTATTATGGTACCTTGGCACTTCAAAACCAGTTTTTACCCAAATGGTAAAATTTCATTTGGAGCAATTTATAAAAAGGACTTACACTGCCTGTACCCCAAAATGTCGATAAATTTTGTTTTCTTTCTGACGCCTCAAATAATCATGGGGAATACAAAAATGAGCCTTATTGACACTTATTTGTCACCTAAAGAATTTTTCCTAGTGCATGATTTTATTTCAAGCCATTTCAGATAAAAATCATTCAAACAGAACTTTCACTTTTCAAAGTTACTGCACCCCAAATTGTGGGTTAGCCTTTCTTTGTATAAAATTTAGTGTGGAATCAAAAAATCCTGTTGATTTTTTTGTTTGATAAGACCTAATATACCGAATCGACAGAAATTTTTAAAACAAGGGAAATGATAAAGAAAGTGCTCAAAAATCATTTTTTCTTTTCTACTACACCCCAAAATGTCTTTGTGTGTTTTCAGAAAAAAGCTGAAAAAATACATCAAAATTCACGTTTTTTTGTTGTAAAATCTTTACCCGGATAGGGAGACCTACTATCAAATTATCGATAGAAGCCTAAAAGTATTTCCTTGTCTGGTATGGCAAAGTAGCATTTTAATCAGGTTTTAGTTCCATTTTTAACTGTAAAACTGGTACCTTTTGACATTTTTGACGTCATTTTTGTCAAAATTTTGAAAAACATCTCTTGTTATGCAAGATAATTATCAAAATAAGACATGAATTCGATTTTACGTATGCTGATATATTCATAGGTTATCCATTTCCAAAGTTTTTTGATGAAGTAACCACACTAAGTAAATTTTTGAGTTCACCAACGTTTTGGTGAAAGAAAAGTGTATATCACATTCTGTTAAAATTAGCATTCTGTCAATTAGTAAAGTTCTTACCAAGCTCACCAAATAGCTCCTCCATAATTGTTCCTTCTCAAAATGAATCATTCATTGATTAATTCACATTAAAAATGGTAAATTTTACTCACAAAGTATCGCATCTTCAATTTTTTTATTATTAAAACAACTTGAATTTAAGCACAAATTATTTATCTAAAAAAAGATTTTCTAATAATTAAAATAACTTGAGAAAGCCTCTACTATTACAGTATTAGTCAGTTAAAAATCTCAACTTATTGATGTATTATTTTGCAGCTACTCCCCGATTGGTTAGGATAAAACTACCTATGTACTAGTTGAATTCATCCAAAACAGAAATGGGGTTTTGCATATTTTTAAGAAGATAAATACCAAAGTAAGTACTGATGCCATGTAATCTTTGGAAATATTAAATGTTTATGCATGGTGTTAATTTATTTTCACTGTAAATATGAAAGAATGAAACAAATATTATAAAAAGAAAAAAATATAGTATAATGTTTTTGAAATACAAGTAAGTTGAAAAATAAATAATGAAACAAACAAATTCTTAAAATAGCATAGCATTAGATAAGTTGAAAAAATAGTTAAAAAATAAATAGAGTGACTTTGAATACAAAAAATATAAGAAAATAATGTTATCGTGCATCATATATGTCAATGGTTGTTTTATGACATTGTCTTAAATCCATATCACAAAATCCTATTGAGAAAGGACCGTTTGGCCTTTTAAAATAATCCAATCCTCTACCTATCTTGATAATCCAACCATTATCAAATAATATTTCACGATCATGTAGAGTGTCTTCATATTTTATAGATAATGTCACCCTGTATGAATCTAAACTTGTTGTTAAATTTTTTAATTTTTGAGCTTGTTCCTCTGGTTGATTCTCATCACTGCCTAGAAGAGAAATTGCAAGAAAATGTTGTACTTTGTCTGCTGAACAAAAAAAGGCCTTTCCTATGCACTTTTAGTTTTCACTTTGCATTTTGTCAAGAAAACAACAGCTGTCAGATTCTGACCCATAAGTAAACAATGAGAATTTTTATTACCCTACCTGTTGTAATGTTGATGGCATTCAAGTTCTTGGCTTTTCGTAACAACAGCTCGCAAAATCTCAATAAATTCAATATCTGATGATGACTTCTAATGTAAGCATCTTTAATCTCAACAACAGTCAAATTATCATCAATGAATTTAGAAAAAAGGCTTCCATAACTACAGCCTCTTTGATTATTTTCAATTTCAATTTTCTCATGAAATTTCCCATCTTTCTTTAACTTCTTGACAAATTTTTTCAGTTCTTCAGCTCTTTTCATGTACCCATCAATCTTCTGTCGTATGACCTTTTTAGCATTTTCATCGGTCATTTTTGTTAAGGTTTTTAACAACATTTCTATACCTTCTTCATAACAAATTTTTGATTCTGAATATTTTTTAGATGTGTCAAGCTCAACAGCTCGCTTTAACATCTGTGTTGCTGCTTCCATTTGAATAAATTAAGCCTAGAAGAAAGAATTAAATACAATTTAATTCTTGTTTCAGCAGTCAGGTTGTATAATATGTCATGTAGGTATGATGTAGGTTTTGACTGATTATTGCCATATATCAGCATTCATAAAAAAATATTTGCGTCTTTTTTTTACATCTTTTTACCTAGACAATATAGCACAGTATAGCAAACATAGTAAGTATAAGCATACTGTTCCTTTAATGAGGCCCCCAGGGTTTTTGTGATGGCGTGATTGGTGTTTCTTAAGTGCGTGATTTTGTGATTTAAGATTTTAAAAGTGCGTGATTGCATGATTGGAGAAACCAAAGTGATTGTAATAGAAAGGAAATTTAACTCGTTATGACGTGATTTGGAAATTTCTTTTGCGTGATTGCGTGATTTGAAAGGTGACTTGGGGGCCTCTTTGACTGTCTGCAAAAAAAATCTGCAATGTTAGAATTTTCTTTTGTAGCTTCAATAACAGTAGAACAAATCTATTTAAAAACAAAATTAACCAGTACATTTTTTATCTTTCTACTTCTTCATCTTCAATGAAGCACTCAAAGTCTACTATACTATCAGGGCTGCAAATAAATATTTTTAGTCAATCGGACATCATGTCCGACAGAAATGAAATCCTGTCGGTCAAACTCAAAATCCTGTCGGTCATTCAGTGTATATTTTTTTTAAAGTTACGGAGAAAGCGAGTAGGAAAAATTAAAGTTACCTTTCAACAGTTTGTTACTGTATATAACAGAGAAATTGATTCGATAAAAGTGATCTTAGAAACACCTTTGGAAGTTACGAAGAAAGCAAGTTGATAAAAGTTAACTTAGAAACACTCTTAATAGTAACGAAGAAAGCGAGTTGATAAAAGTGATCTTAGAAACACTCTTAATAGTAACGAAGAAGGCGAGTTGATAAAAGTGATCTTAGAAACACTCTTAATAGTTAAGAAGAAAGCGAGTTGATAAAAGTGATCTTAGAAACACTCTTAATAGTTAAGAAGAAAGCGAGTTGATAAAAGTTAACTTAGAAACACTCTTAATAGTTACGAAGAAAGCAAGTTGATAAAAGTTAAGAAAACACCTTTGGAAGTTACGAAGAAAGCAAGTTGATAAAAGTTAACTTAGAAACACTCTTAATAGTTAAGAAGAAAGCGAGTTGATAAAAGTTAACTTAGAAACGCTCTTGAAAGTTATGAAGAAAGCGAATTGATAAAAGTGATCTTAGAAACACTCTTGAAAGTTATGAAGAAAGCGAATTGATAAAAGTGATCTTAGAAACACTCTTGAAAGTTACGAAGAAAGCAAGTCGATAAAAGTTAGCTTAGAAACACTCTTGAAAGTTATGAAGAAAGCGAATTGATAAAAGTGATCTTAGAAACACTCTTGAAAGCTACGAAGAAAGCAAGTCGATAAAAGTTAGCTTAGAAACACTCTTGAAAGTTATGAAGTAAGCAAGTTGATGAAAATGGTCTTAAAAAAATTCTTGAAAGTTATGAAGAAAGCGAGTCGATAAAAGTTTAACTTTGAAACACCCTTGAATGAAAGTTACGAAGAAAGCGAATTGATAAAAGTGATCTTAGAAACACCCTGAAAGCTACAAAGGAAGCGAGTATTAAAAGAATAGGCTAAGTAAGAGACAGGGGTGTAAGAGATTTATTTTCAACTCTCAAGTTAATGGTTTATTCCTTTTTTCATTCGGACATCATGACCGACACAAAAGATTTTCAGTCGGTCAAATAGCTTTTTCAGTCGGACATTGACCGATGACCGACGCTTATTTGCAGCCCTGTAAGTTAATTTATTCTTATAATTATTGAGAGAGTGGCTCAAATCCTTCAAATCCTTGGTTATAGAAAAAGCTGTTTACTTTTTTCTTGCCAGATTCAACAAGCCATCAACCAACAAAATCAACACTGACATCAAAAAATTCACACAACCTTTCCACAGTAAACACTTCCAAATTAATCTCCTTTCTTGTGCTGTGTCTCTGAGGTTTTGGGGGTGTTTTTTATGCAAATATCAATCCCCGTCTCACACCTTTATTTTGCTTGCAAATTGCGAAACAGGGTGGAGTCTCGATCGCTGTGCAACCCTTGTACATCAGTTGTTTGGGAGAACATGACAATCAATTCAAATAAAAATTGTCTAAAGTTTTTAAAGGGACATAAAAGTAGTAAAATGTAAACATTGCGCGAACCACGTGTCATTAAAGAGAACAATATTAAAATCACGTGTCCAAAACAAACTTGTAAAACAATTGACCAATCAAAATTAGCCATATTTGGTTTGATTTCTATTTTGACATGTGACATTTGTTTTGATTTTGTATCCGCTGCATACAGTTTGTTTACAAATTTCGCAAGTACTGTTATGTCCCTTTAAAGGATATTTTTTCATTATTTAAGGCACCATTTACATTAGAAGAACTAGAAGGAAAAAGAAGAGCACTGTGAGAGGCAGCAGTGTTGTGCCACCGATTGTTTTGGGGATTAAGGCTTGCTTGGGACCCTGTCACTTTAGGGATTTTTTAAGAGTGTCTCTTATTTTGCTAACAACTTGTAAATTATACAATAAGTTTTTTATCACCGTTTCCACTTGTCTAATCATATCACTTCATACATTGCATATTGGAGTGTACACACACCACTAAAAAATGCTGACGTCAGCAATAAAACTTTTTTTATCTCAAGTTTGGCTTACCAAACTGATTATTGAAGTAATCAATTGGTTGTCGAAGTTATCGAAAGTAATCAATAACAATCAAAGTACTGGAACGGTTATAGAGTCTTCGAGGGGTTATTAAGAAAGTGATCGAAGACTCACAATTTTTTTGCGAAGCAAATTTATGAGCGAAGCAGTTTTGCTACATTGTGTGCACGTACCTTTAACTTCTATCCCAAGCAATAATTTGCTATATAAATCAAATCTTCAAACCGATGATTTTGTCAAAATGACCTTGAAGGGCTTGGCTTAAAACCATGAAAATTTTCTCAGTATGGTAGTTAGGACTGCGAAAAAATGCCGTTTTAAAATGGTGTACCCTAGCAATGAACAGCAAAAAATTACCGGAAGCCGAAAGACGAACTTAGAATCTGAAGTTGCTCAAAATGCCGTGCGGGCACGCATCTAAACAGTGGTTCTTCGGTTTTAAATGTTTATTTTGCTGTTAAATGGAAAACAATTAGTTTGAAAGATGACAGAAAGGATCTTCATCATTCCTTGACCTTTATCAACAAGTATCAAGTACAGTATCAAATAAGGTCAATCAATGATAGGTTCTTACAAATTGCGCGGGCGGGAGGGCGGGATGAGTGCTCTTTTAGTGAACTTAACTTGCCTTGCAAAGCAAGTGGATGATAAAGAGGTACGGAGGTAATCAAATTTGTCGTATTTGTCAAGAAAAAAAAATCAAAACTGCCCAAGAACCAATAAGTCATATCTGATTTTACTTTTTGTTTTGATTGATTGATTTGATTTGTTTTAATTTCGACAGACGATTTGAATAAAAACGTTCGAACGCAGTCGAACGTTCAACGACTATCGTTCGATTTTTAAGGCGCCATTTACATTAGAAAGAAAGAGCGTTACGCGGGCACAAGTGTTACGTGTAAGCCAAATCGCGTATTACGAACAACCTCTAAATTGCTGAGTACAGGAGAAAAAAATCGAAGTTCAAAATGGCGGCCAAGCCCACGCTGATAACTATCAAAAATCTTCGTTTTTCAATCAGCTATTGCAGCTCAATAAATCAATGAAATAATCAAAAATCAATGAAATAAAAAGTTAACAATCCTTGAACCTTGAACCTTTCATGAATCCAAATAAATAAAAGTGTTCATCTAAAAGGAAGATTACATTTCAAAATAAAACGATTTCCAAACCAACCTAAAGTCAGTGTCTGCCAACTAAAAATTTTTCTGCGGGGTCACTGGCAAGGAGTTACGACTTCAGACTTTAGATTCCAATTCTTGTATAGGCTGCAACTACACTGCCAAATGATCTGTATTACAAATACTTCCAAATGGGTCCATAAGTTAAGAAAATGAAATTATCATCTAGCACGGGGGTTTTGTTTTTAAAAACAAATTTCAAAATAAAATTGTTAATGAACTTGTTACTTAAAATATCACTTACTTACATAATTTATTTATGATATAACACCCCTTTCTTAAATAAATGGCCTCTTAAAGTCTTTTTTTATGTTTGCCGCAAGAAGGGAATTTTTTCTCTCTTTTTCTCTCTTTTTCTAGCTATTTCCCGCGTGTTAGTGTAGACACAACTTTAATCCGGGGAAATGAAGCGTTTTCATTGGTCTAAAATCACGGATGGTCACGTTTTTATCCAGGGAAATGCTGTGGCGGCAATGTTTTGCTTTAGTGAGATTGACCATTTTGTTGTTTTGATTTGAGCGGGCAAAATTTCTGTACAAACCAAAATATGACTTCGTTGGAATACCGGTTGAAACACTTGTGCAGGGGTGTTGTGACGCCGTGGATTGTGCTGTGTGTTTGGGGTATTATAAGGCTTACGAGACTGTCTCTTTTGCTTTGGGGTTTCATTAGAGTGCCTCTTATGTTTTGCTAGCAACTTGCGAATTGAGGTGGAGTCTGGATCGCTTCGCAACCCTTATACAATACTGCTAGTTTGAAATTTTGGTACTCGAAATTCAATTGTTAATCGATAAGGCGGCCATAGAAAAAATGCTCTGTTCGCGTCGCAACAGGTGTTAAAAATGCATGCGGGCGGACAGGCGGTCAGAAAAATTCCCGGGTTTTTTTTAATTACGCCAGTAATTTGAGGACGGGTGGTGATGCGAACAAAACAATTTTTCGATGGCCGTCAGAGCGATTAAGAAAAAGCTATACTTTAAAAGAACAAATTGCTTTTCCTGGATTTTTTTCCGCTTCTCCGCACCGGAAAATCAGCGAAAAATATGATGTGGGCGGGTGACGCTGTAACGATCTTGTTCTATATTTTTAGACTAGACCTATAATAAAGAGACTTAATATATATGATATGATACTGGCTTGTGTCGCTTTTACACTGGCAACGAAGAGACTATTGAAACAAGATACATATAGTGATACACACAAGACCACTAGCTGAAACTGGACACAAACACAACACACTGACAGACTTGATCCAGAATAAAGACTTGGACGTCTTACCAAAAGCTCAGTCATACCAGGTTTGCCCTGGACCTTCGAGGTAAGACTATTCCTTACTTTATTACCATACTCTATTTGACTGATCAATCACTGAATCAAGACGCTGCCAACATAGCACAGGAGACGACCTCACAAGTCACGTGATCAAGGAAAAGAAGAAAGACACGTCATAGTCTTACTGAAACTTTCATCACACCAGGTGTGCCCTGGTCGTTGTAGGTAAGACCTTTCCTTTTCCTGTCTAATACGAACAACGCAGTTCAAGATGAATTTCAGTCCTGAACAATTCCAGACACTTATGGCAGCTATCACTGGCGGTCAGCTACAGCAAGCAGCTCCTGCTGCGGCAGCTGCAACACCACCAAAGAATGATCCATCCGCACTTGGGCCGATACGACAATGCGGCCTAGGCACTGACAAAATGCAGAAGCTCATTCTCTTTAACGAATGGCTTGATGATGCAGAAAACAGGATGGACTACATTGGTGTAACAGTAGACAAAGAAAAGATCATCCTCCTGAAAACTTGGGGAGGACCAGAGATGGTTGAGTTGATTCGTGCAGAGAGATCACACCTCAACACAGGAGCCCGAGCAAACGAAGAAGGTGCACAAGCAAATGGGGAAGTTGCAGAAGCAAACGCAGAAGCTGCACCCACCTACATGCAGACTATTGAACGGCTACGTTACTATCTGAGACGTATGGTCAATCGAACAATGGCCATGCACCAGCTTCTGGGGACCAAACAAGGAACACGAACGTGGGGTGACTTCCTTCTAGATCTCGAAAAGAAGGCCAAGTCCCTGAACTTTGACAACAAACCTTACACCACAGAGGAAGCTATAAAGGATGCTGCCATATTTGGCATGAATGATGTCAGCCTGAGAGAGAAGGCGCTTGCGGAGGATCCAAACCTAGAGAAACTTTCCAGATGGGGCCAAGCACGAGAAGCAGGCCGAGACGACGCCCACAGCCTGGACAAGACAACACATATCAAACGTGTTCGACACGAAATGAATCAAGATAATATGTCACAAGAGGAGATAGACGAGATGATTGAAACCCTGAAAGTAATGAAGCTCAAAAAGGCAGGAAAGTATAGCAACAGACACAAAGGATCTTGCAACCGATGCAACTCCAGCCATCAGTCAGGGAGATGCCCAGCAAATGGAAAAGAATGCTTCACATGTGGTGGGAAGAACCATTTTGCCAGAACTCCAATTTGTCCTGGAAAGAAGACGGTCAAAAGAATCAACGCAGATTACTTTACAACATTGAAGCGAAATGACTCGAACCAAGAACCTACTACACTCACTGCCATAAAGAAGGTGACTAAACCAGCAGACAAATGGGTCGATGTCAAGATAGGCGGCACAAAACACACCCTCTTCGCAGACACGGGTAGCCAGCCCACCATCATCACACCTGAACACTACAGCAACGCCATGGGACCCCTGGAAGAGCCAGACATCATACTCAGGGCATGGGGATCTTCAAACAATCTCAACATCACCGGAATGGTTCACACTGTGATCGAGAACGCCAAAGGAAGCAAGATCAATAGCAAAGTATATGTTGTGGACGGTTTTCAACCAGAACCGCTACTCAGAGACAACGACGCAGAACACCTAGGATTCATCACCTTCAACAAGGAAGGAAAGAGCCCCCGAACACAAGACACAAGTGCAATCAAGAGGATTCCCCAACTCATCAGAGATAACCTTGGGATACAAGTCGAAACACGTCCTGACAGCAACGAAGCAGACCCAACAGAGATCGAAAAGATACTGAAACTTGTCGACGGATACCGAGGTCTAGTCTTAGACGACAACAAAATTGGATGCATCAGAACGAAGCCCATCCACCTCGACTATGAAGAAGAATTCGAGCCAAAGCAACCACCATTTCGCAACGTTCCAATCCACTATCAAGGCGAAGTCAGCAAACTCCTTGAATTTCTGAGAACACAGGGAGTGATAACAGATGTGGACCCACGAGAAAGCTATGACTGCGTGATGAACGTGGTGATAACAGATAAAAGCAATGGTCAAATCAGGATGAACATAGACAACACACCACGCAATGCGGGATGAAGCGCACTGGATTCCACGTCCAAACACCACAGGAGATCCGCCACGACCTGAAGGAAGCGAAGATTTTCAGTGAAATGGACATGGGCTGGGGTTACCATCAACTTCAGCTAGACAAAGAATCCAAAGACAAGAGCATCTTTCAAACACACGAGGGCCTTCACAGAATGGAGAGGCTGTATTTTGGACCCACAGCCTCAAGCGGCGTCTTCCACAACGAGATACGGAAAGCATTTGCTGGCCTCCAAGGCGTCACTACATTGCATGACAACATCCTAGTCTACGGAAGAGACTATAAGGAACATTACAGAAACCTCGCAGCATTCCTGGATCGTTGTAAAGAGAATGGCACAATCCTCAAACCGTCCAAATCGACGTTCGGACAGACAAGAATCAAATGGTTTGGTCGGACGTTCCATTCCAATGGCGTGACGGCGGACCCAAAGAAGATTCAAAACATCAAAGACGGTGGCAGACCTGAAAACACAGAGGATGTTCGCTCTTTGTTGATGGCTTGCCAGTACAATGCAAAGTTCACATTCAACAACAAACTACACACAACATATGAAGACACTACCGCACCGCTTCGCATATTGTTGAAGAAGGGGGAGAAATTCCGCTGGCAGGAAGAAGAGGAAACTGCATACCAGACACTGATGCAAATCCTGGACGATCCAGCGACTCTACAAGCGTACGATCCCAATGAAAAGACTCATGTGGTGTCGGACTCATCAGAGGTAGGAATCCAAGCAAGCATCTACCAGGAGAGGGGAGAAGGTATGTGGGTTCCGATAGACCACAACAGCAGAGCTCTAACCGATGTTGAACAACGATACAGCCCAATTGAAAGAGAAAGTCTTGGTCTCTGTTTCGCAATGGAGCAGTTTCGCTACTACGTTGTCGGAAGTCAATTCACAGCATGGACAGACCATGAACCTCTCATTCCAATCTACAACAATCGACAGAAACCAGCATCCCGCAAAATCAGCAACCACAGAGACCGGGTTCAAGATCTCCAATTCAATCTCCGCTACCTGAAGGGGAAAGAAATGCCATGCGACTATGGCAGCAGACACCCGAACCCGATATCCCACCTCACAGAAATGGAACAAGACGATCTAGGCTTCGATATTGGAACAACCATTCTAGTACGGAAAATCAACCTCAACAACACAACACCGGCGATTGACATCGACACCATCAGACAGGCTGCTCAAAGTGATCCACACTACCAACAACTCATAGAAGACATCTCAAAAGGCAGATCAGAGCCGCCATCTGGATCAGAAGTCAACAACAGAATTTACAAAGAACTATCGGTCGAAAATGGCGTCATCATGAGAGGGAGTCAAATCTATGTTCCAGACACGCCCATGCAACCAGGACAACGCAACCTCCGATTGAATCTCATTGACATAGCACACGAAGGACACCCAGGAGAAACCATGATGAAACGATACATGCGGTCAAGATTGTGGTTCCCATTGATGGACAAGGCCATACAAGACGCGGTGCAAAGATGCCTGGCATGCCAAGCCTCAACGGAGACGAAGCATCGCGACCCCAACACACCTTCCACACCTCCGGAGGAACCTTGGCAGAAACTTTCAGCCGACCACTGGGGACCAACAGCAGACGGCATATACCTACTGGTGGTGATAGACGAACTGTCAAGATATCCAGAAGTAGCAGTGGTAAAAGGGACAGGATCAGAACACAACATCCAGGCGTTTGATGACATATTCACAAGACACGGTTATTGCAAACGGTTGAAAACGGACAACGGCCCACCTTTCAATGGAAAAGAGCACCACCAACTCCAAGAATATTTCAAGTGGGCAGGTATTCGTCACGAACCAACGCTCAGCGCGGATGATCCGGAAGCAAATGGCCTTGCGGAAGCCTTCATGAAAATTTGCAAGAAAGTCTGGCACACAGCCATCGTCGAAAAGAATGATCCCAAAGCAGAGCTGAACAAGACTCTACAGATGTACCGCGCCACACCACACCCAACAACCGGAAAGGCACCGGCAGAGCTCCTGTTTGGCAGAAAATTCCACTCACGTCTACCACAGCAAGATGAAACAGCCAGCAGAAAAGACATCACCGAAGCAAGAGAAAAGGAGATCGCGCAGAAGATGAAACAATCCCACTACAAAGACAACAAGCCATATGTCAAGCATCACAACATCCAGTTTGGGGACACTGTTCTCCTGAAACAAAAGAGCACCAAATCCAAACCACCCTTCGACCCATCGCCATATGAAGTCATCTCAATCAATGGACACCAAATCACAGCATCACGACCAGATCGAACCATCACAAGAGACGCGCAGAAATGGAAAATCTACAAGAAACCTGAGAATCAACGACAACAACAACAACACGCCGATGAGGACAACAGAAACACGCAGAAGCAATGGGACTTCGAGGAACCAACTCCACCACAACAAGTGCTCCTCCAACGAAATGGTGAAGTCGCCAACCCTGCCCCACAACACGAGGATGTTCACCCAATTAGACACGATTTTGTTCGTAGGTCAACGAGACCACGGAGAGCCCCAGTACGATTTGCTGAGGAGGACTAGTCGCCATGACGGCCATACATATTTTATTTTTTTACAGTTACACAGACTGACCGCATATCGGTTTCACAGCAGTTTTTTTAGAGATATTTCATTTGACCCATGTACAAGTAGTGTGCATGTGTAACGATCTTGTTCTATATTTTTAGACTAGACCTATAATAAAGAGACTTAATATATATGATATGATACTGGCTTGTGTCGCTTTTACAGACGCGAATAGAACAATTTTTCGATGGCCGCCTAAATTAAATGGTCGTTCGATTACTTCCAGTCAGGCACATCCTGGCAAATGAACGGGGTGAGCATTTGCATGGGGGTATTCGTCACCCAGTGTAAATGAGATAGGACGTCTCAGGCTAAAAGCGTGAAAATGAATAAAAATGAACTTCAAACTGAAAATGGGAAAAAAGGAAGAAAACTGGGAACTTCATTTTTTTGTTAAAAGTTTTTTCAAACTTCGAAGAAAAAATTGACCCATGGAAAAAAAATTTCATCTATGCAGTTCTTCAAAATGAAGCAAAATATTTCAAACCCGGTTCAATTGCGTGGGGTGTTCAGCACTATTACATCACTTTTGTTTTCGACCCCTTGCATTTGCCACCAATCACAAGTACCCCGTTCATTTGGCAGGATGTGCCTGACTGACTTCGATCATTATCGATTACTTCGATAATTGAATTTATCGATTAGTACCGTCTGGACAAAAGGTTTGGCTGAGGGATACTTTTTGGCACCAGACAAAACACCTACCGGAACGACCCATGGCATGGCCCGAACATGTTCGAGCCTCTTGATTAATACTTTTTAAAAATGGCCCGCGCGTGGCCCGCGCAGGCCCGCGCAGTTTCGGACCATGTTCGGGCGAGATTTTCGAAAACTTGCTACGGTTGCGCGTGTAATTTCAGGACCCAAAATTTATATTTTAAATTCCTTATTTTAGCAAACAAATTTAAAAATCTTCATCTTTATTCAAATATATATTGTTCAAATATATATAAAAGTTAATCATCTATTTTCCAATTAAGTTAGGAAAATTATTAAAAAGAATAATTTGAATCTTACATAATATGGTCTTCTTTTTATTCTTTATCCCGTTCCCTTTTCTCGTGGTCTTCTTCTATTCGAAGCAGAATTTTTCTGGATCGTTTTTCGTCTATCTATTGTATTTATTATGGTTGAGTTACTGGAGGCCCTGGGAGCCCATTCTCGCAACTATAGATGCTTTGAGTAAGCATCCCGTCAGCACCTTGAACTGACTACCCAATACCCCTCACATGGCATGGGTTGAGCCGGGCGAAGGTTTGTTCACTTGCCAAGTGAACCGTTGTTAGCGAGTGGGAATCGAACCTTGGTTGCCTGAACAGGAATCAAGGTTGATGTCCACTATTATACCACAACGCCTGTACTGTTAAACAACTTTGTGAATCAAACTGGTTTTTGGAACTTTGAATTTGTCTAATGAAAATATTTAACAATGGATGATGATAAACCAGGAAAGGTAAATAAAATTAAATTCTACTATTCCTCCCCTATTTATTCCCCTATGATGTTCCTTTTAAAGACAATGATAGCTAGACTTGCTTGTTCGGGCCGATTCAATAATACTTTTTTGTGGCCCGAGCATGGTCCGAACAGGCCCGACCATGTTCGGGCCATGCCGTGGGTCGTCTACCGGACTGTGTCCAGTCCAGTGCGTGCAGTGTATGTAGTAGTGTGCACGCGTTCTCGGCAGAGGGTTGTCTTGGTATAAAATAAAGTTGAATTCGAAAATAAAAAGAAGAACATAAAAAGTGAAGATTAAATAATACCTGTCATCACCAAACGTTCAATAAAGCTGCCAGAAAACTAAAATTCGAAGAGAAATGGCAGAGCACGTGAGGCGCTCTAGATCTAGTTTCAATCACCAATTCCGCCCTTCTCCTCTTTTTCTCTATTTCCTGTCTCTAACTCTGTTTTTCTGATTTCTGGACTTACTTTTTTCTGAATTTGACTATTTGAAGCTATTTTGCTAATTCTGAAACTATACTCTCACACCTCGGTTCGAACCACCAAATGCAAGCAACCTTGGTTTCCAAACCCGACGCCTTACCACTTGAGCTATCGTCGCACAGCAGAATTACGCAATTCATAACATATTATACCAAACTGGCAAAAGACGGGGGTAATGTTATTATAATATGGGTAAAAGTACCCCTTTTTAAACCTGACTGAAATTCGAGCCGTTACTAGCAACCCTGCGGGGCCAAAGGCGCCGAGTATGCACCCGGCACAGTGACAAGCCGTTACTAGCAACCCTGACCCTAACTGATAATCGAATCCTGACCCCCGGAAAATTACCACGGACTAGAAAGAACGAAAAAAATTGAAGGGGCGGAATTGCTGATTGAAACTAGTTTTCACCCTTTGTCACACTACTTTTCACATAATTTTACAGCGTAACATCGGCTACCATTATAGAAAAATATTTTCCCGCGCTGAGGAAAAAAGGTGCTTGACTCCATTGAGTCGGTCAGTCGCGGTCGAAGAGCCGAAGTAGGCTTCTGCTTAAATCTGCTGTACCACCGCCGCCGTGAGTATCACACGCGATGTACTTAGGCAAATGGATGGTACGGTATGTGCCGCCCTTAAGGGTAACTTTTTTGGATTTCCAAAGTCCCACTAAGGGTCGGAAAAATCAGAAAATCAAATTTCAGTCCTGTGCATAGCACTACTTCGTCACATATCCTTACTTCGTCTCCTATTGTTATTTTCTTTTCTACGTCATAATTTATGCTTACAAATTAAACAGCTAAATATACATGGTTTCTACTAGATTATTGTTAATCATTTAAACAACATAACGTAACATATGCTATTATGCAAGCTAAGAAGTTGATTGACAGATATCTTTGAATAAAATATGGAAAATGATTGACAGATATATTTTTCTAGAATACATAAAATAATTACTGTTAGGTGTGAAAATGATGGGTGCAGAGGTAAATAAACAAGAAGCCCAGAGGGCATGAAGGCCCAGCGAATAAAAGTATGAACTGAACAAGACTTGAGTAGCAGAAGGGATTTGAACCTGGAGTCGCTAATACAAGCCATAGACGCCTTAGACCATTCGGCTATCTCTTATTTACAACAATAAGAAATAATTCATAATATTTAAATCTTATATACAGAGATGTTTTTTTCCTAACACGTGAACAACTGAACTGTTCACATGATAGAGAAATGTAAAAACAACTTTTTTTTAAAAGAACATCTTCCTAAAGAGAAGAAGGTTTGTTACGGTTTGTTACATTGTTTTTTCTTAAAACACACTACATCTGTTATGTTCTTATAGTTTTAATAGTTAATTGTATTTTCTCCTTTTATGTTTTAACCAATAAAGACGATTTCAATTGTTTTTTATTCTGTCAATCATGTTCTAACAGCCAATCAAATCCTTCACAATCTGAATTAGCCTGTGCTTGAAAACACCATATATGAAAACGCGTATCGCCTAGTAAATTGTTACACACTGACACCGGGCAGAATGCTAATGAAAGGCCCAGTACGCTAAAGCTAGCTGGGCCAAAAACATATTTTGACCATGTGACCAAGTAAGGATAAATTTTTTTGCCTGATCTTCAAAATCTAACTTTCAAGTCATGTGAAAAAGTAAGGATAAATTTTTTTGACTGATCTGTAAAATCTAACTTTTAAATCACGTGACCGTGTAGTGGGAATATGAATTTTTGCAAAATTTTTAAAGAACTCTTACGCAATGCATCGTGACCAAGTAAGGATAAATCTTTTTGCCTGATCTGCGAAATCTAACTTTCAAGTCATGTGACCAAGTAAGGATAAATTCTTTTGACTGATCTGCAAAATCTAACTGTCAAGTCATGTGACCAAGTAATGATAAATTTTTTTGACTGATCTGCAAAATCTAACATTCAAGCCATGTGACCAAATAAGGATAAAGTTCTTTGCCTGATCTGCAAAATCTAACTTTTAAGTCATGTGACCAAGAAAGGATAAATTTTTTGACTGATATACAAAATCTATCTTTCAAGTCATGTGACCAAGTAAGGATAAATTTTTTTGCCTGATCTGCAAAATCTAACTTTCAAGTCATGTGACCAAGTAAGGATAAATTTTTTTGACTGATCTGTAAAATCTAACTTTTAAATCACGTGACCGTGTAGTGGGAATATAAATTTTTGCAAAATTTTTAAAGAACTCTTACGCAATGCATCGTGACCAAGTAAGGATAAATCTTTTTGCTTGATCTGCGAAATCTAACTTTCAAGTCATGTGACCAAGTAAGGATAAATTCTTTTGACTGATCTGCAAAATCTAACTGTCAAGTCATGTGACCAAGTAATGATAAATTTTTTTGACTGATCTGCAAAATCTAACATTCAAGCCATGTGACCAAATAAGGATAAAGTTCTTTGCCTGATCTGCAAAATCTAACTTTTAAGTCATGTGACCAAGAAAGGATAAATTTTTTGACTGATATACAAAATCTATCTTTCAAGTCATGTGACCAAGTAAGGATAATTTATTTTGACTGATTTGCAAAATCTAACTTTCAAGTCATGTGACCAAGTAAGGATAAATATTTTTGACTGATCTGCGAAATCTAACTTTCAAGTAATGTGACCAAGTAAGGATAAATTTTTTTGACTGATCTGCAAAATCTAACTTTCAAGTCATGTGACCAAGTAAGGATAAATTTTTTTGATTGATCTGCAAAATCTAATTTTCAAGTCATGTGACCAAGTAAGGATAAATTTTTTTGCCTGATCTGCAAAATCTAACTTTCAAGTCATGTGACCAAGTAAGGATAATTTTTTTTGCTTGATCTGCAAAATCTAACTTTCAAGTCATGTGACCAAGTAAGGATAAATTTTTTTGCCTGATCTGCAAAATCTAACTTTCAAGTCATGTGACCAAGTAAGGATAAATATTTTTGACTGATCTGCAAAATCTAATTTTCAAGTCATGTGACCAAGTAAGGATAAATTTCTTGACTGATATACAAAATCTAACTTTCAAGTCATGTGACCAAGTAAAGATAATTTATTTTGACTGATATACAAAATCTAACTTTTATCGCATCCTCTATGCGACGAGACAAAATAAGATATACCTTTTTCTATTGAGAGTTTTTAAAAACATTCAATTTTTCTAAGCTTTAGGGTGTTCTTTCTTTTGAATCTTAACCCTAAAAATATTATTAAAATTTTTACGGCGATCGGTAACCGGTATGACCGATTTTAAGGGATCCCAACCGTGATCAGGATAGGATAGAGTGATCTGTCGAAAACGAAAGTGTCCCAGAACTTGTGACCTGGTTGATGTATGTATCAAAAAACTTCTTTCTTCTACATTTTGACTTGTTATAAGGAGACTTTATCATTAATTAAATATTTCCTATCTATATAGGAAATATTTGTTAAAACGGTAATTTTTCTCCTTCTCCTTCAAGTCTAACGCCGGTTTTGGTCAATTTCGTGAGTTTGTACATGAGTCTCTTTTTAAATCAAGCTCCGGCGGTAAAAACCATTAGGATGTTCTTTTTTCGAGGCGGAAGACGTTATGTTTTCAAGAAACGTCTGTGATAAATATCTGTACGGCGCTCTATTCTTCTTGTCGATCGGGCAACGTCGGCCGTTTCAGAAGCGTATTGTTGATCGGACCATACTGCTTTGTTTTTAACTGTAAAAACAAAGATGGCAGGAAACTTTTGCTCTTTCGCTACTTTTCTTTGCTTGGTTTTTATGCTTTAATGAGTTGAATTGGATCATGATTTTTCTACGATTGTCACAAGGAATGGTCGATAGTGAACTTTTCTTGGTATTCCTTTCTGGATTTGATGTTTCTGTTGGTTTGGAATGAGCTGGAATGAGAGATACAATCTCTTGCAGTCTTGGTCTTGGAAAAACAGGACATTTTATCAACTTTCACAACAAACTAACTTCAATTTTGCTTGTATATTTACATAAATCGTACGAAGGCAAGTGACTGTGAATAAATCTGACCATGTTATACCTGAAAAATTACATACTTGAACTTGTAATATGAAAAAAGTTTGCACCCAACGAATGCAATGCCGACAATGCAACAATGGGAATGGTTGATGAACTGATTTTAGCTAAAAATTTAAACATGGAGCAAAATTGACTGGTTAATGAAGATGGACAAATTAGTGACAAAATGATGGAGCGTTTGACGTCACTCGCACGGCAAGTTACACACTTGTTATTTGTTAATATCCCATCGGGCGATAGGCGGTTAGACGGCGGGCGTTCTCTAATTCTCCAATCAAGTTATTGTGAAATGTTATGAAAGAAAGTATGATTGATAAACTTGGTGAAGTTATCAAAACAAATTTGTTGTCAAAGAAATTTAACAAGTGAGTGAAAATACAGGCCAGATATCAAACAGTCCCATTTTTCGACCAATCGTCCCAAGTTAAAGCAGTTCTAGTTCTATTAAGTGATCACATAATACGCTAACGTACATTATCATGATATTAGTTGACGGTATGTACATTTAAAACGTGGAAACTTTTGTGATAAATTTGGAGATTTTCTTACACGTGCATTCAAAACGTGGAAAACTTTTGTTGTGAACACGACATTTTCTTCCACATGCATTTAAAAAATGAAGAAAACTCAAGTGATTTCCTGGCATGACAATTTATTTTATTTCTGAGATTTTTTTGGAAATTATGATTGTTTCCAAGTATGTGACATTTTTTGCTTTTGCTGTGACTATTTTTTGTAGCATGCTTTTGGAAATCATAAAATGGCTTCTGTTAGGGGAATTTTTTTCCTATCGATATTCTTTCAGATTATGAAATGTTTCCCAGTATATATATAAAAATGAGATTTTTTTTTTTTTTGCATTCTGTCGGAATTTATGAAATTGTTTCCCTGTTTTGAAAAATTTTTACTTTTTGGCATGTACATTATTTAAAAAAACTCCAAAAGTTACTTTAAATTTTTACATTTTTTACAATATTTTATATATAATGAAAGTATAATACAAAATACTTCAGCTCATTTTAAACTATATAAAATTTTCTTTGGTTTTCTTACTGTGAAATATTCTCCTTTTTGTCATTCTTTCATTTTAAATGTTTGCCCTTTTTGGCTAAATAATATTTCTGGAAATCAGCCTTAAAATAATAATTATATAATCAGGTCTTTTGATGTGTTCAACAACACTCTACTTGGCGGTGCGACGCCGGGTGACCGCTAGTATAATACTAAAATCCATTTAAAGTCCACCTAACGAAAATTAAAGTTCCAGCCAATTTGATTACTGCATTGTTGTTCTCAGTCGGGTTCAGCTTGGATATATTTCGTGATCCGTAGCTTTGAACCTACAGTTATCTTATGAATAATCCTGTAAATACTGGCAATTACATAAATGGAATTGGGCTCTTCCAGAAAAAATCCGTTCATGGGGGGTGGAGGATATATTATTTTTTTCATGAATTACCCCTGGACATTTTGATTTTTAACCCCCTGGACACGGGTTATACCCCTGGACAAACATCAAATCAACCCCATGGACACAGAAAATTACCCCTGGACATTGGAATTTACCCCCTGGACATTGCAATTTTTTGGCATTTTTTCAATACCCCTGGACAATTCATCCTCCACCCCCCATGAACGGATTTTTTCTGGAAGAGCCCATTTTGAAATTTTTAGGGACGATGTTATCTGAGATTTAAAGCACTTTGAAATTTTTTGAGGACATCGATTATTATTTTAACATTTGTAAAGGAAATATTTATCCGCATCTTTGCGGCTCTTGTTTTAGAGATACGAAAGAAACTAGCTGAAAAAATTTCGATTTTTAAAACTTCCACAGATAAATCACTGTGAAAATTAATTAATTTAAAATTATTTAAGAAATAATATCAAATTCGATTCGATTATTTTATTAGTTTTCTTGTGCCGCTTCTTAGAAGCCGTATACAGTATGTTCTTTATAAAGATTTTGATAAAAAAGGGTTCAGACATTGAGATTTCAACCTTTTGTATTACTTTTTGCTAGACGGAACAAGAAAGCGATCATCCATTCACTTTATTAAATTTGTTTGTTAACACCTTTAAAAAAAAGAGAGATCAACCATAGACTATTTCTTGTTTCATTTATTTATTAACACCTTCACATGAAAGAACAATTTTTATGTTTAATTTCAACAGCTATAAAGGTGTTACAGAACAATAAAATAAAAAAAAGCAAGTAGAAACCACCTCTAATTTCAAGATCAATCAGAAATAATTTTTACAATTATTCATGCATATATTATGACGTAAAAGAGAAAATAACAATAGGAGACGAAGTAAGGATATGTGACGAAGTAGTGCTATGCACACACCCCCCGTCAGCTTACAACCCTAGTACCCCCCCTCGGGGTATCACAGCTCGAATAAATACTTTCTCTTAATTAAGAAAACTTGGCCTGAGTTCTGAACTGACTCGATTATGGTTCTAAACTGACTCGATTGGGTTCTGAACTGATCCGAACAGGTACTGAACTGACCCCGACCGTGTATTGAACTGACCCGACCAGGTGAAGGTGTATACTAAACTGACCCGACCGGGGATATAACCTGGTCGCTTCGTTTTCGTTTTTCAAAAGCAAAAAGTAACGAAGTCACTAAAATAGAATAAAAATAAAAAACAGTGATAGTGGTGTTTACTAGTGTTTACTGCAGATTGTTCCATGTCGAGGGGGGTGGGGCTACTTGGGCAAATGGAGGGTATGCGCCGCCATTAATAAGAATATCTTTTTTGGACTTTCAAAATCCCACTAATAAGGGTTGGAAAAATCAGAAAATCTAATTTCAGTCCCACTAAGGGTCAGAAATATAGGAAAAGTTTTAACTTTCTGCACCCTCAAAAGATCCAAACTTGGTCAATTTTTCTTCGTCCTTTTTAGTCCCGCTAAGGGTCCGAGGGCCCCTGTCAGCTCGCAATCCTAGTACCCCCTTCTCCGGGGTTCTATGCTGCTATTTGTTCGCCGAAAAACACTCAAATGTCAAAACGGCTGTAAACTCCACGCATTTATATTTTCCTGCTTGTCGTTTGCGTAGAATTGCAATATCACTCCTTTCTTTCCGTTTTTCTTTGCAAAGTTGTTTCAGGGGTATCAGACTGTTGACTTTTAATCAGGTTTCAGTTAAGCGTTTCAAAAGAGGGGTAAGGTTTGAAAGCTCAGTTTCTTTAAGTGTGTTTTCTGTAGAAAATCTCCATGCTAGAGTAAGTTCACTATACGAGGTTTCGTGAAATTGTGTACTCAAATCCTCTCTTTTTGTTTACCATGTAATGATGTTTAAATCCATATCTGTTGAACAATTCTTTTGTTTTAATCCATTTACGTGCTGCATCGTACTGTGTAGAAAAAATCACGAACTTTGTTTCCAAACATTGGAAAGAGTGAAACGAGTATATATTTAAAAGTAAAATTTATTTAGAAGAAAGTAACTAATATAAATATATTCTCCTCTCTGGGCATCTAATTTTTATATTTTTGAAAGTTTTCATTTTTGATTCTAAATCTCATAATAGAATTGTCTCCACAAAACCATATCGACTCCTCAAAAAAATTCTTTGAACCTTTGTAAAATAGACTTTTAGCATTGAAAAAAGCACGGACTTCTCCTTTATCCCGTTATATCTCTGCATCATATAAACCCGGGGGGTACTAGGGCAAGATGGGTTACGGGGATGCTCCGCTGGTCAGGGTACCTTTTTTGACCTCCACGAGTCCCAGGTACGGTTGCAAAAACACCAAAATAGAAAAATCAGTCCCCCGTAGGGTGCCTATTTTTGGAAAATTTGGGGAAAAAGTAGAAAATTTGAGAAAATTTTGGAATTTCAGTCCCATTCAGGGTCACTTTTTTCGCAAATTTCGAGTCCCACGTACGGTCCATTTTTCGAACGTCAGCGGAGAACCCCCGTCGACAAGGGTAGTACCCCCCCCGGGCATATAAAAAATATTGAGCAGTCGAGATGGTTCTGTGCTCAACAAAATAAGAGGATACCTTTGTGAAACTTTCAAGGCGAACGAAAGAAGAATAGACACCCGGAAGGAGCAAAATACTAAAAAATCATGGTTTTTTCGTGGTTTTGGTCAGTTTTCACTAAAAATTTAGTTTTTACATTGCTTTTATGATAATTTGTTTACGTATCTTTAATTTCAGTCGTTCGCCTTTCCATCTAAGAAAATTTTATTGAAATCGTTCAGGTTAAAGAATATTCATCTTACGAGTTTGTAAACTTTATAGACTATATTACCTTAAGGGACTTAAGCTATGCAATTCCAGATCAAAGATTGATGGTCATTAATTTATGGAGGTGAAGAAGCCATTAAGATTTTTGAGGAATTTCAGGGACCAAAAAAGTTTTGTTCAACAGAAAGATTCGACCAAGCTTTTGGAGAGCAAACGATGTTGTACCCTAGAAACATTTGAGGGAGATTTATACTCTTAACTAGTCCTGTAGCTCACTATTTGATGATTCTGCCACCCCTGTTTCACAGCCCCGGTAGAATTTCTTTTCACTGAGGATGAAAATCCCAATGAGGGTAGAAATTCTATTGTTGCAAGGTCAAGATATTTTTGGAATGCAATCTTTTCCATTCCATTGAATTTCAAATAGAATTTTCAATTTTCTAATGGTACTGAAATTTTTCTCTGAAATCTTCTCCACAAGAGACGAAAATTTAGCCATGTTTTCCAGTAGATAGGGGTCCGAACGGGTTCCTGACACAGGGGTGTATTCTGATAATAGCGCTGACTAAAGGACGTTTGTGCCAACGTCAGTAGCGTAGACCAAGGAACTTGAATAAATAGAGATCTATTTATTCAAGTTCCTTGCGTAGACAAGAGGGGGAATGCGCAAAATTTGTGTGGGATAGAGCAGAATTTTATGACACAATAATTATCTATTCATAACATAAAAGGATAATTACTGTATCATAAAAATCTGCTCTCCTACACAAATTTTGCACCCTCCTTATCTACGCTATTGTAACGCCCATTAGTAAATAAAAATGCGGTGTAAGTGGCTCTAGTACGAAATTTGGGATTCAACAGGGAGAAAGTTCACTGTGGTTATATTTATTTTCAGTCTATATCCAAACGTCAATAACTAACACCCTTTGTGGACCTTTGTGTCAATAGCAAATACATGTATAGAGTGGGATGGTAGGTTTATTTACAAACGTTTGTATGCACGTAAAAAGGTATATTAAACAGGAAAATTGAAATACCATGTCTTCTTAATATTGTTACGTGCATTTTGACAAATAAATTTTTGTCAGCAGTATTTTTAAATGCACGTACATCCCCTGATTTAAGTAAGGGGACTTTTGAGAATTTGGTATTGATCAGTATGTTCCGTCAATAATCACTGACTCTTTTTACAAAGCATTGATGACTTTTTGTAAGTTGTGTTTTCAACGAAGGGAATAAAAATATCGACTATGACGCTCATCCAAGATCTTGGATGGTCGTCATGGTTACTTTTATCTTCGCTGATTGCGCGATGAATAGAATCTCGATTCGTCGGCACAGCGTAAATATATGATTTTGAGCTGTGCTTTTCACGGTACGGTATTCCAGTACTCGTATGAAAAATTTTGGCTTATATTTAAGAAATTTCTGGTCATTATGCTTCTATACGTACACGTTTTTTTATAAGAACAGACTATATAAGAACATAAGGCTTCGTTGACCAAAATATTAAGAACATGTTAGGGCTTCATGGAATCAAAAACACCCTATTTTCTGAGAAAAATGGTCAAAGATATTCACAAAATGGTCAAAATAAGGAACATGTTAAGAATAATTTCATGACGAAACTCAAAATAAAGAGGCTCTTGAACCCATTGAAGATAAATTACGTGTACAACCTGGATCTCCCCACAGCCGAATACGCAGCATATAGTGCCCGAAGCTTCAAGCTCCAAGAACTGCACTCTGCTACAAGCATCGTCGTCAAAATACATGTCAAAAACAAGGCAAGGTGTTGAGACTCTTTCCATAGATAACACTGTACACCTAAAGGTATAAACATCGTAGAAAAATGTAATTGCATCCCTACCGATAAAGAATACCAAATTTTCTGAAATTACTAATGAGCTTTCTTTATGGGTCACTGTGACATAACCTACTTAAATTTGATGAATAAGCAAAAAAGGGGTTTTAGTTTTGAGAATAGCAGCAGGCAGGCAACTTTTGGAGCTTTTTTTGGAAATATGGGAAGAGGGAGCTCTCTCGTGTTATACGAACTCTATTAGGTGGAGGCCCTATTAGACATTTGTTACTTCAGTTATAGCCCGAGGGGGCACTCGATTTTGAAAACGACCATACGTTCGGCCAAAAATCAGGTCTCTAAAATCGGACCCTTACAGTGCAGGAAAAATTTGGCTGAAAATCGACCCTTACAGTGCAATTTTTCGAAATTTTTTGCCCTTTTCATGCACTTTTTCCCACTTGCTCACAAATCAACCCTTACAGTACACTTTCCAAAGTCCAAAAAACCTACCCTTAAGGGCCGCACGTCCGGTAGGTCACTTACCTGGAGTGCCCCCCCCCCGGAGTTGTAGCAACGACACAGTTTGCACATTCAAAGTAGTTAATCTCAGTCAAAAGAAAAAGAAACAGATCAGAAGGAAAAAAATTTCATAAGTGAGTTTGGGAAAATTATAAACTAAAGAAAAAAACTACATGCTGTAGAAACCTTAATGAAAAGAGCACTTACAATGTACTTTAACTAAGCTAGTGTGTTTGTCTTTTGAAAGAGATGGAGAAAATTTCTGACAGTTTGGTAAACACTTGTACTAGGAAGCAATTGTGAGCACTTATGCTTAATCAATCGATTTGAGGGCTCTCATTATGATGGTGACTAATTCTCATTCATTTGTTTAAGTGAGTACTTACTTGACTACAGAAAATCCTTTACCTTCCCAACACTACAAATTATGTAATTGTACACTTTATTTGTTTGAAAAAAGGACAGGGTTCATCAACGTGAACGCCTACAGGTTATGTTTACATTTTAAAATACTCTGCCGGGTTCTTTTCGCAAAAAGAGTTTGGTAAGCCTTCAAGATAAGATTTTGTAAAACGTAGATTATTAACCCAACTTATGGCGATGTTTCCTCTCGAGTTCCCTTACACAAGTTGCTAATAAATAGGGATGGATTGAAATGAAATAACCCCAGCCGGCACACAACGTCAAAACAACGTCCATTTGACATTCATAACGTCCAAATAACGTTATTTGAACGTTAAAACAACGTTGTGTGCCAGCTGGGACAACTAATCCTGAATCTTAGCACTCGTATAAGCCTTGAAGTGTTACTAAGTGTATGTAACGCTCCTTATCCATAAGTTTGTACGGCAACATTATCTAAAAAAGATTCAATTACATTAGAGTGAAAACCCAAGTAAGTAACTAAGTTTGCCACCGCAGTCGAGGGCGACCCGAAGGCTCTCTTTTCTCCTTGAACCCTTGATCCGTCTCTTTAGTTGCTGAGCATCAAGCAGAGAGGCATCAAGTACCATTTTAGGGATCTTTGGTATGACCCGGCTGGGGATCGAACACACAACCTTGCGCACCGTAGCTGGATATGCTCTACCTTCATGAAAACCCAAAGCCGAATACAAACTGAGCCAATGAGAATTTTTAGTGTTTGAAAGCTCTTTTGTAAAATTTGAATTTTCTACGTGAATTTTTCGCAGTTACACGTAGTAACTTTTAGTAAAAAGCAAGTCAAAAGGGATGATAGAATTTTAAAAAGTAATCAAAATTTTTAATATAAAACTTGTAAATAACTTCCCAACTCGATACTAGTAACTGCAATCAACGTCATAATATTTGAGAATAAAGGTAAATGTCTACGAAATCCTATACCCACAAACGATTTGGAAGCGCTCCAATTTAGTTGGAAGTTTAGAGTTTTAGCTTGTTAGCATATTGTTTTAACATTTGACTTACGACCTTTAGGATCTGAGGATTCAAAAGTTCAAGAATGGTCCAGTAAGGCTCAGAGTATAGCCTAAAAGTCTATGAGCCCTCTCAAATTGAAACATTCGATTACATTTAACAAATAGCCCAAAAGCAACTTTCTCATCCGAACTTCAAATTTCTAAAATGAGGAAATAACCAAAATTCTCAATATATTTTGATGGCTATTGTAACAAATTTTCAACTCGAAAAATACCATGCTTACGGTGGGTATCAATGAAGTATAAGCCCGAAGGGCTAGAAGCGAATCTCTAACCTTTCTCAGGCAAGCTGTCTAGATTGAATCTACCAGCTCCTTTGTTTTCGAGTGATATTTCTTTTGAAATTTAGCCGTCCATTTTAGTTTCAATCTATCATTTGTGTAAAAACCAAGTGGACCGCCCAAGACAGCGTAACTTTGGTAGGATTTCGTTGTCTTCAAATCGATTCTAGCCCTTCGGGCTTATACTTCATTGGTTCATATGCTATTTTCCGGTCTCAACACAAGAATGACATTTTAGAATAAGTATTTGGACTAAGTTAGTTTCATCACAATACGATTTTATGTAATAAGAATCAAAATTTGTTTCGGGATTAAGAATTCACGTCACATATCTTTTATTTTGTCCTGACGTTTGGTAAAAAATCTTATCACTTTTTAGAAAAAAGGATAGATGCATAGGTAAACCATTTTCGAAGCTATCACAAGTAATTCTTAACACTTTTCCATACTCCAAATTTACATAAAAAAATTCTCTGCACAACTTTAAACACCACAAATAATTTTTAGGTGCTAATTTACTATTGGAACGTCAAAGATTTTACTATTTTACTCTTTTAATATAATATTCAAGACTTGCCACATCCTAGGGTCCGAAACCTCAAAGTTGTTAAAACAAGGCTGAGAAAATAGCCTAAAAGCCACTTCACCCCTAAAATCATAATATCCAATGGAATAAAGTGAAAATAGTGAAATATCAATTGTAAATTCCGAAAAACGTTAAAATACTCCCAATTCTCAACATATTTTGAACTTGATTAGCTTTGATTTGACTATCGTTAAATATGGAGATGCCACACGCAAAGACGATCTGTCAGAATGAATTTTAATTGGTATGTATTTTGAATGAATGTATACTTTCGAAATTCCATGTTCATTTAGTACACTATAAAAATAACTTGTTTGCCATACCCACGAACTGTTCCCTATTGACGCCAATCAACAAAAGAAATGTAAAAAGCTATGATATATTTGTGTTTGTGCTAAATGATATGCCACCTCAGCACAGTTATTTTTTTGCTGCTTATATAGAGGTTCCCAGCGGTAACTCTGATCACGATACCATGCAATTTTTAGTCTTCAATCACGATCACGAAAATCAGCAAAAAAAATGGCTAAAAACGCAACTCTTTGAAAAAGTCCAAATCAAGTATCACGTGTCAAAACTTTTTCAAATCACGATCAGGTTTTGACCTCTCATCACGCAATCAAGAAAAAAAATCTAAATCACGTAATCACGCTACAAAAAAGTCCCTATCACGTCATCACACAAACCACTTGGGGGCCTCTATATATACCTCAAAGACTGCCAAACTACCTGGAACTAATTAAAGCCTTTTACTGGTTCAATATTGTTAAATCGAATGTCTCCTTCAATCCATACTGGTTTAGCCGATGCTTTAAGGTAAAAAACCTTCTTATATATATGAAGTTTCTTCGAAAATAATTTTTCATAACTTATACACGTTTTTTTATAAGAACATCCAAAATTTTTGAAGCCTTCGGATGTTCTTAATTTGTTCCTATTGTGACCATTTTGTGAGTATTTCTGGCTATTTTCCTAAGAAAAAGGGTGTTTTTGAGACCACAATACCTTAAAATGTTTTTAACTTGTTCTTAATATTTTGCCTATCGAAGCCTTATGTTTTTATATAGTTGGTTCTTATAGAAAAAAGTGTATAAGCTTTAGTTCAAGTTTTGGACACTCCGACGGAGACCAATAATAGCGACTCTATAACATTTTTGATCTTCGATTTTTAACGCATCCAGCCAACGATCCATAGACCTGACTCCGTTTTTACACTGGGAATTTGAAGAAACCTTTATTTAAAAAGTCATTGCTGCTTGTCTTTATACTGTTTGTCCATATAATTTTAAACTTCTAAAACGGATTAAAATTTACTACAAGACAAAACAAACAAATTACAAGAAATTCGCGGTGAGGAAAATACTGGGTTGTAAATGTTTGTGATAAAGCAGTAGAAAATCCCTTACAAATAACATAGTAAATCTTTTTGTCAATATATGTTTTAAAAAGCAGCCCCCTATATTTCAAAATATATATTCCAAGGAAAAAGTACTTTCAAATCAGTTACATTTCTTCTCATCGTCAAGATGGGTGGAATCAAAGTTCAAGCCGTTTTCATTTTACTGTGTATCGTGTTAGGTAAGTTCATTTTTTATTCTTCAATTTATTATTTGCAATCTGAGTATTCGTTTCAAAACTGGTAACAAAATCATCATTCGGAGCTTTTTACATTCTTGGGCTTGCTCTGAACTGCCGTATTGTATGTCCAGGGGGGTAGTCAGGCAAATTGACCGACGGTTATATAAATCCACTGCCCCCGGATTGTATTGAAAGGCGATTTGTATAAAAAGTCGGAGTCTACTCCAATATTTTCACTTGAAAGACACAACATTTTGCTTCGCTGTTTTTCCTCGTCAGCTCGTCTAAAGTGGAATACAAGCCAGGCTGTGACTCACTCATTTTCTTATCTGATGGTGAGTACACACGTTATTCATGTTAAAAAGCGGATCATCTGAAAATATTTTGTTGGAAAATACGACGTCCTATATTCAATAGATTTTGATGAAATATTGAGAATTCCCAAAGTTATTATATGCAGAATAATTAGTTTTCAAGGTTTCTAAGCCTATCAAAAGAAGTGCAGATAACGGAATATTTTTTGAATAATGTCACGCCAATAATTGCAAAAGGTCTTATCAAAGTATCAACCATTAACGACACAAACCGTAATCTTGAGTTAAATATACCAAAAGTACGCAGTAAGTAAGTAAGTAAGTAAGTATGCGACCGCAGTCGGATGTGACCCGAACGCTCCTCTTTCGACAGCTACCTACCCGAAGGCAGGGGAGGGCGCCACTCTTTCTCCCTGGATTTGCTCCACTTACCCTTGATCTTTCTCTTAATTGTAGCAGAGAGGCACCAAGTACCATTTTAGGAATTTTTTTTTATTATGATTTGAGAAACTACATTACACTTACGAACATATACTACTTACAAAACAAACACAGAAAAAATAGCTCCCCCCCACAAGGCACTAAGTGATATCACCAAGGGTACTAAGCTATTGAATAAAAGAAAAAACTTAAAGGGAACACCATCACTAAAAGGATGAACACAAATATAAAAAAATATTAGAGCTGTGTAAGAAGATCATTAAACTAAAATAAGGCACCACTAAACCTTCTTAGAGTCAAGAATAAATTCAATGGCAAGATTAATTATTTAGTTGTTTAGGTTGAAAGGTAATTCTGGATCACCGTACAACAAAAGATTGAAGAGGTTAGAAGAGCTTAGTGGATAAATATTTATGTCTAGGTTCTGAAGTTTTTTGAAAAACAAATGTTGGGAATTTTTTGGTATGTCGTTGAACCCACATGTGCAACGTAGTCGGATGCTCTACGGTCGCTAAAAAGTACGTAAAATAACACGAGCAAAAGCACTTTTGCATAATCCTTTTTTTCAAATTTTGCTGACGTCAGCAGAAATCAGCAAAATACGAAAATTTGCAATAAAGTGCTGACATCAGCACATCATTTTAATAATGTGCAACTTTGGTCCAAATTTCATGTTCATACCATTAGCCAAACTGGAGTTATTTGAAAAACAAGTTTTGCTGACGTCAGCATTTTTTGTTTTTTTGCGATTTTTCGCAAAATTGGCAAAACCTAAACTTAAGTAACACCGATTTTCATGTTCTACATCGTAATGCGCTTCTTTAAAGGTATAATTTAATATGCTAGGAGGGGTGGAATTGCCTCCAAAAAATAACGAAAATTTGGACACGCATTAATTTACCCGAGAGGTCGGATTAATATCATATGTATCATATTCTGCTTATATCAGTGAAGATAGAGAGTCTACAATCATGCTTCCCTAATAGTAATACTCTCTATCTGAAAATGTTAGGGATTCGAACACAGTTATTGGACGTATGTCCAGCTAGAAGGAAAATGTCAAATTGACATCAAATAGAACCCCTAAATGAAACATACTATCCTTGCGCACATATAGCCTACGTATCTATATATCAAATGATTTAATATAAGGGAGATAATAACGACATAGGACATACCCAGTGGACATACCCCAAACCCGTGTCATTTGTTTCATTTGTTTCATTTTGACTTTAAGTCTCGAAAACTTTAAGTCTCGAAAACTTTAAGTCTCGAAAAAAAGGAGAGATCCCCGTTCTTTTTTTATTCTTTTTGTCATTTTGAGTAGTAAGATATGGAGAGAGCTGGCACATTTTTAACACCTCCAGCAATGCCGAAAGTGAGTGACACTACAGAAAGTGAGTGACACTACAGAAAGTGAGTGACACTACAGAAAGTGAGTACATTGTTGACAAAAACAGCATATGAAAGGTATGATACATAGAGCAATATTTATACTAACAGGTTATTATAGAAAACATGTGTGAGATAGTAACAATTCTGATTAAAGAAAATGACCAAGTCTTATTTTTGATTTTAAAAGATGAATTTGGAAACGTTCGTTTTTTGAAAGTCTTCAAGGCATTTGATTGAAAATTATTTTAACACTACAGAAAGTGAGTGACACTGCAGAAAGTGAGTGACACTACAGAAAGTGAGTGACACTACAGAAAGTGAGTGACACTACAGAAAGTGAGTGACACTACAGAATAAGTTCTGAGTGGTAAATAATTTTCTGGTAATCTATAAAAGCACTAACCATCACAGTCTAATCATTCAAAAGTCATCAACGAAGAAACAAAAACTGAAAAATGGAATCGAAAGGTGAAAAACGCTCATCAGATACTAGTTCAAGTGGTGAACCTCGTGGTAAAAAAATGAAGAAAGAAGTGAAAAAGGAAGCCGTATCAAGAAAACTAAATCTTTTGAAAACAAAGTCGATGGCAAAATGTCTATCAAAATACAAAGTGGTTTATTTACGTGATGGGGAGGAAGATGCTATGGTCGTTAGAGATGTCTTCTCAGATACAGTAGATTACAGATTCGGTTTCAAAGGACGAGCTAATGCTGAAGTATTGATCAACGGTGTGCTATCCCTTTTACAAAAACTCGAAAAACCTGGAGAGTTGTTGACAAGGCAATGTTCGATGAAATCAAAGCACTAAAATTAGAACCGCTAGATGCTGAAAATTTTCAAATAATGCTCAGTGAGGATAGTGAAGCAGAAGTCGTTCAAATCAAACATTTTCTAGACGAAGAGAAGAAAAACGCAATCATCATGAGTCTTGTCAAGTTCGAAAAATCTACACCACAACTAAGATTAACAAACTATCATCTAGGAAATTTTAGAGGTAGTGTCTATATGTATGACTTAGAAGCTATAAATTTATTAAGATATATTGTTGAAAAATTTGATATTGAAAAATATCAAACCCTTTTTGTAAACGATGCAGACTTAGTAGGTGATAATTTTTTTTAATCATAATGATCGAAATATCTGTCATCACATACATAATTATAAAAACTTTTCTTTAAAAAGTGAAAGAGATCAAGAAGCAGAACAACTAAATTTTTATTTATTTTTTCTTTTCCTTAAACATGTTTTGTGTTGAAGAATTCATCTGATAGTCTGAAAATTATCAAGTCTAAGTATCAATTAACGAATTTAATGTCGAAAAGTATTAAACATTATTTTCAAATCCTGATGTAGATGTTTGAAATATCTTGTAAAATATTTACAGTAATTAAAAGGAAAGAAAGAAAAGGACAAAATCAAATCAATTTTATATATGTAAATTGTTTATTTTATTGATAAAACAATTTCTTAATGGATGTGAATGGGGTTCTACAAGTTGGGCACTTTTTGTCCAACATCAACAGCATACTTGCACATCCATGACAAATCCCCACACATCCACACCCACTCAGAACAGCGTTTCGTTCCTTCGTCGTGCATATCAAGCATTTTGTGGGATCCGTCAATCCATCCTCGTCTCTGAGCCTGGGAAATAAAAAAATAGTGAGAATGTTTTAAGTTAAATGCACTTCAAAGCTTGAATTCCTAAGAACAATTTAGAAGACACCGCTGATATCAAACATCATCTGAACTCCCAAATAAAGCAAATAAACAAAGTAGATTAAGTCTTCAAATGTTAAAAGTAAAGAACAAGCCAGTCTGAGGTCTGTGAGGTAAATAAAATTATATAAAACTTAGCATGAAAAAGAAAAAAAAAAAAGAAAATGAAGAAGAAAAGGAAAAAGAAAAAAGAAAATAAACTTACCATCGACAGATCCCACACGTACACTGGGAGAGCTGGCACATTTTGACACCTCCAGCAATACAGAAAGTGAGTGACACTACAGAAAGTGAGTAACACTACAGAAAGTGAGTGACACTACAGAAAGTGAGTACATTGTTGACAATAACACCATGTGAAAGATTTGATGTATAGAGCAATATTTATACTAACAGGTTATTATAGGAAACATGTGCGAGCAGAATAAGTTTCAAGTGGTAAATAATTTCTGGTTATCTATAAAAGCATTAAAGTCATTTTCCCTATCGGAAACACCCGAAAACACCGGAATTTGACCAATGAGTTTTACTAAAATTGCAACACATGGGTCAAATTCAACACCTCCAGCACTACCTAAAGAATACGTTCCAAGTGGTAAATAATTTTCTGGTTATCTATTAAAGCACTGAGCTTCTTAGTCTAATTATTCATAAATCATAAAAACTGAGTACATTGTTGACAATAACACCATCACCATGTGAACGATTTGATATATAGGTAATTTTATCAGTAACAGGAAACATAATTATGCGAGATAGCAACAATTCTTATTAAAGAAAATAACCAAGTCTTATTTCTAATTGTAAAAGATGAATTTGGAAACGTTCGTTTTTTGAAAGTCTTCAAGGCATTTGATTGAAAATTCTTTAAGCGTTTATTACCTTGTACATTTTTCGAGGTAAGCAACACTGCTGCACATGTAAAAATCGAGTCAGGTATAAACAAGTGTCGAGGTTGATGAATTAAGCAAATCAAAGTGAAATTCTCAAATTGGAAGAACAAAAGAACATTAAATTTTGATGTGAAAACTACTTTGATAAAGACAAGGAGGAATTTTTTATCATAATTCAACGACCCAACATTTGAAGTCCAAAGAAAATTCGTGAAGGAGGCTCAGAGGAGTACCCAGAGTCAATTAAATTACCACTATTGTCTAGCCACTGGAAACAAGAGTGTTCATAGAAGATGGTTTTTCGAACTTCACGAAAGTTGTTAATGAACGGGAATCAAACGATAAATTTGCAATAGTACGCTGGATGGATGGAGAAATTGAGTATATAAAGTTGGAACTCTTAGCTGATGATCGATGGATTAAAAATCTAAGATTACAAAAATTTTAGATTGTTAAATAGGGAATGAATGAAATAGTTTATTTGAGAAGAAACAAAACAACATTGGTAACAAAATTGAACGTGGATACACCAAATAAAAGATGTGTAAACGAATGTATTTAAGTTATTACTATAATCCAAAAACCCTATGTAACACTACTTTGAACTAAAATCGTAGAGGCAATAAAAAGAACTAAGAAAACAAAAATATTTATTGCTTGATGGTAATATATTTCTAGCTTATAAAAACAATGTTATCATTTACAAGGATCAAATCTCATTCTTTCATTGCATCATTTGGAATTTGTCGATTAATTAGAAAGCGACGTTTTTCAACAGCGAAATCTAATGCTTCTTCAAAATCCATATCTTCCTCATCTCTAACCCTTTGTAAAGTTTCCATCACAGATTTATGTGTTTTATCCTTTTTCATTGCTCGAAGAAAAAGGATTTTGTATTTATAAATCTCATGAATTGATAAGTCAGTCTCTTGACATTCGTTCAACATGCTCTCCCAAATATTAAATGTTTCTTTAACACCTTGAGATTCTTCACTATCACTGGACATGGGCTCGCTGTCTGTAAAGTCTTCATCAGACTCTTCATCTTCTTCTTCAGATTCTTCAGGGTGGGCCTTTGCAACATGTCGATTATAATTGCTTTTATTGGAAAAGGTCTTTTCGCAATCGTCGCATTCATACATCGTGTTTCTTCCGCTGGTTTTAAACTTATTTGAAGAAGTAGCATCCTTACTTACGAATTTATATGCAAAACACAAGAGTAATCCGATATCGGGTTTCTCTTTAGGAGCCTGGTTTCTCTCTAAGATCTTTGTTTCTTCCAGATTACCTAGTCTTTATTGGTCCACGTTCGTTTCTTGGTCCGGGACTAGCTTGAGAAATCTAGTCTTACTTGATCCTCTTTTGGGACTCCAGTAGTTCTTTACCTAGTCCTTGTTAGTCCCTTTTTGAGACCAACCAATTATTATTGGTGGCTGCCTTTTTGTGTCGACATAGTCCCTTTTAGACTTCTATTAGGACTACCCGATTCCTGTTTCGGACTACTTAGTTTTGATAAATCGTTTTCGGAATTAGCTAAATCCTGTTTTGGATACCCAATTTAAGCTTCATGAGTATCTAATCCTCTTTTGTATCTACATAGTCCTAGCTTAATTATCCTTAGGATTAACGGGATTACCTAATCCTTCTTTGGAACTAACCAATCCTTATTTGGGATTGCCTAATCCCTCTTTGGGATCAACTAATCCTCATTTGAGATTACCTGATCCCTCTTTAGGATCAACTAATCCTCATTTAGGATTACCTAATCCCTCTTTGGGATCAACTAATCCTCATTTGGGATTACCTAATCCCTCTCTGGGATCAACTAATCCTCATTTGGGATTACCTAATCCCTCTTTAGGATCAACTAGTCCTCATTTGGGATTACCTAATCCCTCTTTGGGATCAACTAATCTTCATTTGGGATTACCTACTCCCTCTTTGGGACTAACTAATCCTCATTTGGGGACTAGCTTGAGAAATCTAGTCTTACATGATCCTCTTTTGGGACTATGTAGTTCTGTACCTAATCTTTGTTAGTCTCTTTTTTGAGACCAACCAATCGGAACTGTGTGATTCTAGTTAATCCCTCTTTTAGGATTACTTAATCACTAGTTGGATCCTTTCTTCCAATTCATATCAAAGGCTCATGGTATGTTGTTGTTGTTGTTGTTTCCTTTTCTTTTTTTTTTTTTTTTTTTTTTTACGCGTTTTTTGTTTGGTGTGGGATTTTATTATTTTGTTAGTTACACCCGTAAGTCCCGCCAAAGGCGGGGCTTACGCCCCTGGCCCCGTCAGAAGTGCAGTGAAGGTCAAATTTAGGGATAAATATAAATCTGATCAACTTTGACGTTTCAAGTCATTGATAAGCATCTTTGAAGCTAACACGTTCATGCAGTAAAAGTCGTAACGAGTGCTAAGAAATTAAACTATGATTTAAACAATGGATGTAAGCTAAAGCATCCTTTTAGTATACTAGTTAGCTGTTTAAGAGGTGCAGAGAAATCTGTTTTTGCCCAAAATCTGATCAAATACAGAAATGATGTTTTCGATAAAGAGTTTGATAGAATAGTATGGTTGATCACCAATCATCAGGAAGATTTTTTGGAAAGGTTGAAGTCCTACTTTCCAATCGTAGAATATGTAATTGGTTTGCCCGCCGATCTTGATGAAATGTTCGACAAATCGAAAAACAATCTGCAAAGGTGTTTCTCACAAAGTGATGACTTGAAACGTCAAAGTTGATCAGATTTATATTTATCCCTAAATTTGACCTTCACTGCACTTCTGACGGGGCCAGGGGCGTAAGCCCCGCCTTTGGCGGGACTTACGGGTGTAACTAACAAAATAATAAAATCCCACACCAAACAAAAAACGCGTAAAAAAAAAACAAAAAAGAAAAGAAAAAGGAAACAACAACAACAACAACATACCATGAGCCTTTGATATGAATTGGAAGAAAGGATCCAACTAGTGATTAAGTAATCCTAAAAGAGGGATTAACTAGAATCACACAGTTCCGATTGGTTGGTCTCAAAAAAGAGACTAACAAAGATTAGGTACAGAACTACATAGTCCCAAAAGAGGATCATGTAAGACTAGATTTCTCAAGCTAGTCCCCAAATGAGGATTAGTTAGTCCCAAAGAGGGAGTAGGTAATCCCAAATGAAGATTAGTTGATCCCAAAGAGGGATTAGGTAATCCCAAATGAGGAGTAGTTGATCCTAAAGAGGGATTAGGTAATCCCAAATGAGGATTAGTTGATCCCAGAGAGGGATTAGGTAATCCCAAATGAGGATTAGTTGATCCCAAAGAGGGATTAGGTAATCCTAAATGAGGATTAGTTGATCTTAAAGAGGGATTAGGTAATCTCAAATGAGGATTAGTTGATCCCAAAGAGGGATTAGGCAATCCCAAATAAGGATTGGTTAGTTCCAAAGAAGGAGTAGGTAATCCCGTTAATCCTGAGGATAATTAAGCTAGGACTATGTAGATACAAAAGAGGATTAGATACTCATGAAGCTTAAATTGGGTATTCAAAACAGGATTTAGCTAATTCCGAAAACGATTTATCAAAACTAAGTAGTCCGAAACAGGAATCGGGTAGTCCTAATAGAAGTCTAAAAGGGACTATGTCGACACAAAAAGGCAGCCACCAATAATAATTGGTTGGTCTCAAATAAGGGACTAACAAGGACTAGGTAAAGAACTACTGGAGTCCCAAAAGAGGATCAAGTAAGACTAGATTTCTCAAGCTAGTCCTGGACCAAGAAACGAACGTGGACCAATAAAGACTACGTAATCTGGAAGAAACAAAGATCTTAGAGAGAAACCAGGCTCCTAAAGAGAAACCCGATATCGGATTACTCTTGTGTTTTGCATATAAATTCGTAAGTAAGGATGCTACTTCTTCAAATAAGTTTAAAACCAGTGGAAGAAACACGATGTATGAATGCGACGATTGCGAAAAGACCTTTTCCAATAAAAGCAATTATAATCGACATGTTGCAAAGGCCCACCCTGAAGAATCTGAAGAAGAAAATGAAGAGTCTGATGAAGACTTTACAGACAGCGAGCCCATGTCCAGTGATAGTGAAGAATCTCAAAGTGTTAAAGAAACATTTAATATTTGGGAGAGCATGTTGAACGAATGTCAAGAGACTGACTTATCAATTCATGAGATTTATAAATACAAAATACTTTTTCTTCGAGCAATGAAAAAGGATAAAACACATAAATCTGTGATGGAAACTTTACAAAGGGTTAGAGATGAGGAAGATATGGATTTTGAAGAAGCATTAGATTTCGCTGTTGAAAAACGTCGCTTTCTAATTAATCGACAAATTCCAAATGATGCAATGAAAGAATGAGATTTGATCCTTGTAAATGATAACATTGTTTTTATATGCTAGAAATATATTACCATCAAGCAATAAATATTTTTGTTTTCTTAGTTCTTTTTATTGCATCTACGATTTTAGTTCAAAGTAGTGTTACATAGGGTTTTTGGATTATAGTAATAACTTAAATACATTCGTTTACACATCTTTTATTTGGTGTATCCACGTTCAATTTTGTTACCAATGTTGTTTTGTTTCTTCTCAAATAAACTATTTCATTCATTCCCTATTTAACAATCTAAAATTTTTGTAATCTTAGATTTTTAATCCATCGATCATCAGCTAAGAATTCCAACTTTATATACTCAATTTCTCCATCCATCCAGCGTACTATTGCAAATTTATCGTTTGATTCCCGTTCATTAACAACTTTCGTGAAGTTCGAAAAACCATCTTCTATGAACACTCTTGTTTCCAGTGGCTAGACAATAGTGGTAATTTAATTGACTCTGGGTACTCCTCTGAGCCTCCTTCACGAATTTTCTTTGGACTTCAAATGTTGGGTCGTTGAATTATGATAAAAAATTCCTCCTTGTCTTTATCAAAGTAGTTTTCAACATCAAAATTTAATGTTCTTTTGTTCTTCCAATTTGAGAATTTCACTTTGATTTGCTTAATTCATCAACCTCGACACTTGTTTATACCTGACTCGATTTTTACATGTGCAGCAGTGTTGCTTACCTCGAAAAATGTACAAGGTTAATAAACGCTTAAAGAATTTTCAATCAAATGCCTTGAAGACTTTCAAAAAACGAACGTTTCCAAATTCATCTTTTACAATTAGAAATAAGACTTGGTTATTTTCTTTAATAAGAATTGTTGCTATCTCGCATAATTATGTTTCCTGTTACTGATAAAATTACCTATATATCAAATCGTTCACATGGTGATGGTGTTATTGTCAACAATGTACTCAGTTTTTATGATTTATGAATAATTAGACTAAGAAGCTCAGTGCTTTAATAGATAACCAGAAAATTATTTACCACTTGGAACGTATTCTTTAGGTAGTGCTGGAGGTGTTGAATTTGACCCATGTGTTGCAATTTTAGTAAAACTCATTGGTCAAATTCCGGTGTTTTCGGGTGTTTCCGATAGGGAAAATGACTTTAATGCTTTTATAGATAACCAGAAAATTATTTACCACTTGAAACTTATTCTGCTCGCACATGTTTCCTATAATAACCTGTTAGTATAAATATTGCTCTATACATCAAATCTTTCACATGGTGTTATTGTCAACAATGTACTCACTTTCTGTAGTGTCACTCACTTTCTGTAGTGTTACTCACTTTCTGTAGTGTCACTCACTTTCTGTATTGCTGGAGGTGTCAAAAATGTGCCAGCTCTCCCAGTGTACGTGTGGGATCTGTCGATGGTAAGTTTATTTTCTTTTTTCTTTTTCCTTTTTCTTCTTCATTTTCTTTTTTTTTTTTCTTTTTCATGCTAAGTTTTATATAATTTTATTTACCTCACAGACCTCAGACTGGCTTGTTCTTTACTTTTAACATTTGAAGACTTTAATCTACTTTGTTTATTTGCTTTATTTGGGAGTTCAGATGATGTTTGATATCAGCGGTGTCTTCTAAATTGTTCTTAGGAATTCAAGCTTTGAAGTGCATTTAACTTAAAACATTCTCACTATTTTTTTATTTCCCAGGCTCAGAGACGAGGATGGATTGACGGATCCCACAAAATGCTTGATATGCACGACGAAGGAACGAAACGCTGTTCTGAGTGGGTGTGGATGTGTGGGGATTTGTCATGGATGTGCAAGTATGCTGTTGATGTTGGACAAAAAGTGCCCAACTTGTAGAACCCCATTCACATCCATTAAGAAATTGTTTTATCAATAAAATAAACAATTTACATATATAAAATTGATTTGATTTTGTCCTTTTCTTTCTTTCCTTTTAATTACTGTAAATATTTTACAAGATATTTCAAACATCTACATCAGGATTTGAAAATAATGTTTAATACTTTTCGACATTAAATTCGTTAATTGATACTTAGACTTGATAATTTTCAGACTATCAGATGAATTCTTCAACACAAAACATGTTTAAGGAAAAGAAAAAATAAATAAAAAATTTAGTTGTTCTGCTTCTTGATCTCTTTCACTTTTTAAAGAAAAGTTTTTATAAATTATGTATGTGATGACAGATATTTCGATCATTATGATTAAAAAAAATTATCACCTACTAAGTCTGCATCGTTTACAAAAAGGGTTTGATATTTTTCAATATCAAATTTTTCAACAATATATCTTAATAAATTTATAGCTTCTAAGTCATACATATAGACACTACCTCTAAAATTTCCTAGATGATAGTTTGTTAATCTTAGTTGTGGTGTAGATTTTTCGAACTTGACAAGACTCATGATGATTGCGTTTTTCTTCTCTTCGTCTAGAAAATGTTTGATTTGAACGACTTCTGCTTCACTATCCTCACTGAGCATTATTTGAAAATTTTCAGCATCTAGCGGTTCTAATTTTAGTGCTTTGATTTCATCGAACATTGCCTTGTCAACAAACTCTCCAGGTTTTTCGAGTTTTTGTAAAAGGGATAGCACACCGTTGATCAATACTTCAGCATTAGCTCGTCCTTTGAAACCGAATCTGTAATCTACTGTATCTGAGAAGACATCTCTAACGACCATAGCATCTTCCTCCCCATCACGTAAATAAACCACTTTGTATTTTGATAGACATTTTGCCATCGACTTTGTTTTCAAAAGATTTAGTTTTCTTGATACGGCTTCCTTTTTCACTTCTTTCTTCATTTTTTTACCACGAGGTTCACCACTTGAACTAGTATCTGATGAGCGTTTTTCACCTTTCGATTCCATTTTTCAGTTTTTGTTTCTTCGTTGATGACTTTTGAATGATTAGACTGTGATGGTTAGTGCTTTTATAGATTACCAGAAAATTATTTACCACTCAGAACTTATTCTGTAGTGTCACTCACTTTCTGTAGTGTCACTCACTTTCTGTAGTGTCACTCACTTTCTGTAGTGTCACTCACTTTCTGCAGTGTCACTCACTTTCTGTAGTGTTAAAATAATTTTCAATCAAATGCCTTGAAGACTTTCAAAAAACGAACGTTTCCAAATTCATCTTTTAAAATCAAAAATAAGACTTGGTCATTTTCTTTAATCAGAATTGTTACTATCTCACACATGTTTTCTATAATAACCTGTTAGTATAAATATTGCTCTATGTATCATACCTTTCATATGCTGTTTTTGTCAACAATGTACTCACTTTCTGTAGTGTCACTCACTTTCTGTAGTGTCACTCACTTTCTGTAGTGTCACTCACTTTCGGCATTGCTGGAGGTGTTAAAAATGTGCCAGCTCTCTCCATATCTTACTACTATTTTGGCTCAATAAGGCGGGGGGTCATAGGGCATAAGGGGTCCCTATACCCCTGTGGACGTACCCCAAACCCGTGTCATTTGTTTCATTTGTTTCATTTTGACTTTAAGTCTCGAAAACTTTAAGTCTCGAAAACTCTAAGTCTCGAAAAAAAGGAGAGATCCCCGTTCTTCTTTTATTCTTTTTGTCATTTTGGCTCAATAAGGCGGGGGGTCATAGGGCATAAGGGGTCCCTATACCCCTGTGGACATACCCCAAACCCGTGTCATTTGTTTCATTTGTTTCATTTTGACTCTAAGTCTCAAAAAAAAGGAGAGACCCCATTTCTTTTTATTCTTTTTGTCATTTTGGCTCAATAAGGCCGGGGGTCATAGGGCATAAGGGGTCCCTATACCCCAGTTGACATAACCCAAACCCGTGTCATTTATTTCATTTGTTTCATTTTGACTTTAAGTCTCTAAAAAAAGGAGAGACCCCCGTTCTTTTTATTCTCTTTGTCATTTTGGCTAAATAAGGCCGGGGGTCATAGGGCATAAGGGGTCCCTATACCCCAGTGGACATACCCCAAACCCGTGTCATTTGTTTCATTTGTTTCATTTTGACTTTAAGTCTCAAAAAAAAAGGAGAGACCCCATTTCTCTTTATTCTTTTTGTCATTTTGGCTAAATAAGGCAGGGGGTCATAGGGCATAAGGGGTCCCTATACCCCAGTGGACATACCCCAAACCCGTGTCATTTGTTTCATTTGTTTCATTTTGACTTTCGAAAACTTTAAGTCTCGAAAAAAGGAGAGATCCCTGTTCTTTTTATTCTTTTTGTCATTTTGGCTCAATAAGGCCAGGAGTCATAGGGCATAAGGGGTCCCTATACCCCAGTGGACATACCCCAAACCCGTGTCATTTGTTTCATTTGTTTCATTTTGACTTTAAGTCTCGAAAACTTTAAGTCTCGAAAAAAGGAGGGATCCCCGTTCTTTTTTTATTCTTTTTGTCATTTTGGCTCAATAAGGCGGGGGTCATAGGGCATAAGGGGTCCCTATACCCCTGTGGACGTACCCCAAACCCGTGTCATTTGTTTCATTTGTTTCATTTTGACTTTAAGTCTCTAAAAAAAGGAGAGACCCCCGTTCTTTTTATTCTCTTTGTCATTTTGGCTAAATAAGGCCGGGGGTCATAGGGCATAAGGGGTCCCTATACCCCAGTGGACATACCCCAAACCCGTGTCATTTGTTTCATTTGTTTCATTTTGACTTTAAGTCTCAAAAAAAAAGGAGAGACCCCATTTCTCTTTATTCTTTTTGTCATTTTGGCTAAATAAGGCAGGGGGTCATAGGGCATAAGGGGTCCCTATACCCCAGTGGACATACCCCAAACCCGTGTCATTTGTTTCATTTGTTTCATTTGACTTTAAGTCTCAAAAAAAAGGAGAGACCCCATTTCTTTTTATTCTTTTTGTCATTTTGGCTAAATAAGGCCAGGGGTCATAGGGCATAAGGGGTCCCTATACCCCAGTTGACATAACCCAAACCCGTGTCATTTGTTTCATTTGTTTCATTTTGACTTTAAGTCTCGAAAAAAGGAGAGACCCCCGTTCTTTTTATTCTTTTTGTCATTTTGGCTCAATAAGGCCGGGAGTCATAGGGCATAAGGGGTCCCTATACCCCAGTGGACATACCCCAAACCCGTGTCATTTGTTTCATTTGTTTCATTTTGACTTTCGAAAACTTTAAGTCTCGAAAAAAGGAGAGATCCCCGTTCTTTTTATTCTTTTTGTCATTTTGGCTCAATAAGGCCAGGAATCATAGGGCATAAGGGGTCCCTATACCCTAGTGGACATACCCCAAACCCGTGTCATTTGTTTCATTTGTTTCATTTGACTTTAAGTCTCGAAAACTTTAAGTCTCGAAAAAAAGGAGGGATCCCCGTTCTTTTTTTATTCTTTTTGTCATTTTGGCTCAATAAGGCGGGGGTCATAGGGCATAAGGGGTCCCTATACCCCTGTGGACGTACCCCAAACCCGTGTCATTTGTTTCATTTGTTTCATTTTGACTTTAAGTCTCGAAAAAAAGGAGTGACCCCCGTTCTTTTTATTCTTTTTGTCATTTTGGCTCAATAAGGCCGGGAGTCATAGGGCATAAGGGGTCCCTATACCCCAGTGGAATACCCCAAACCCGTGTCATTTGTTTCATTTGTTTCATTTTGACTCTAAGTCTCAAAAAAAAAGGAGAGACCCCATTTCTTTTTATTCTTTTTGTCATTTTGGCTCAATAAGGCCGGGGGTCATAGGGCATAAGGGGTCCCTATACCCCAGTTGACATAACCCAAACCCGTGTCATTTATTTCATTTGTTTCATTTTGACTTTAAGTCTCTAAAAAAAGGAGAGACCCCCGTTCTTTTTATTCTCTTTGTCATTTTGGCTAAATAAGGCCGGGGGTCATAGGGCATAAGGGGTCCCTATACCCCAGTGGACATACCCCAAACCCGTGTCATTTGTTTCATTTGTTTCATTTTGACTTTCGAAAACTTTAAGTCTCGAAAAAAGGAGAGATCCCTGTTCTTTTTATTCTTTTTGTCATTTTGGCTCAATAAGGCCAGGAGTCATAGGGCATAAGGGGTCCCTATACCCCAGTGGACATACCCCAAACCCGTGTCATTTGTTTCATTTGTTTCATTTTGACTTTAAGTCTCGAAAACTTTAAGTCTCGAAAAAAAGGAGGGATCCCCGTTCTTTTTTTATTCTTTTTGTCATTTTGGCTCAATAAGGCGGGGGGTCATAGGGCATAAGGGGTCCCTATACCCCTGTGGACGTACCCCAAACCCGTGTCATTTGTTTCATTTGTTTCATTTTGACTTTAAGTCTCGAAAAAAAGGAGTGACCCCCGTTCTTTTTATTCTTTTTGTCATTTTGGCTCAATAAGGCCGGGAGTCATAGGGCATAAGGGGTCCCTATACCCCAGTGGAATACCCCAAACCCGTGTCATTTGTTTCATTTGTTTCATTTTGACTCTAAGTCTCAAAAAAAAAGGAGAGACCCCATTTCTTTTTATTCTTTTTGTCATTTTGGCTCAATAAGGCCGGGGGTCATAGGGCATAAGGGGTCCCTATACCCCAGTTGACATAACCCAAACCCGTGTCATTTATTTCATTTGTTTCATTTTGACTTTAAGTCTCTAAAAAAAGGAGAGACCCCCGTTCTTTTTTTATTCTCTTTGTCATTTTGGCTAAATAAGGCCGGGGGTCATAGGGCATAAGGGGTCCCTATACCCCAGTGGACATACCCCAAACCCGTGTCATTTGTTTCATTTGTTTCATTTTGACTTTAAGTCTCAAAAAAAAGGAGACACCCCATTTCTTTTTATTCTTTTTGTCATTTTGGCTAAATAAGGCCGGGGGTCATAGGGCATAAGGGGTCCCTATACCCAAGTGGACATACCCCAAACCCGTGTCATTTGTTTCATTTGTTTCATTTTGACTTTAAGTCTCAAAAAAAAAGGAGAGACCCCATTTCTTTTTATTCTTTTTGTCATTTTGGCTAAATAAGGCCAGGGGTCATAGGGCATAAGGGGTCCCTATACCCCAGTTGACATAACCCAAACCCGTGTCATTTGTTTCATTTGTTTCATTTTGACTTTAAGCCTCGAAAACTTTAAGTCTCGAAAAAAGGAGAGATCCCCGTTCTTTTTTTATTCTTTTTGTCATTTTGGCTCAATAAGGCGGGGGGTCATAGGGCATAAGGGGTCCCTATACCCCTGTGGACATACCCCAAACCCGTGTCATTTGTTTCATTTGTTTCATTTTGACTTTAAGTCTCAAAAAAAAAGGAGAGACCCCATTTCTTTTTATTCTTTTTGTCATTTTGGCTCAATAAGGCCGGGGGTCATAGGGCATAAGGGGTCCCTATACCCCAGTTGACATAACCCAAACCCGTGTCATTTGTTTCATTTGTTTCATTTTGACTTTAAGTCTCAAAAAAAAAGGAGAGACCCCATTTCTTTTTATTCTTTTTGTCATTTTGGCTAAATAAGGCCGGGGGTCATAGGGCATAAGGGGTCCCTATACCCCAGTGGACATACCCCAAACCCGTGTCATTTGTTTCATTTGTTTCATTTTGACTTTAAGTCTCAAAAAAAAAGGAGAGACCCCATTTCTTTTTATTCTTTTTGTCATTTTGGCTAAATAAGGCCGGGGGTCATAGGGCATAAGGGGTCCCTATACCCCAGTTGACATAACCCAAACCCGTGTCATTTATTTCATTTGTTTCATTTTGACTTTAAGTCTCTAAAAAAAGGAGAGACCCCCGTTCTTTTTATTCTCTTTGTCATTTTGGCTAAATAAGGCCGGGGGTCATAGGGCATAAGGGGTCCCTATACCCCAGTGGACATACCCCAAACCGGTGTCATTTGTTTCATTTGTTTCATTTTGACTTTAAGTCTCAAAAAAAAAGGAGAGACCCCATTTCTTTTTATTCTTTTTGTCATTTTGGCTAAATAAGGCCGGGGGTCATAGGGCATAAGGGGTCCCTATACCCCAGTTGACATAACCCAAACCCGTGTCATTTATTTCATTTGTTTCATTTTGACTTTAAGTCTCTAAAAAAAGGAGAGACCCCCGTTCTTTTTATTCTCTTGTCATTTTGGCTAAATAAGGCCGGGGGTCATAGGGCATAAGGGGTCCCTATACCCCAGTGGACATACCCCAAACCCGTGTCATTTGTTTCATTTGTTTCATTTTGACTTTAAGTCTCAAAAAAAAAGGAGAGACCCCATTTCTTTTTATTCTTTTTGTCATTTTGGCTAAATAAGGCCGGGGGTCATAGGGCATAAGGGGTCCCTATACCCCAGTGGACATACCCCAAACCCGTGTCATTTGTTTCATTTGTTTCATTTTGACTTTAAGTCTCAAAAAAAAGGAGAGACCCCATTTCTTTTTATTCTTTTTGTCATTTTGGCTAAATAAGGCCAGGGGTCATAGGGCATAAGGGGTCCCTATACCCCAGTTGACATAACCCAAACCCGTGTCATTTGTTTCATTTGTTTCATTTTGACTTTAAGCCTCGAAAACTTTAAGTCTCGAAAAAAGAAGAGATCCCCGTTCTTTTTTTATTCTTTTTGTCATTTCGGCTCAATAAGGCGGGGGGTCATAGGGCATAAGGGGTCCCTATACCCCAGTTGACATAACCCAAACCCGTGTCATTTATTTCATTTGTTTCATTTTGACTTTAAGTCTCTAAAAAAAGGAGAGACCCCCGTTCTTTTTATTCTCTTTGTCATTTTGGCTAAATAAGGCCGGGGGTCATAGGGCATAAGGGGTCCCTATACCCCAGTGGACATACCCCAAACCCGTGTCATTTGTTTCATTTGTTTCATTTTGACTTTAAGTCTCAAAAAAAAAGGAGAGACCCCATTTCTCTTTATTCTTTTTGTCATTTTGGCTAAATAAGGCAGGGGGTCATAGGGCATAAGGGGTCCCTATACCCCAGTGGACATACCCCAAACCCGTGTCATTTGTTTCATTTGTTTCATTTTGACTTTCGAAAACTTTAAGTCTCGAAAAAAGGAGAGATCCCTGTTCTTTTTATTCTTTTTGTCATTTTGGCTCAATAAGGCCAGGAGTCATAGGGCATAAGGGGTCCCTATACCCCAGTGGACATACCCCAAACCCGTGTCATTTGTTTCATTTGTTTCATTTTGACTTTAAGTCTCGAAAACTTTAAGTCTCGAAAAAAAGGAGGGATCCCCGTTCTTTTTTTATTCTTTTTGTCATTTTGGCTCAATAAGGCGGGGGGTCATAGGGCATAAGGGGTCCCTATACCCCTGTGGACGTACCCCAAACCCGTGTCATTTGTTTCATTTGTTTCATTTTGACTTTAAGTCTCTAAAAAAAGGAGAGACCCCCGTTCTTTTTATTCTCTTTGTCATTTTGGCTAAATAAGGCCGGGGGTCATAGGGCATAAGGGGTCCCTATACCCCAGTGGACATACCCCAAACCCGTGTCATTTGTTTCATTTGTTTCATTTTGACTTTAAGTCTCAAAAAAAAAGGAGAGACCCCATTTCTCTTTATTCTTTTTGTCATTTTGGCTAAATAAGGCAGGGGGTCATAGGGCATAAGGGGTCCCTATACCCCAGTGGACATACCCCAAACCCGTGTCATTTGTTTCATTTGTTTCATTTTGACTTTAAGTCTCAAAAAAAAAGGAGAGACCCCATTTCTTTTTATTCTTTTTGTCATTTTGGCTAAATAAGGCCAGGGGTCATAGGGCATAAGGGGTCCCTATACCCCAGTTGACATAACCCAAACCCGTGTCATTTGTTTCATTTGTTTCATTTTGACTTTAAGTCTCGAAAAAAGGAGAGACCCCCGTTCTTTTTATTCTTTTTGTCATTTTGGCTCAATAAGGCCGGGAGTCATAGGGCATAAGGGGTCCCTATACCCCAGTGGACATACCCCAAACCCGTGTCATTTGTTTCATTTGTTTCATTTTGACTTTCGAAAACTTTAAGTCTCGAAAAAAGGAGAGATCCCCGTTCTTTTTATTCTTTTTGTCATTTTGGCTCAATAAGGCCAGGAATCATAGGGCATAAGGGGTCCCTATACCCTAGTGGACATACCCCAAACCCGTGTCATTTGTTTCATTTGTTTCATTTTGACTTTAAGTCTCGAAAACTTTAAGTCTCGAAAAAAAGGAGGGATCCCCGTTCTTTTTTTATTCTTTTTGTCATTTTGGCTCAATAAGGCGGGGGTCATAGGGCATAAGGGGTCCCTATACCCCTGTGGACGTACCCCAAACCCGTGTCATTTGTTTCATTTGTTTCATTTTGACTTTAAGTCTCGAAAAAAAGGAGTGACCCCCGTTCTTTTTATTCTTTTTGTCATTTTGGCTCAATAAGGCCGGGAGTCATAGGGCATAAGGGGTCCCTATACCCCAGTGGAATACCCCAAACCCGTGTCATTTGTTTCATTTGTTTCATTTTGACTCTAAGTCTCAAAAAAAAAGGAGAGACCCCATTTCTTTTTATTCTTTTTGTCATTTTGGCTCAATAAGGCCGGGGGTCATAGGGCATAAGGGGTCCCTATACCCCAGTTGACATAACCCAAACCCGTGTCATTTATTTCATTTGTTTCATTTTGACTTTAAGTCTCTAAAAAAAGGAGAGACCCCCGTTCTTTTTATTCTCTTTGTCATTTTGGCTAAATAAGGCCGGGGGTCATAGGGCATAAGGGGTCCCTATACCCCAGTGGACATACCCCAAACCCGTGTCATTTGTTTCATTTGTTTCATTTTGACTTTCGAAAACTTTAAGTCTCGAAAAAAGGAGAGATCCCTGTTCTTTTTATTCTTTTTGTCATTTTGGCTCAATAAGGCCAGGAGTCATAGGGCATAAGGGGTCCCTATACCCCAGTGGACATACCCCAAACCCGTGTCATTTGTTTCATTTGTTTCATTTTGACTTTAAGTCTCGAAAACTTTAAGTCTCGAAAAAAGGAGAGATCCCCGTTCTTTTTTTATTCTTTTTGTCATTTTGGCTCAATAAGGCGGGGGGTCATAGGGCATAAGGGGTCCCTATACCCCTGTGGACGTACCCCAAACCCGTGTCATTTGTTTCATTTGTTTCATTTTGACTTTAAGTCTCGAAAAAAAGGAGTGACCCCCGTTCTTTTTATTCTTTTTGTCATTTTGGCTCAATAAGGCCGGGAGTCATAGGGCATAAGGGGTCCCTATACCCCAGTGGAATACCCCAAACCCGTGTCATTTGTTTCATTTGTTTCATTTTGACTCTAAGTCTCAAAAAAAAAGGAGAGACCCCATTTCTTTTTATTCTTTTTGTCATTTTGGCTCAATAAGGCCGGGGGTCATAGGGCATAAGGGGTCCCTATACCCCAGTTGACATAACCCAAACCCGTGTCATTTATTTCATTTGTTTCATTTTGACTTTAAGTCTCTAAAAAAAGGAGAGACCCCCGTTCTTTTTATTCTCTTTGTCATTTTGGCTAAATAAGGCCGGGGGTCATAGGGCATAAGGGGTCCCTATACCCCAGTGGACATACCCCAAACCCGTGTCATTTGTTTCATTTGTTTCATTTTGACTTTAAGTCTCAAAAAAAAAGGAGACACCCCATTTCTTTTTATTCTTTTTGTCATTTTGGCTAAATAAGGCCGGGGGTCATAGGGCATAAGGGGTCCCTATACCCAAGTGGACATACCCCAAACCCGTGTCATTTGTTTCATTTGTTTCATTTTGACTTTAAGTCTCAAAAAAAAAGGAGAGACCCCATTTCTTTTTATTCTTTTTGTCATTTTGGCTAAATAAGGCCAGGGGTCATAGGGCATAAGGGGTCCCTATACCCCAGTTGACATAACCCAAACCCGTGTCATTTGTTTCATTTGTTTCATTTTGACTTTAAGCCTCGAAAACTTTAAGTCTCGAAAAAAGGAGAGATCCCCGTTCTTTTTTTATTCTTTTTGTCATTTTGGCTCAATAAGGCGGGGGGTCATAGGGCATAAGGGGTCCCTATACCCCTGTGGACATACCCCAAACCCGTGTCATTTGTTTCATTTGTTTCATTTTGACTCTAAGTCTCAAAAAAAAAAGGAGAGACCCCATTTCTTTTTATTCTTTTTGTCATTTTGGCTCAATAAGGCCGGGGGTCATAGGGCATAAGGGGTCCCTATACCCCAGTTGACATAACCCAAACCCGTGTCATTTGTTTCATTTGTTTCATTTTGACTTTAAGTCTCAAAAAAAAGGAGAGACCCCATTTCTTTTTATTCTTTTTGTCATTTTGGCTAAATAAGGCCGGGGGTCATAGGGCATAAGGGGTCCCTATACCCCAGTGGACATACCCCAAACCCGTGTCATTTGTTTCATTTGTTTCATTTTGACTTTAAGTCTCAAAAAAAAAGGAGAGACCCCATTTCTTTTTATTCTTTTTGTCATTTTGGCTAAATAAGGCCGGGGGTCATAGGGCATAAGGGGTCCCTATACCCCAGTTGACATAACCCAAACCCGTGTCATTTATTTCATTTGTTTCATTTTGACTTTAAGTCTCTAAAAAAAGGAGAGACCCCCGTTCTTTTTATTCTCTTTGTCATTTTGGCTAAATAAGGCCGGGGGTCATAGGGCATAAGGGGTCCCTATACCCCAGTGGACATACCCCAAACCGGTGTCATTTGTTTCATTTGTTTCATTTTGACTTTAAGTCTCAAAAAAAAGGAGAGACCCATTTCTTTTTATTCTTTTTGTCATTTTGGCTAAATAAGGCCGGGGGTCATAGGGCATAAGGGGTCCCTATACCCCAGTTGACATAACCCAAACCCGTGTCATTTATTTCATTTGTTTCATTTTGACTTTAAGTCTCTAAAAAAAGGAGAGACCCCCGTTCTTTTTATTCTCTTTGTCATTTTGGCTAAATAAGCCGGGGGTCATAGGGCATAAGGGGTCCCTATACCCCAGTGGACATACCCCAAACCCGTGTCATTTGTTTCATTTGTTTCATTTTGACTTTAAGTCTCAAAAAAAAAGGAGAGACCCCATTTCTTTTTATTCTTTTTGTCATTTTGGCTAAATAAGGCCGGGGGTCATAGGGCATAAGGGGTCCCTATACCCCAGTGGACATACCCCAAACCCGTGTCATTTGTTTCATTTGTTTCATTTTGACTTTAAGTCTCAAAAAAAAAGGAGAGACCCCATTTCTTTTTATTCTTTTTGTCATTTTGGCTCAATAAGGCCCCCGTCATAGGGCATAAGGGGTCCCTAAACCCCAGTGAACATAACCCAAACCCGTGTCATTTGTTTCATTTGTTTCATTTTGACTTTAAGCCTCGAAAACTTTAAGTCTCGAAAAAAGAAGAGATCCCCGTTCTTTTTTTATTCTTTTTGTCATTTCGGCTCAATAAGGCGGGGGGTCATAGGGCATAAGGGGTCCCTATACCCCTGTGGACATACCCCAAACCCGTGTCATTTGTTTCATTTGTTTCATTTTGACTCTAAGTCTCAAAAAAAAAGGAGAGACCCCATTTGTTTTTATTCTTTTTGTCATTTTGGCTCAATAAGGCCGGGGGTCATAGGGCATAAGGGGTCCCTATACCCCAGTTGACATAACCCAAACCCGTGTCATTTAATTCATTTGTTTCATTTTGACTTTAAGTCTCTAAAAAAAGGAGAGACCCCCGTTCTTTTTATTCTCTTTGTCATTTTGGCTAAATAAGGCCGGGGGTCATAGGGCATAAGGGGTCCCTATACCCCAGTGGACATACCCCAAACCCGTGTCATTTGTTTCATTTGTTTCATTTTGACTTTAAGTCTCAAAAAAAAGGAGAGACCCCGTTCTTTTTATTCTTTTTGTCATTTTGGCTCAATAAGGCCGGGGGTCATAGGGCATAAGGGGTCCCTATACCCCAGTGGACATACCCCAAACCCGTGTCATTTGTTTCATTTGTTTCATTTTGACTTTAAGTCTCAAAAAAAAAGGAGAGACCCCATTTCTTTTTATTCTTTTTGTCATTTTGGCTAAATAAGGCCAGGGGTCATAGGGCATAAGGGGTCCCTATACCCCAGTTGACATAACCCAAACCCGTGTCATTTGTTTCATTTGTTTCATTTTGACTTTAAGTCTCAAAAAAGGAGAGACCCCCGTTCTTTTTATTCTTTTTGTCATTTTGGCTCAATAAGGCCGGGAGTCATAGGGCATAAGGGGTCCCTATACCCCAGTGGACATACCCCAAACCCGTGTCATTTGTTTCATTTGTTTCATTTTGACTTTCGAAAACTTTAAGTCTCGAAAAAAGGAGAGATCCCCGTTCTTTTTATTCTTTTTGTCATTTTGGCTCAATAAGGCCGGGAGTCATAGGGCATAAGGGGTCCCTATACCCCAGTGGACATACCCCAAACCCGTGTCATTTGTTTCATTTGTTTCATTTTGACTTTCGAAAACTTTAAGTCTCGAAAAAAGGAGAGATCCCCGTTCTTTTTATTCTTTTTGTCATTTTGGCTCAATAAGGCCAGGAGTCATAGGGCATAAGGGGTCCCTATACCCCAGTGGACATACCCCAAACCCGTGTCATTTGTTTCATTTGTTTCATTTTGACTTTAAGTCTCGAAAACTTTAAGTCTCGAAAAAAAGGAGGGATCCCCGTTCTTTTTTTATTCTTTTTGTCATTTTGGCTCAATAAGGCGGGGGGTCATAGGGCATAAGGGGTCCCTATACCCCTGTGGACGTACCCCAAACCCGTGTCATTTGTTTCATTTGTTTCATTTTGACTTTAAGTCTCGAAAAAAAGGAGTGACCCCCGTTCTTTTTATTCTTTTTGTCATTTTGGCTCAATAAGGCCGGGAGTCATAGGGCATAAGGGGTCCCTATACCCCAGTGGAATACCCCAAACCCGTGTCATTTGTTTCATTTGTTTCGTTTTGACTTTTGTTTCATTTGTTTCATTTTGACTTTAAGTCTCGAAAAAAGGAGAGATCCCCGTTCTTTTTATTCTTGTTGTCATTTTGGCTCAATAAGGCCGGGAGTCATAGGGCATAAGGGGTCCCTATACCCCAGTGGACATACCCCAAACCCGTGTCATTTGTTTCATTTGTTTCATTTTGACTTTATGTCTCGAAAAAAAAGGAGAGACCCCCGTTCTTTTTATTCTTTTTGTCATTTTGGCTCAATAAGGCCGGGGGTCATAGGGCATAAGGGGTCCCTATACCCCAGTGGACATACCCCAAACCCGTGTCATTTGTTTCATTTGTTTCATTTTGACTTTAAGTCTCGAAAAAAAAGGAGAGACCCCCGTTCTTTTTATTCTTTTTTTCATTTTGGCTAAATAAGGCCGGGGGTCATAGGGCATAAGGGGTCCCTATACCCCAGTTGACATAACCCAAACCCGTGTCATTTGTTTCATTTGTTTCATTTTGACTTTAAGTCTCGAAAAAAGGAGAGACCCCCGTTCTTTTTATTCTTTTTGTCATTTTGGCTCAATAAGGCTGGGAGTCATAGGGCATAAGGGGTCCCTATACCCCAGTGGACATACCCCAAACCCGTGTCATTTGTTTCATTTGTTTCATTTTGACTTTAAGTCTCGAAAACTTTAAGTCTCGAAAAAAGGAGAGATCCCCGTTCCTTTTATTCTTTTTGTCATTTTGGCTCAATAAGGCCGGGAGTCATAGGGCATAAGGGGTCCCTATACCCCAGTGGACATACCCCAAACCCGTGTCATTTGTTTCATTTGTTTCCTGCTCAAAAAGAGAAAATTTCCATTAAAAGTTCAAAAATTTTGGTAAAAACACAAGAAACCACCCAGAATTTAAGAAATCTGTCAAAATCCACCCTATCCCTATAAATACTTAAATGTCATATGTTTGGTTTTGTGCAACTTTTTGAATCTGAAAAATTTTGAAAAAGGCGAATTGGTATTTCAGGATTGCGAAAAACATTAGAAACAAAATTTCGCCCAAAACAATATATCAAATTTCAGTTTGCTTTAATTACGTTTGATAATAGTGGTGATTCTCCATTCAAATTTTGGTTACCTGTTTTTAATTAATTTTGTTATTTTGGGTAAGTCAGTTTTTCAACATAACTTTTGATCGACTGAACCGATTTTAAAGTTTTATATACCAAAATTTAAGTTAGGCATTCTTTTATGGAATAAAAAAATAATCAAAAAAAATATTTATTTCTAAGCCCATAATGTCTTGAAAAACCTGTATATTTTTTTTCTGGCGCACCCGGTACATATGGCTGTTTCTGAGAAGGACTTGGGTCTCCCATTTATCTATTGGCCAAAGAAACACAAGAATCCTACTGGTAAACGTTTGATAATTTTTTCGAAAAAATTTTCGCAAGTGAAGCGAGAGTCACTTCTCTTTTCACAACAGAGAAGGATGACAAGGTTTTGTGCTTGCTTCGCTCGCATTTCAACATTGTTTTAACTGGCTTTACTCAATCCATCTTGATAAAAAAATATCGCAAATTTTTCTTGCTTGCTTTGCTTGCATTTTCTAATGTTTCATAAAAGACCAACACCGAAAATAAGCTCTAATTTCAGTATTCGAATCGCCCGAAGGAGACTGACGAGAAAGGGGGCGTTAGAATAGGCCTACCAGGGGGCGCTTTAAGCTAAAATTCTACTTTTGCCTCTCCAGCTTTGACCTAGCCACGCTACTGTACAAGGACCGTACTTTCTTCGTAGCTTGGCTGCCAACCCCCCCCCCGGTTTAAATACCTCCTTAATATACCTACGGGATACGGAATCGAGTACCCCTGAAAGGGGGCGTTTGGGCTGGTCGGAACTTGGTACACGTTTTCTTTTTTATAAGAACATCAAAAATTTTTGAAGCCTTGGAGTGTTTTTAACTTTTTGAGTTTTAAACCTAAAAATGTTCTTAACATGTTCTTATTTTTGCCATTTTTGAGTGTTTTTGTCAATTTTCCTAAGAAATTGGATGTTTTAGGGTCCTACGAAGCCTTAAATGTTCTTAACTTGTTCTTAGCATTTTGGCCATCGAAGCCTTTTGTTCTTATATAGTATGTTCTTATAAAAACAACGTGTATTTGGTCTATTTTCCATTCCATTGCACGTCTTAAATGATAATGTGATTTCTATGTTCTAATCGTGTTTTAATTGCATATTTTCTTATGCTTAGTTGAATTTTTTTTGAATTTTAAAAAATTATGCATATAATTTGACTATTTTCAAATGAAAATTTGGGGCACTGCGGTCCCTTCCAAAGATTCACCAGTGTTGAAAACTTTGAAAACGCATTTCTAAGGAGAGATAATTTTGTGTCAAGGTTTCATCTAAATTACTTATTCCTTCCATGTAGACTAAAATTTAAGTTTTAAATGTTGGAGTGAAAATAGAGTCACTAAATTTCAGACCCTAAAATCCCATTTTGCGACCTAAGAAAAATTACCATGCAAACATATAGCCTTATAGAGAGATTTCTATCAACGCTTATGTTTTGGAGAAACTGTCTTTACGACCAATAATCATTTTCAACAAAAGAAATTTGATTAGATGACGAAATAGCCCGAGTTACATGTTATTCTATCCGATAACAATTCGTTCATATATCTTTCTATACGACGGGTATAGCCTGATAGAAATTCGAGCCGTTACTAACAACCCTGCGGGGCCTAAGGAGCCGAGTATACACCCGGCACAGTGACAAGCCGTCAACCGACATATACATCCCTCAAAATACGTAGTTAATCGTCTTATTACGTTCCAAAATTTCATTATTAAGCTTTGAAACATGAAAAAACAAAGCTTTATTTAGACCTGATTCGTTCATGTATTTTTCTATACGACGGGTATAACCTGATAGAAATTCGAGCCGTTACTAACAACCCTGCAGGGCCTAAGGCGCCGAGTATACACCCGGCACAGTGACAAGCCGTCAACTGACGTATACACCCGGCACAGTGAAAAGCCCTCAAAATACGTAATTAATCGTCGTATAACCTTCCATGCCTTTCATTATTAAGCTATTAAACATTAAAAAACAAAACTTTATTTAGACCTTACTCGTTCATACATTTTTCTATACGACGGGTATAACCTGATAGAAATTCGAGCCGTTACTAACAACCCTGCGGGGCCTAAGGCACCGAGTATACACCCGGTACAGTGACAAGCCGTCAACTGACGTATACACCCGGCACAGTGACAAGCCCTCAAAATACGTAATTAATTGTCGTATTACGTTCCATGCCTTTCATTATTAAGCTATTAAACATTAAAAAACAAAACTTTATTTAGACCTGATTCGTTCATATATTTTTCTATACGACAGGTATAACCTGATAGAAATTCGAGCCGTTACTAACAACCCTGCGGGGCCTAAGGCACTGAGTATACACCCGGCACAGTGACAAGCCTTCAACTGACGTATGCACCCGGCACAGTGATAAGCCCTCAAAATACGTAATTAATCGTCGTATAACCTTCCATGCCTATCATTATTAAGCTATGAAACATTAAAAAACAAAGCTTTATTAAGACCTGATTCGTTCATATATTTTTCTATACGACGGGTATAACCTGATAGAAATTCGAGCCGTTACTAACAACCCTGCGGGGCCTAGGGCGCCGAGTATACACCCGGCACAGTGACAAGCCGTCAACTGACGTATACACCCGGAACCGTGACAAGCCCTTGAAATACGTAATTAATCGTTGTTTTACGTCCCATGCCTTTCATTATTTAGCTATTAAACATCGAAAAACAAAGCTTTATTAAAACATGATTAGTTCATATATCTTTATCTTCGACGGGTATAACATGATAGAAATTTGAGCCGTTACTAACAACCCTGTAGGGCCTAAGGCGCCGAGTATACATCCGACACAGTGACAAGTCGTCGAAATACGTGATTAACTGTGACGTATACGTTTAAAGTCAGCTACAAGACATTATAAATTTAAATGGTTAAATAGTTATGGATTGGATTCTTATAAAGTTGGTCCTTATAAATGAAATAAAATGTCCTCAAAAGTATGTTACCATTTGTTTACTTTGCAAAAACTAATTAAAACTAAAATAAACAAAGTTATATGCCTTACTTAAAAAAAGAATTTTGAATAATTAAAATGAAATATGAATAAAACATACTCCCTCAATTTCTCGAGACATGAAAGTTTATTGAGCCTTATTGAGCCAAAATGACTAAAAGAATAAAAGTTCAAAATGAAACAAATGAAACAAATGACATGGGTTTGGGGATATGTCAATTGGGGTATAGGGACCCCTTATGCCCTATGACCCCCGGCCTCATTGAGCCAAAATGACAAAAAGAATAAAAAAAGAACGGGGGTCTCTCCTTTTTTTCGACACTTAAAGTCAAAATGAAACAAATGAAACAAATGACACGGGTTTGGGGTATGTCCACTGGGGTATAGGGAAACCTTATTGCCTATGACCCCCGGCCTTATTGAGCCAAAATGACAAAAAGAATAAAAAGAACGGGGGTCTCTCCTTTTTTTTCGAGACTTAAAGTCAAAATGAAACAAATGAAACAAATGACACGGGTTTGGGGTATGTCCACTGGGGTATAGGGACGCCTTATTGCCTATGACCCCCGGCCTTATTGAGCCAAAATGACAAAAAGAATAAAAAGAACGGGGGTCTCTCCTTTTTTTTCGAGACTTAAATTCAAAATGAAACAAATGAAACAAATGACACGGGTTTGGGGTATGTCCACTGGGTTATAGGGACGCCTTATGCCCTATGACCCCCGGCCTTATTGAGCCAAAATGACAAAAAGAATAAAAATTCAAAATGAAACAAATGAAACAAATGAAACAAATGACACGGGTTTGGGGATATGTCAATTGGGGTATAGGGACCCCTTATGCCCTATGACCCCCGGCCTTATTGAGCCAAGATGACAAAAAGAATAAAAAGAACGGGGGTCTCTCCTTTTTTTGAGACTCAAAGTCAAAATGAAACAAATGAAACAAATGACACGGGTTTGGGGTATGTCCACTGGGGTATAGGGACGCCTTATGCCCTATGACCCCCGGCCTCATTGAGCCAAAATGACAAAAAGAAAAAAAAAAGAACTGGGGTTTCTTTCCAATTTATAGAAGCAAATTTTGAAATTTAACAAATGGGCACAGGGACCCTCGTATCCCTTGGCCCGATGGCCTCATGGGTCCATGTGGAAACAAACAAAGATCAAAGGTTTCCTTCACTTTTTTTATAAGAACCAAGTCTTGAGATAATCACATTTTTTGTTTTTTCTTAAATAAATTTGGGCTAGTTAAATTGATTTCAAATTATCTCCACAATACCAAGACAGTGGGGAAGGGTAGATAGCTCACTTGTACACCCTCATTGTCAAAAGGAAAATTTGAACTTTCATTTAATTTCAGTTTGACATATTCCCTTATACTGGACATGTATGAGTTATTGCAGTGCAAGTAGTAAAGCTCAAGTTTCAGATGCACATCAATAAATTTGGTATATTCTGCTCAATGACGTTACCTGAATTTAGACTGTAAATATTGGTACAATTTTAATCTTTTTAACTGTGTTTAAAAAACCTTACATACTCATTGGCCAAATATTATCATGAATGCAATGGATCGTCTGACTGTTAAATTAGCAATATGGAGAAACAAATATTTGTATAATTTGATTACTTTACACATTTAAAATACAAACAGGCTATATTTACACAATATGAGAAAAACATACCAATGTAATAAATTAATTATGTAACTGTGTAAATTTGATCAGCAGAGTGGAATGCCCTGATCATTGAGAGACGATCCTTCTGCAAGCTTTATGATTTATTTTGGTGCGCAAATCCCTTCAAACTACAAAAGTAATCTATGCAAGGAAAATTTTTCAAAGTTTGGAATATTCTAAAATTTTAAATTTCTTCATTCAAAAATAGGTTTAGTTTCTTCTTTTTCCAGAAAATCTAGTCTTTAACCCCCCACATTACGATGATGTTTTAAAACGTATTCCATCAAAGAAACGTTAGTTAATATAATATCCCCTTTGCTTCACCTCCCTTATCAAGATACATCTCGGATGCGGATATCCATGAGGTAATTGTATGCCTATGCCATCTGGATGATGAATCTTCCACCAGTCGGATTGTTGAGTTCGCCAGTCAAATGAATAGAATTTCTATATTTTTTATGATTTTCCAAATAAGACCTGCTTATTCTGCTCAAGTTTCAAATATCAATCAAATATGGTGCGGTGTTTCAGAAGAAAAAAAAATGCGGCACGAAAAAATAAAAGCTTGTGGTGGAGCAATCTAAACCTTTCGCGCTATTTTTTTTCTTAAAAATTTAAAATGGTAGGTAAAGTAGCGAAGAATAAAATAATGGCGCGAAAGTCACAGTAACATTATCCAGCATTATTGTTGAGCTCTAGCTGAAACTAACAAATTCTGTCCATGATGGTAACAAAGACTATCCTAATGACCTGGTAAGCTTTTTCGTCAGGACCTGTAAGTTTTGGTCTATATGGTAGTCAGTATAATTTAAGTTTTTTACATGTTGTGAAGTTCAGAGCACAGAGGATTTTTTTCAACGATGAAATGCTGAATCAGCAAAATATGTTGTACTTATAAGGGCAAAGATGAAAGAGGTTTTTGAAAATTGTAAAATTGCATCGAGAAAAAGGTTTGTCGGATTTTAAAAGTGATTTTTTCGATTTTTCGTTGCTCACTAACATGAAAAGTTCTAAATTAATATGCAAAAAGATCCTGCATCGATGTAGCCTGGAGATCCATGTTATGATTTCTTATTCTATATACTGATGGCAAAATAGACCTTTTTTTAATGAGGCCACCCTGTTGAATAATTATGTAGTCCAGCAAAAAAAACAATGATATAGCCAAGCATAATTATTATAATATGCATGAAACAGTAATTATGCATGGCTGTATCATTGTTTTTATGCTGGACTACATAATTATTCAACAGGATTGCCTCTTTAAAAAAAGGTCTATATATAGCATGGTATGGGCTGACAGTTTGAATTTCCCATATCCTAATAACGGTTGCAAACACAGCCAATCAAATCCTGTTATTGTTTCAATGGTCACACTTTCTTAAAGAAAGCGCAACTTCCGAAATTTGGTTTTTATTTTAGTAAGTGAGGACAGCGCTAAATTCGAATTTCCCACTGTAATTCTTTTGAGGCCAAAATCGGACTCACAGCTCTGACCCATCAAGTATTCATCAGATTTAAAAAAAATACGCAGACGGGTTCGGCATCGATGGCGAAACACAGCCAGAAAGAGATAACAAAACCCCCGTTGTAAGTTTGTTTACATATGTGACTCGATTTTGCTAACTGCATCTCCAACAAAAACGACTTGAAAACAAAACTAAACGAGGCATAGTGGGCCTACTTATCGCAAGGGTGTCAAATAGCACGTGTTCAATATTAAAATCAATTTTTCTTTCCAAAAACGGCAATAAGTGCCGAAAACAGCAATTTTCATTTATTTACTTTTTTAATTTTTCTGCTGATTCAGCATTTCATCGCTGAAAAAATTGCCGTTTTCGGCAATAATTGCCGAAAAGAGAAATAATTGCCGCTTTTATCTTAAAAAAACACCCAACTGGGCATTTCAAATGAAAACAAATACTGTCAAGGATATCTTTGCAGTCAATTGCATGGGTTTTTTTGCAAACTGCAATTTGTTGCAAATGCAATGGGTAAAAATAAAAAAAAGAGGTAGTTAATTTCATTCAATTTGGTAAATGGATAAAATTGTACTGTCAACTGCTTTAAAAACTAAAACATGGGACGGCAATTCGGCCACCATTTCAACGAACCTCCAAATTCATTTGATTTGAGTTAATGAACAGCGTATTAAAAAATACACAATTTCTCTTTCGCACCGAGTAGGCTGTTAAATCAAAATATGAAAGAAATTCCGTAGTGGAACATACGCAAGTGTCTGGAACGAAGAAGAACAAATAAGATGGCAAAACGATGTAGCATTTGACGTCACTCGAGCGGCAAGTTACACACTCGTTATTCGTTAATCCCATCGGGCGATAGGCGGATAGGCGGCGGGCGTTCTCTAATTCTCCAATCGGCGTCATGTCATTTTGAATAAAAACAAAAAAGTTAAAAAGGGTGCGCTATCCAGTGAAAGTTATCGTGACATGTTATGACAGAAAGTATGATTGATAAACTTGGTGGAGTTATCAAAACAAATTTGTTGTCAAAGAGATTTAACAGTAAGTGAAAATACAGGCCAGATATCAACAGTCCAATGTTTCGACCAGCCGTCCCAAGTTAGTGGGCGGTACTTGCAGAAAATTGAACAGATGAAATTTTTTCCCATGGGTCATCATTTTTCTCACATATTTGAAGAATATTTTAGAAGAAGCTGCCATTTCAATCCCCCTTTTGCCATTGTTCAGATTTTTGGTATCTTTGTTAGATAAGAAGTTACAGCACTGTGAAGTTGGTAATTTTTGCTGTCTTTGGTGACGGTTTAGGCCTAGTTCCAAAGGGCCAGCATACACTTGCCTAATTCCGGACGGTTTTCAATGTTTTCAATCAAATCTCAAGCACAAGTTATCAAATGAAAAAGTTTTTGTTAACAGAAAAAAATTCAACCTTTCCCCTTCCTTTCCAAACAAAAATTTCAAATATTCCATTTGCCGTTAAATAAATATAAACAAAAACATCAAGCTCCCAAACGTTCCTTATTACAGATATCCGTCCCTAATCTTGGAAACTTCTACTTGAAATTTTTCTTGAAAGTTGAAATGAATTGTTATAATTTAACATAGCATAAACATAACAAACTTATCCGACGTGATTGCAGAGATAATCAAAGATAAATAGCAAGGGCGTCGTCGTGCGCCCGCGATTATAAAAGTAGAAAAAACTTTTGTAATTTGCAGAACAAACACCCCTGGGTTAACAGGTAAAGCTATCAAATCATAATGGTAGCCTAGAAGTGCACTTTTTAAAAGCAAAACCAACTACTTTGACTGGCTAGTTAGAGCTGTAGGTAAGGTGTCCGGAATTAGGCATTGCCCGCAATTAGGCAAGTGAACGCTAATCCTATCATAAACCTAGCCAAATTTTAAAAACTTGATTTCCTAGTTGTTGGAAACCTTATATTTCAAGTCTTCAAGTCTTCCCAAATTGGAAAAAGTGCTGACTGACAAAATTTCTAAACTATTTTGCCTAGGGGTGCCTTTCAAGTAAAGAGTTCATGAAGAATCTACATTAAAGGAAGAAATTTTGGCAGGAATTTAATTTGGCAGATGGCCGGAAATGTTTTTTCAGCGGTTAGTGTAAAACGCAGGTCACAGGTCACGGGTCACAGGTCACAGGTCACGGGTCACAGGTCACAGGTCATACAAATTACAGACCGGAAAACTGTAACGCACTCGTAACATACAAGCCATAACATACAACTCATAACAAAAGTTCCTGAAAATATTATATGTAATAGAAATGTAATATCAAAATATGGTATTAAGAAGACTTAAACGACAAATCTTCAACCCCAAAAATTGACAACAAATGACACTTAAATTATGTAAATAATGATGTTATCTCAAAGTATGAGGTTTTGTACACTAATTAACAATAAAATATTTATCATGCGTAATAGGATGCCGACGCTGCAAGTGGATATAGATTGACAGGTTTTGAAAACAATAAATACTCCAAGAGAGCTGTTTTAGAGAGATGAAAATAGTGACGTCATTTTATCAAAAATACGAAGCAGGGGATAAAAATATTAAAACATTCATGAAATATAATCCCATAGACGCTATTTTCATCAATTCTTGTTATCATACCCAAGGTGATGCAGGAGATAAAATGAGATATGACATTAGTGATTGTGAAATAGCTATTTTCCTGTTAGGGGCTGTTTAATGTAAAGGTGAGATCGATATTCGAATATTTCTTTATTCTTTGTATATAACATTCGTAACATGCGTATAACATTGAAAAGATAACTTTTTTGCATGTGTGATATAGATGTAATATATAATACAAGTATTACAGGTCTGTGTTATACACGGCATAAAACGCGAAATCACGTGGTAAACACGTGGGTAGATTTTTAGCTTTAAAATAGTTCTAGATCAACAAAATACCTTTGGAATTATATCATTGACATTAACAACTGTTTTTCAAACATTTTCTTTGTGTTTTACAGTAATCAAAGCTGACCTGTCAACACTGACCTGTGACCTGTGACCCGTGACCTGTGACCTGTGACCTGCGTTTTACACTAACCGTTTTTTCAGAGGAAATTTAATTTGATGCTTAACTTGAAAAATTAAATTTGGTGGGAATTAGATTTGGCGGATGAAGGACATTTTTGTCAAAAAACGCCATTAAAAAAGGAAAAACCTGTTTTAAAGCCTGAAATAACACACATGTGGGGGAGTAAAATAGAGCGGGAATTTAATTTGGCGGATGACAGAAGAAATTAAATTTGGTGGGAACTTAATTTGACGGATCTGCCAAATTTTCTTCCCGCCAAAATTTCTTCCTTTAATGTACCTATAATATATGGATTTGTCAAACATAGTTAGAAATTTCTAATTGACAGCTTATAATCAGTCCGTTACAAACATTGGTATTAAAGAAACTTTACACCCTTACAAAAGTTGTCTTGCTGATTTCCTAAACATTCATTTCAAGAGTCCACTTCCACAATAATTTATGTAATTACTCTTTCGGTCACTCAGGTTCAATATATACCCATCTTTTTAGTCACGTGACTGAAGTGCCTATTAAAACAATCCGGGGTACGAAGTGTCGAAACAACACAGCAGATTATTTAGTGACAATCAAATATAATATAATTTCATTATTGCCTTTAATTCAAAAATACAAAAATTCATTTTGCATTCACGAAAAATAAAAATAACAAAATATATAATGAATTAATATTACATACTTAAATTCCCCTCTTTTAATCTGGTCCAATTTCGGATCTCAGAACGTGCAAAAAGCCTGTCCGCCCAATATCTACCCAATCATCTTAAATTCACTTTAATTGTCCTTTGACTTCCAAAAAATAGTATTTTAAAACTACGAATTTATAATTATTACCAAAAACAAAAAGATTGATAATTCATTAGTGAAATATAACTTCCTAGTTTCAATTTTCATTGAGTGTTTTTCAAGTTTTTCGTTTATCCTGCAATGTTTACGTCACAAAAACTTTCTCGGCCATTCGTACTGTAATAATTATGCATTGCCAAATATGGTTCTCCATTGTTCTTACCGTCAAGTCAGGATTGATTGTGACGTCACCTAAGAATAAAAAAGAAAGGATTTTGTCAGTTTTATGCATATTAATTTGCAAGATATTCTATTCTCCGCAAGAGCGCACTTTTCGTAGACTAGTTGGAGTACTTCTTTTTGCTCACAGGATTGATAGTAATTTTTCATCTTAGTTATTTTTGAAATGAAGCACAACTAAAAACAAATGAAACTTCAGAAAGTTGGGTATTTCCAGAGAGTAAACAATTCTGACAATTGACAAAATTGATGATGATAATTTTTTTTCGGTCTTGGAGATTCTAGTCTTGAGCTCTAAGCCTACGCGATATTGCAGTGTTTGGGTAAACGAGACAAAACTTGAAAAAAGCTGGTGTTTCGGTGCGCTTCCGTGCGATGGAAATATCGCACTTTGTGATGGACTGATAATTTTAAACCAAATTCTTTTTATTAACATTACGAAACTTATTAACAAGACGCAACTAAACGTAGTTTTTTGTTCTCAATTTTTCAGGCACGGCACATGCACAGGATGATAAAAAGTGTGCCAACAAAGTTGACATTGCTTTTGTGTATGAGATCCCAAATGCCAAAGCTGCTACAACCTTCAATTATCTCAGGAAGATTGTAGGCATTTTAAATAAGGTATGCTCTTTTATCTCTATTCTCTTTCAGATTGAAAGCGGTGGTACAGCAACTCTTCCTTTTTAGTCCATCTTTTCCAAACCCTAACAATGTCAGAACTTTACTTTGAAAATAAATTGTCTTGAATTAACTTTCATTATGAAAACAAAATAGGACAGAAGTTTTATGAATAATATGATAAACTGGAATTTTGTTACACAATAAATAAAATCAAAACAAATCTTTGTTTTCCTAATTTTTGATTTAATTCTTCTGCTGATGAAATTCTACTCAGAATCTCTTAAGCAAGTAATTCATCATTTTTTCCACTACATTTTGTTATAAGACACTTCTGTAAAAATAAAACTGCTAAAATAGGATAACAATCATCCCCTCCCTACCAAAAGCAAAAAAAATAGTTATTTACGCATATTTTTATTGTGATTATGTAATTTTTTGAATTACCTCAATTTCTCATCAGGATCGTACATCTAGTGATTGCAACCAAATCTCATTGATTGTTGCTGGTAAAGATTTGCATGTTGTTCAACCATTAAGCTGTGGTGAAGCATGCAGTGCCTCCGCAATCAAGAAGTTAGATTTGATCGAAAGGGATTTGGATGATTCTTACAAAACTTTGTAAGTAAAGAAACAGGTTCTGAGTAAATTTGTATTGTATTACGTCGTTGACAAATCAAAGGGGCCAATCACAAAATTAGTGTCTGTGAAAGCTAAGAGTTTTTCTGTCTGGCTAGCCTTAAATTTGAGTAGTTAGGAGGGTCCCATCTACATCTACAAAACAGAGTCAATCTCAAAATTTATGCTCAGACAAACAGAAAAGTTCTTAGTTTTCTCAGGCAATAATTTTGAGATTAGACCTTTTGATTTGTCAGCGATTAATGAATTATGTACTGATCATTATTAGGGAGAAAACAAATTAACCAACAGTGCCATTTAGTTATAATGACATTTAACGGTCATCCAAATAGTTTTAAGGATATATTAAAATGAAAGTCAACACATTGTACTCTCCAACCATCCATGTACCAAGTGTCTTTTTGAAGAACTCACCTTATTACCAATATTATTTTTAGTTGATTCTAATCTTTTTCCAAAAACGATATTTTACCCAGAACTAGTAATGGTGAACTCTCATATATTGATTTTATTAATGTTTTTATTCAGTTGATGATTGTGGTATTTCATAAGGACCATGATAAAGCTCTACCTAAATGATGATATATCTTATTTCTTATTTAAAAGTACAAACGAGATCAGAGTTCGAGAGGCATTGGAAACTATTGGTGCGACCATTTTCTCGGCAGATAAAGGCTCCCGTGTGGATGCTAAGAAATCTATTGTTTTGATGCTCACAACTCCACAAGAAGATAACGTCGAAATGAAATCAATGTTAAATAAACTTCATAATGAGTAAGTTTGATTAACTCTTCTTTTTTAGTGTATTTTTCAGCTATATACTGATCAGATTTTTAAGTCTAATCAAGGATCCGTGCGGTTACTTTGAGACACGATGACAGTTGTCTCTACCTTTGACTTCGTTAAGCTGCATCCTATTTTATTTTTTTGATGAACATAGCAAGATCAAGAAAATCCAAATTCTTTTCTGGAAATTTCTTGGAATTTTCCTGCTTCATTTTTGCAAGTACTTTGTAGCTCTTATGATGATACCCCTCCAATATTGCTAACAGTTTTAATTTCCACAAGAACTGAATAATCATTCAAACATCGTTGGTTGTTTGAGAAAATCTTTACAAATGTTTTGCATTCCGGTGTACTTAGCTACACGCAAAGTGCACACCGTAGTGCAAATAAAGGTAGAGCATTCGGCTACGGTGCGCAATGGCCTGGGTTCGATCCCAAGCTGGGTCATACCAAAGACCACTTAGTACAACAATCTTACTTGATCCTTCTCTGTTTAATACTCGGCAATTAAGAAAAAGATCAAGGGTAAGTAGCACATCCTTCGAGAAAGTTTTTGTGGGTTTATCTACCTTTGGGTAGACAGCTATCGAAAGAAGCCTTGATTCACCTTCAGCCATTGAAATAGGAGTCACCAGGTCGCCTTCGACGCCTACTAATCTGGACTTACTTACTCTATTCAGATACACAAATGGTAGTGGTGCCAGTTTGTTGATTTGTCTTTTTGATTTTTCATATGTAGATATGCAATCGTTGTGATTGGCATTGGTACTAAATTGACCAATGATTACCTTCTTTCCATTGCCAATCGTGGTAATCGCATCTTGAAATTGCGTGATTTGCAAGAATTATTTCCTGGAAAAGCTGCCTATAAGATTTTGGTGGAATTATTAAATGACCCAGATTATGGTACGTTTTTCTAGCTTTGATTTATATCTTTTTTCTTTGATAAAAGAAATGACTGTATTTCCAATTGATGATTTATACTTCCTAAATATTTAATATTATAAAAGGCCTGATTGTGGTACATTTTTCTTTGCTTTAATATATTTTTCCGGTAATAATAGGAAGAACTATATATTTTCTATAGATAATTTGTTACTACCTTAAATGTTTGCAATTTATCAAACGCCTGTTAAAACTCGACAAAATTGAACCCCATATCTAAGGACTACATACACTACACAATATTGGCAATATATTTACGATATATTGCTGCAATATATTGTCAGCTTGATTTGCAATATTCCAACAATATAGGGGGATTTTTAAAGAAAGAAAATTTCTTTTTATAATAGATTGCCTGTTGTTTACTCCATACATTACGGTCTGAAAAATATATTTTCAAATATTGTTCGTCAATATATTGTGTAGTCTAAGTAGCTCTTTAAGGATGTCACTTTTAACATGTTTTATTATTTGTTTCTGCAATGTTGGGTTATAGTCCATTTTTGCCAATGTTGTTATTCTTTGTTATATTCTTTATCTTAGATCGTTACAAAACACTTGCAGAAGCACCTCGCCCAGATTTAGGATGTGAATTTGTTGCTGACATTGCATTTTTGATTGATTCATCGAATAGTATACGTCTAGAGTATCTCAATCAATTACAATTCGTCCAGTTTATTACTGCCAGGTAAAGATGATCATTTGATTTCTTATGTTTTTTATTATGATGAGATGAGAATGGAAAGTTTTCTCGTCCTTTCAATAACAATGCCCTATAAACCTTACTCAAAATTGACGCTCTCTAATTCGATTTTCAAGGGGTATTGAATTTTCATCGAATAAGAGAGCGTACCGAATAGTATGGTGTTGTTTATGAAAGTTTCTCTTCCTTTGACGGCGACTTTCAATATCATTGAATAATAGAGTACATCAGATGGTAGAAGGTCAAATTAGAGAGCGCCATCAAGGAAGTTCCTTAACTCGAACGAATTTGCGTTCCCTGTATGGGTTCGAATTATGGAGATTCTACTCTACAGGGGATGAAATTGAAATTGTGCAATTGTATTATAAGGTACAGATGGCGCTCTCTAATTTGACCTTCTACCATCTGATATACTCCATTATTCAATGATATTGAAAGTCGCCGTCAAAGGAAAAGAAACTGTCATAAACAACACCATACTATTTAGGCTGCTGGCATCCACTAACGGGTTCGTGCTCATTATACTACCTGGGGTTTTGTAGAGGTCTGCGATTCAGACTACATACAATTCGGTACCCTCTCTTATTCGATGAAAATTCAATACTCCTTGAAAATCGAATTAGAGAGCGTCAATTGTATCTACTTTATATTATACAGCTTCGGACTAAAGAAGAATGGAACACATGCTGGTGTTGTGGTATTCAGTGATATTCGCCCTTATTCACAATTAGAGATCAAGTTCGACCAATACTATGATTTGAAGCCTTTTTTAGAACATGTTGAAAGGCTACCTTTTTACGCATACAGAACCAGGATTGATTTGGCTTTTGAAATTGCAGATAAAGAGTTATTCTCAAAAGCTGGAGGTTGGTTTTCAATCTAGTTTACTTTTTATACTTGTTTTCTACAATCATGGTCAAAATATATTGAGAATTCCGGTTATTTTAACGTTTTTCATGAATTAAAGTTCCGGCGAGAAAGTCGATTTTTTATCTCTTTTTGAACTTTTGAACTCTTAAGTCTAGCGTTAAAACTCAGACTCTACCCTTCGAGCCTACTTTAGAGCACTTACAAATCGATTGTGGTTTCAAAAGTTCCTGGGGAATTTACCTTTTTTTCAAATATTACCTTGATTGTAGTGTAATTTAGCCCTTATTTTCATTATAAAAATTATTATTTTGAATGAGGGGTGTAATATTTAAAGATCACTCAACAACTTTTGATAGAATTTGAATTGAGTAACAATTTTGTACTCGTTGAAAAGACCAACAGGAGTGAAATATTGCCATAAAGAAAAAACTCAAAAAAAGATCGGAAAATGAAGATTGAAAAAGGAGAAGAAGAAAATGTGCTATAGTTGTCATTTTCACACGGGTGATTCTTTGATCTTAGAACATCATTAATGTGGAAAAACTTTTCAAAAAAATTTATTCCATCGAAAGATCGAAAGTTTATTAAAATAATTGACTTCAGAAAATCATCAAAAAACAACAAAAAAGAGCCCTCTTTTAAGTCAACCAGGGCAAATTTCTAAGCTGTATTTTTTGATTGAATGATTATTCTTAAAATCTTTTTCCGCATTTGTGACGTTCTAAGGTTGAAGAGTTTCTGATACAAAAAGGAAGATCATAGCATTATTCTACATGAAGTTGATTCTCTTCTTCATATTTCATCTTTGTTTTTCCATTTAAATTTTTTCATTTTTGATAATATTCCACTCCGGATTATCTTTTTAACGAGTACAAAACCGCTAATTAATTCAAATTCTATCAAAAGTTATACTTTCAGGTTTGAAAAAACACTGCAAGCTTATTTGAAATGGACTTTAGTTAATGAGCTATGATAATGACGCAAAAGATTAGCTTTCTGTCTTGTCTGAGCTTTGGCAAGGTCGAGAAATTAAATATTTCCTTGAAAACAAGTAAAAAAACATTGCATTGACGTATATTAAAGTCGTTGCATGGATTTAGACGTCAACTTTTTGACGAATTTCTTTAAAATTAAGCATATTTCAACTGTATTAGTGCTTTTTAAATAAAAATTACACCCTCCATTCAAAATAATAATTTTTATAATGACATTTACCTTTAGGTATGAGAGATAACGTTCCGAAGGTCATTTTTCTCATTACCGACGGCTCACAGAACCCAACCATTGATCGCAGAGCTGGTCTTACTTTTGACCCAGTTGCTGCATCTCAACCTTTGATAGATCGTGGTATTCAAATTTTCTCCATCGGTGTCGGTAACCGTTCAGATAATATCAACTATGATGAATTGGTTAAGATTGCCAGAAATGAAAATCAAGTTAAGATTGCAGAAACAGCAGCTGATCTTGCATCAGAGCAATTTGTTAAAGAGCTAGCTGATATCACTTGCAGAATTATACGTGAGTAAAATCTTTATTATTGAAGAATCAAATTTTCCGGGTCCATCAATACACCCCCTTCTCGCAGACCCGGTAGGATTTTTTCAGCCATTCGTGGGGGTAAAAATAACAGACTGAAACTCAATGGGGATTGATATTCCCATATTTTGTTATGACTGGGGATTTAAATTCTTTTGTTTTCAAGTCCGAAAATTTAGTTGGGATGGGAAAAATAGTGAACATTTTTCGTTGAGGATTGGTTTATTTGATTATTTTCAGTGGGGACAAAAATTGATGTATAGTCTTCCACCGGGGACGATATTTTGGCCGATTTTTCCGGTGGCAGCCGGGTCTGTATCAATAGGTTACCATTGTTTGTCTGTTTCAGAAGTATTCAGATACTTGTTAACAGTTTTTACCACTTGGTAAAGGTACATTAGTAGATATTGCTTCTGTACTCTGAAATTCAATGAGGCTCCCCAGCGGACCTTCAATTCATGTAATCACGCAAATCTTTTTTCCGAATTCACGCATTCACGCAATGTATTTTCGCAATCCACGCAATTTTTGTTCACGCAAAGCTTTCCAATTCATGCATTCACGCAATTTTTTCTTAATTTTCACGCATTCACACAAACCGTTGGGGGCCCTTTAATGGTTTGTATTCAACGAGTTTGGAAGAACTTAATTTAGTCTGTTTTTTCATTGTTCCGAGATGGTTTAAAGTTATTCTAAATTTTCCAGGCGGTAAAAGACTAATTTTAGTTCGTCCACCCTCACTTTACGGTATTAAAAAGACTTTTCCAAGGGAATTTTTGCAAATTTTGCCATTTTCCAGGAGGTATCCACACATTTTTAATGATTTTTTTGACTTGAAAAAGTTCGTCCACCCCTCTGTATGATTTTTTAATGGAACAGCCCATTCTTCCAATGAGTTTGGAAGACGTAAATTTAGTCAAGTCAAAATTTGTGTTTGTGTTAAATTTATCATGGAGGTAGAAAGAAACAGGAGATGTATGCTATTGTAACCAAGCTCATCCTACGATTAAAAAAGTTACGATGTATGCATGTTCATAATCCCATACATCGTGCATTTTTATCCATTGGTGAAATCTTATTGGCTCATTTAAGCTTTAGAAATTAGATAAGTCGAGATTCATTGTTTCTGACATCAGTTCAAGAAAATATTTGGACTAAAAAAGGCCTGTAAACTTGGCAATCCTTCATCAAATGATTAGATTTTTTGATCAATGTTTCCTTTAAGGGGAACTCTACTGCCTGATACTTTCCTCTACAAATGTCTACAAATTGAGTCTGAAATCGTGTGTGCATATATAGTACTTTTCATTTTCTGGCTTGAGAAATTTTCAATTTTCAAAACGAAATTTAACGAATAACGAAATTGATCATAAACTTGTTTCGTGGATGAAGTTTTATCTAATTTTTGTAGATTAGAAGGATACAATCTTCAATACTGATAATTAGAATGTTCAGAGCAAAATTGAGCTTAGAATTTCTCTTGGTATTTCATAAAAGACAGATTCAACTCCTGTCTTTCTTTATACCTCCATGAATTTATACTCACATACGCAAGTACAGGTATCAAATATTCTGAATTTTACTGATTTCTGTAGACGACATACAAATTCTTTATTTTCTTAGCTACTCCTCCACCAAAACCAAGCTGTGATGTCAAAGTTGATGTTGGATTTGTTTTGGATTCTTCTGGTAGTTTGAGGGACGATTACAGCAAAGAAAAGCAGTTTTTGAAAACATTGGCAGCTGCCTTTGGTGTGAGCGAAGAAGGTGCGAGAGCAGGAGTGATAACATTCAGTTATGACACGGAGCACAGTATCAAATTAAATGACTATTTCAACATAGTATCCTTTAGTGAAGCTGTTGACAAGATTCAACTGATGGGACACACAACAAGAATCGATAAAGCTCTTCGTCTGACTCAAAGCCAAATGTTTTCCATCGCAAACGGAGGCAGACCTGGTGTGAGCAAGATTGTGATTGTGTTAACAGACGGCTCACAGACACAAGACGTTGGTGCTGAAGATCCCGGAAATGTTGCCGAAGAACTTCGATCACAGGGCTACAAAGTGTTGGCCGTTGGTATCGGAGATGGCGTCAACAGAACAGAGTTAGCTCACATTACTGGTGAGAAGTCGGCTGTGTATACTGCTTCGAGTTTTGATGACCTGATCAGTCCTGAATTTGTTGGTTCTATGAGTAAGGCTGGCTGCGAAGAAGGTACATATAATCTTTGATCAGTAGCGTAGGCAGGAGGAGCGCAAAATTTGTGTAGGAGAGCAGCTTTTTATGACACAGTAATTATCTTTTTATATGATAAGTATATAATTGCAGTGTCATAAAAATCTGGTCTCCTGCAAAAATTTTGCATCCCTCCTGTCTATGCTACTGTTTGATAATCTATTATTCAGCTCATTTTACTCACATCTGAAAAAAATCTGATAGGGACAGTCTGATTCGGTTTAAATGGAAACTTCAAAAGAAGCCTCCAGAAATATGAAATTGGCAAAATGAAGAAGCGTTATAAATAGTAATAATATAAATCTATTCCTGCATATTCATTTTCCAAAAGAAATATGAAAAATGTCCCTTTCCTGACTTAAGAAATCTTGATAATGAAGAGAAAGAAATTGATTTATCTTCACAAACAAGAATTTAAACTAATCCTTTAATTTTTACAGCCAAGAAGGAAGTAAAACCATTGTGCGAAGTGAAAGTGGATGTTGGATTCGTACTTGACTCATCGGGCAGTTTGAGAAACGATTACGACAAAGAAAAGAACTTCTTGAAGGCTTTGGCAGCTACCTTTAGTGTCAGCGAAGATGGTGCAAGAGCAGGTGTGGTGACATTCAGTTATGACACGGAGCACAGCATCAAACTAAATGACCATTATGATTTGTTCAGCTTCAGCGATGCTGTTGACAAGATTCCACTGATGGGACACACGACAAGAATCGATAAAGCTCTTCGTCTGACTCAGAGCCAAATGTTTTCGATCGCAAACGGAGGCAGACCTGGTGTGAGCAAAATTGTGATTGTGTTAACAGACGGCTCACAAACACAAGACGTTGGTGCTGAAGATCCAGGAAATGTTGCCGAAGAACTTCGATCAATGGATATAAATGTTGGCTGTTGGTATTGGAAGTGGCGTCAACAGTACAGAGTGGCTCATATTGCTGGCACAAAGCAATGTTGTATCTGCAGTGACTTTTTGACGAGCTTATCAGTCAAGACTTTTTGGGCACAGTCAACAAAGCTGGTTGTGACGAAGGTAAGAGAAAATCATCATATCGAAGCGTTTTGACTGTTTTGTTCTGTGTCTTTTGATTTTATGGAGAAACTTTGTTTGATTTGAAAAAGAAGAAAGATAATGAGTTTCACAACTCACTAATTGAACTACATTTAAGATGGATCTTTAAAGGTTGATCTTGAAGATTGACACGTCCGGAAAGCTTTTGACAATCGAATAGTAGTATGTTCTTTTTTTGTTTGTGTTTTGCCAAGAAGGAAGTAAAAACATGTGCGAAGTGAAAGTGGATGTTGGATCGTACTGACTCATCGGGCAGTTTGAGAAACGATTACGACAAAGAAAAGAACTTTTTGAAGGCTTTGGCAGCTACCTTTGGTGTCAGCGAAGATGGTGCAAGAGCAGGTGTGGTGACATTCAGTATGACACGGAGCACAGCATCAAACTGAATGACCATTACGATTTGTTCAGCTTCAGCGATGCTGTTGACAAGATTCCACTGATGGGACACACGACAAGAATCGATAAAGCTCTTCGTCTGACTCAGAGCCAAATGTTTTCGATCGCAAACGGAGGCAGACCTGGTGTGAGCAAAATTGTGATTGTGTTAACAGACGGCTCACAAACACAAGACGTTGGTGCTGAAGATCCAGGAAATGTTGCCGAAGAACTTCGATCAATGGGATATAAAGTGTTGGCTGTTGGTATTGGAAGTGGGGTCAACAGTACAGAGTTGGCTCATATTGCTGGCAACAAAGCAAATGTGTATTCTGCAGTGACTTTTGACGAGCTTATCAGTCAAGACTTTTTGGGCACAGTCAACAAAGCTGGTTGTGACGAAGGTAAGAGAAAATCATCATATCGAAGCGTTTTGACTGTTTTGTTCTGTGTCTTTTGATTTTATGGAGAAACTTTGTTTGATTTGAAAAAGAAGAAAGATAATGAGTTTCACAACTCACTAATTGAACTACATTTAAGATGGATCTTTAAAGGTTGATCTTGAAGATTGACACGTCCGGAAAGCTTTTGACAATCGAATAGTAGTATGTTCTTTTTTTGTTTGTGTTTTAGCCAAGAAGGAAGTAAAACCATTGTGTGCGAAGTGAAAGTGGATGTTGGATCGTACTTGACTCATCGGGCAGTTTGAGAAACGATTACGACAAAGAAAAGAACTTTTTGAAGGCTTTGGCAGCTACCTTTGGTGTCAGCGAAGATGGTGCAAGAGCAGGTGTGGTGACATTCAGTTATGACACGGAGCACAGCATCAAACTGAATGACCATTACGATTTGTTCAGCTTCAGCGATGCTGTTGACAAGATTCCACTGATGGGACACACGACAAGAATCGATAAAGCTCTTCGTCGACTCAGAGCCAATGTTTTCGATCGCAAACGGAGGCAGACCTGGTGGTGAGCAAAATTGTGATTGTGTTAACGACGGCTCACAAACACAAGACGTTGGTGCTGAAGATCCAGGAAATGTTGCCGAAGAACTTCGATCAATGGGATATAAAGTGTTGGCTGTTGGTATTGGAAGTGGCGTCAACAGTACAGAGTTGGCTCATATTGCTGGCAACAAAGCAAATGTGTATTCTGCAGTGACTTTTGACGAGCTTATCAGTCAAGACTTTTTGGGCACAGTCAACAAAGCTGGCTGTGACGAAGGTAAGAGAAAATCATCATATCGAAGCGTTTTGACTGTTTTTTTCTGTGTCTTCTGATTTTATGGAGAAACTTTGTTTGATTTGAAAAAGAAGAAAGATAGTGTGTTTCACAACTCACTAATTGAACTAACTTTAAGATGGATCTTTAAAGGTTGATCTTGAAGATTGACACGTCCGGAAAGCTTTTGACAATCGAATAGTTGTATGTTCTTTTTTTGTTTGTGTTTTAGCCAAGAAGGAAGTAAAACCATTGTGCGAAGTGAAAGTGGATGTTGGATTCGTACTTGACTCATCGGGCAGTTTGAGAAACGATTACGACAAAGAAAAGAACTTTTTGAAGGCTTTGGCAGCTACTTTTGGTGTCAGCGAAGATGGTGCAAGAGCAGGTGTGGTGACATTCAGTTATGACACGGAGCACAGCATCAAACTGAATGACCATTACGATTTGTTCAGCTTCAGCGATGCTGTTGACAAGATTCCACTGATGGGACACACGACAAGAATCGATAAAGCTCTTCGTCTGACTCAGAGCCAAATGTTTTCGATCGCAAACGGAGGCAGACGGTGGTGTGAGCAAAATTTGTGATTGTGTTAACAGACGGCTCACAAAACAACAAGACGTTGGTGCTGAAGATCCAGGAAATGTTGCCGAAGAACTTCGATCAATGGGATATAAAGTGTGGCTGTTGGTATTGGAAGTGGCGTCAACAGTACAGAGTTGGCTCATATTGCTGGCAACAAAGCAAATGTGTATTCTGCAGTGACTTTTGACGAGCTTATCAGTCAAGACTTTTTGGGCACAGTCAACAAAGCTGGTTGTGACGAAGGTAAGAGAAAATCATCATATCGAAGCGTTTTGACTGTTTTTTTCTGTGTCTTTTGATTTTATGGAGAAACTTTGTTTGATTTGAAAAAGAAGAAAGATAGTGTGTTTCACAACTCACTAATTGAACTACATTTAAGATGGATCTTTAAAGGTTGATCTTGAAGATTGACACGTCCGGAAAGCTTTTGACAATCGAATAGTTGTATGTTCTTTTTTTGTTTGTGTTTTAGCCAAGAAGGAAGTAAAACCATTGTGCGAAGTGAAAGTGGATGTTGGATTCGTACTTGACTCATCGGGCAGTTTGAGAAACGATTACGACAAAGAAAAGAACTTTTTGAAGGCTTTGGCAGCTACTTTTGGTGTCAGCGAAGATTGGTGCAAGAGCAGGTGTGGTGACATTCAGTTATGACCGGAGCACACACAGCATCAAACTGAATGACCATTACGATTTGTTCAGCTTCAGCGATGCTGTGTTGAAAGATCCGCTAATGGGACACACGACAAGACAAGAATCGATAAAGCTCTTCGTCTGACTCAGAGCCAAATGTTTTCGATCGCAAACGGAGGCAGACCTGGTGTGAGCAAGATTGTGATTGTGTTAACAGACGGCTCACAAACACAAGACGTTGGTGCTGAAGATCCAGGAAATGTTGCCGAAGAACTTCGATCAATGGGATATAAAGTGTTGGCTGTTGGTATTGGAAGTGGCGTCAACAGTACAGAGTTGGCTCATATTACTGGCAACAAAGCAAATGTGTATTCTGCAGTGACTTTTGACGAGCTTATCAGTCAAGACTTTTTGGGCACAGTCAACAAAGCTGGTTGTGACGAAGGTAAGAAAAATTCATCATATCGAAGAGTTTTCACTGTTCTGTTCTGTGTCTTTTGATTTTATGGAGAAACTTTGTTTGATTTGAAAAAGAAGAAAGATAGTGTGTTTCACAACTCACTAATTGAACTAACTTTAAGATGGATCTTTAAAGGTTGATCTTGAAGATTGACACGTCCGGAAAGCTTTTGACAATCGAATAGTTGTATGTTCTTTTTTTGTTTGTGTTTTAGCCAAGAAGGAAGTAAAACCATTATGCGAAGTGAAAGTGGATGTTGGATTCGTACTTGACTCATCGGGCAGTTTGAGAAACGATTACGACAAAGAAAAGAACTTTTTGAAGGCTTTGGCAGCTACTTTTGGTGTCAGCGAAGATGGTGCAAGAGCAGGTGTGGTGACATTCAGTTATGACACGGAGCACAGCATCAAACTGAATGACCATTACGATTTGTTCAGCTTCAGCGATGCTGTTGACAAGATCCCGCTAATGGGACACACGACAAGAATCGATAAAGCTCTTCGTCTGACTCAGAGCCAAATGTTTTCGATCGCAAACGGAGGCAGACCTGGTGTGAGCAAGATTGTGATTGTGTTAACAGACGGCTCACAAACACAAGACGTTGGTGCTGAAGATCCAGGAAATGTTGCCGAAGAACTTCGATCAATGGGATATAAAGTGTTGGCTGTGTTGTATTGGAAGTGGCGTCAACAGTACAGAGTTGGCTCATATTGCTGCAACAAAGCAAATGTGTCTTCGCAGTGACTTTTGACGAGCTTATCAGTCAAGATTTTTGGGCACAGTCAAACAAAGCTGGTTGTGACGAAGGTAAGAAAAATTCATCATATCGAAGAGTTTTCACTGTTCTGTTCTGTGTCTTTTGATTTTATGGAGAAAACTTTGTTTGATTTGAAAAAAGAAGAAAGATAGTGTGTTTCACAACTCACTAATTGAACTAACTTTAAGATGGATCTTTAAAGGTTGATCTTGAAGATTGACACGTCCGGAAAGCTTTTGACAATCGAATAGTTGTATGTTCTTTTTTTGTTTGTGTTTTAGCCAAGAAGGAAGTAAAACCATTGTGCGAAGTGTGAAAGTGGATGTTGGATTCGTACTTGACTCATCGGGCAGTTTGAGAAACGATTACGACAAAGAAAAGAACTTCTTGAAGGCTTTGGCAGCTACTTTTGGTGTCAGCGAAGATGGTGCAAGAGCAGGTGTGGTGACATTCAGTTATGACACGGAGCACAGCATCAAACTGAATGACCATTACGATTTGTTCAGCTTCAGCGATGCTGTTGACAAGATTCCACTGATGGGACACACGACAAGAATCGATAAAGCTCTTCGTCTGACTCAGAGCCAAATGTTTTCGATCGCCAACGGAGGCAGACCTGGTGTGAGCAAAATTGTGATTGTGTTAACAGACGGCTCACAAACACAAGACGTTGGTGCTGAAGATCCAGGAAATGTTGCCGAAGAACTTCGATCAATGGGATATAAAGTGTTGGCTGTTGGTATTGGAAGTGGCGTCAACAGTACAGAGTTGGCTCATATTGCTGGCAACAAAGCAAATGTGTATTCTGCAGTGACTTTTGACGAGCTTATCAGTCAAGACTTTTTGGGCACAGTCAACAAAGCTGGTTGTGACGAAGGTAAGAGAAAATCATCATATCGAAGAGTTTTCACTGTTCTGTTCTGTGTCTTTTGATTTTATGGAGAAACTTTGTTTGATTTGAAAAAGAAGAAAGATAGTGTGTTTCACAACTCACTAATTGAACTAACTTTAAGATGGATCTTTAAAGGTTGATCTTGAAGATTGACACGTCCGGAAAGCTTTTGACAATCGAATAGTTGTATGTTCTTTTTTTGTTTGTGTTTTAGCCAAGAAGGAAGTAAAACCATTGTGCGAAGTGAAAGTGGATGTTGGATTCGTACTTGACTCATCGGGCAGTTTGAGAAACGATTACGACAAAGAAAAGAACTTCTTGAAGGCTTTGGCAGCTACTTTTGGTGTCAGCGAAGATGGTGCAAGAGCAGGTGTGGTGACATTCAGTTATGACACGGAGCACAGCATCAAACTGAATGACCATTACGATTTGTTCAGCTTCAGCGATGCTGTTGACAAGATTCCACTGATGGGACACACGACAAGAATCGATAAAGCTCTTCGTCTGACTCAGAGCCAAATGTTTTCGATCGCAAACGGAGGCAGACCTGGTGTGAGCAAGATTGTGATTGTGTTAACAGACGGCTCACAAACACAAGACGTTGGTGCTGAAGATCCAGGAAATGTTGCCGAAGAACTTCGATCAATGGGATATAAAGTGTTGGCTGTTGGTATTGGAAGTGGAGTCAACGGTACAGAGTTGGCTCATATTGCTGGCAACAAAGCAAATGTGTATTCTGCAGTGACTTTTGACGAGCTTATCAGTCAAGACTTTTTGGGCACAGTCAACAAAGCTGGTTGTGAGATAGGTTTGTTTCTAATTTGAAGATTATTATGACGTGTAAAGACCGTTTTCTTTAACTCTATTCGTACTAGGTTGGATTTTTCTGTTTAATTGACACATGTCGAGTTCAAAATAACTTATTTTGTCAAGTTGTCAAACCTTAATATATTGATTATTTTGGATAAAGTAAGCCTTTTTGATGCAGGGAACTCAAATGGTTCAGTATGTTTTATTTTGGTTCCAGTTATCTTTCTCTTTGAAAGTATCTCTTAGCAGAACTGCCTGTTATAGTTCTTAATTTTACTTTTTTTTCAGCCCAATTGACGACTACTACCTCAACGAGCACCAGTAAGTTTTTAAAACTTATTTCACATAATAAACAATCTTTTTATCAAACTTAACACCAAATCATTTCTTTCAATTTAAACTTAATTGAAACCTCAATTATTTAACCTTGTGTTATTTTTCTTTATAGCAACTACAACAACCACTACAACGACGACTCCAACAACATCAACGACAACCACTTTACCTACTACTACAACAACAACGACCACCCCAACCACAACTACGACAACGACCACCCCAACTACAACCACCACAACGACCACCCCTACTACTACAACAACAACTACTACTCCGACCACAACTACGACACCGACCACAACTACGACAACGACCACCCCTACAACTACCACGACCACCCCAACTACTACAACGACCACGACCACCCCTACTATTAAAACGACTACGACCACCCCTACTACTACAACAACAACTACTACCCCAACCACAACTACGACAACGACCACCCCTACAACCACTTCAACGACCACGACCACCCCAACCACAAGTAAACATTTTTAATACCGATTCTTTATACAAGCAGTTTAAACTTAAGTCTTAAGTCTTTTAGAGGTACTGTTAAAATACGAAGTTAAGATTATTTCACTCTTAACCTTCTCTCCATTGTCGATCATCTAAAACGAGTCGAACATCTTATAATTCAGAAACAAGTGTTTTTTACTAACATTCTTCTTCTTCATTTTCAGCATCAAAACCAGATACTACACCTTGTGCAACACCTGCCCCAGTTTGTCCAGGTATGAGTAATTTTGTATGATAGGGAAATCCCTGTCTTTTTTATTCGATAAACGCTTTTATGTTATAGACAGTACACAGATTTCGAATAACATTTTTGTGTAGCTTTTGCTTTGATCTCACGTAATTTGCACGAACAAAAAAATCAAATAAGGAAAACAGAAATTGGCCGTGCGACAATTTTGGTTCTTTTTTCAATTTTGGCATACTTTATGGGTCACTGTGTAACAACCAAAACATAAAATTGAAAAGAAAATGGTATAGTCTAATTTCTTTTATTGAATTTAAAAATAGAAAAAACATTTTTTAAATGAATAAAATTATTTTATAAGGCATTCACGCTTGTCTCTCGCTGTGTTTACTTGATATTTTTCCGTGTGCGTAGTTTAATGCAAAACCCGTGTATTAATAAAAAAGATCTGTCAATTCTCCATAAAAATCAATTTTAAGCATCTAAGTTACCATAATTAACATTGTATAGCCCCGTATAACAAACGTCTTGAGAAATAAATTTACCAGTTTTTATATAAATGATCCCCTCCTTCTTTGCATCCCCCAACCTTTAAAAATGCCTACCCCCAAGGATTTTGAACAAAAAATAGCTAACAAATATATGTGAAATATCTTTAGAGAGAGAAAGCGAAATAATAAACTTTTTCTTTTTGACTCAGACTACTCTAACAGAAAAATTCCTTTCATGATCTACAATATATATGTAAGCCCCCCCCCCCTTTTTGAACTACCCCTTCTTCATTATTTGGAAGGTGTCACCCCCCTCTTAAGAAAGGGGGGACGCACAGTAAGGTTCAAAATAACCTTCTTTGAACACGGTCTTGTATTTGTACAATGCAATATGAAATACAGCATTTTTGTACGCATTTTTAGCCAATCAGATTGCTTATATTTTTCATGTTGATGATAATGAACGATATTTATAATATGTGTATAATTTGCAGGCATCGACAAATGCAGTGTGTGTTGTCAACCGCAACAAACTTACATCAATATCTTCCAAGCTGGATCGGTAGGATTTTTGCTTTCCTTCATGTTGGAAGCCCTTGAACTTTGCATATACTACCCTTTTTGTAAAGTGTCGTCTCGTTTTTTGGCCCTATCCCGGTGTATCCTTCCGTACGTCCTTCCGTCCGTCCGTTTGATGCAAGCTTTTCTCAGGATTGGCTCATTTGATTTTTTGCACAAAGATGCGTATTAGAAATGCCCAAAACATGGTTGAGCCTGATTGTGGAGAAAATTTTTTCCGGTTGAAAGTGCCGGAAATATGCCGTTTCTTATTTTACTTCGTTTTCTATTTCCATTCTTTTATTTATCATTAGGTAGGTCCAATATGCATTGTGCTTGTTTAAACTTGTCATTATAGTGTTTAAAAGTGATTGCTGATATACCCCTCTTCTTAACTCATCCTTTACAACTTTTAGGGACCAAATTACTTGATGCAAGGCATGAGACTTTCCCAAAACACGAACACAAACCCAGGATTTTTAAACGGCGTTGTTTTCCCAAAAATGGAACCCTGGTTAAATTTGACTTCAGACCAAGCTATAAGTAATGCTGATATCGTTGGTATTATTGAGGTAAGTTTTACTTCACCCCTGTCTCACTTAGTTACCCGAACCAAGTTTATTATCCGATGGGAGGGGGTGAAACGGGGTTTTCCAGGACATCTGTATTTTCTTGTTTCTTTCTGTTTCTTGCATTCATTCTGGACTTTAAGCAGGAATCCACAACGAGTTCATTTTCACCCAACTATTGCATTTTTCATTTTTAACTTATTTATTTAACGGGGTAAACAACCACGACGACATTGGCCTGTAAATAATTATTAATAATAATAATAATAATAATTATTATTGAATAATAATGTAGATTACAAGAAAGTGAGATCTCAATTTTTTTATGATTTTATCTCATCCTAGAAACGTTTGAATGGCCAATCTGCTTTGTTAGAAGCCATCAAAAAAGCTTTGGCTGTTGGAAATAACAAAAGAGCAAGAAGATCATTGAGCAAAGGTGTGGTATTAAAGAATTTCCTTTATGAAAACAGACCATCAACTAAGCAAATCAAATCAGATTGTTGTTTGAATCTTAGGCTATTTTTCTACTCTTGCCATTTTTCACGTAAACTTCATAATTCTACTGCATTACGTTTTTTTTCATAAGAACAAACTATATAAGAACATAAGGCTTCGCTGGCCAAAATGTTAAGATCAAGTTAAGAACATTTTAAGGCTTTGTAGACTCGAAAACACCCAATTCAAAATATCAAAGATATTCGCAAAATTGTCAAAATAAGAACATGTTAAGAACTATTGGGCTTAGAACTCATAAGGTTAAAAACATCCGAAGGCTTCAAAAATTGGATGCTCTTATAAAAAAAACAACGCATTATTTGAGTATTATTTGACAAGCACAAAAAGGCTTGTTTTTTTCTTCACTTTTATAAATTGTTGTGAATGTTTTATTTCAAGATCCGTTCGAAGAAATCCTACCAATCGTAGAAGCGTCTGGCTGTCATTTGTTCATCCAACAATTAAAGCAAAACAATCTCTGGAAGCAGGTGATGAACTCTATGACCACACATCATAAACCATTGACACTGTTCTGCCCACAAGACATTGCTATTGATAATTCACAATTGGCGCCCGACGTGTTATTGCACCATTTGACGAAAAAGTATGGCCGAAATGGAATGATGTTTAAATCATTGATGGATGGAAGTAAGATGATGCTACAAGCTGCTCCAACGAAATCTCCCGAAGGCAAAGTAAGAACAGATCCTTTAATTTTCCGCTTACTGGCAAGCCAAATTTAACTTTCCCTAGGTTTCTTCACTTCATTGTTTAGCTTCTTTTTAGTTAGTCTTATTTCTTTGCGTGTACATGAGGGTTTAGGGTGCTCCCTGCCGTAATGCGGACGTAATACTGACGTGGGTGGTTTTCTTTATTCTTAATTTTGTTATTGATTTATTCTTACTAGACTATGTTCAAGATCGAAGAGGCCAACATCAAAATCTGTTTATCCCAAGGAGTCATAAATATTTGTGTGATCGACAAAGTTCTTCAGCCAATCACTTTTACTGTGAAAGAAATCTTGGAGAGCAACAAAAATCTTTCAATCATGAATGAATTAGTTCATAAAAGTCCTCTCCAGAAGCTGCTACATCGCAATCGATTTGTAAATCGTGTGTGTTTCACTGACAAAATCTGTTTACCAATTGTCGGCAAATTAAGAAAGCATTTCAATGATTTGTTGAAAGCTAAGCAATACACCATTCAACTTGTTGAAAATAATTACTTCAACAATATGAATCCGAAGCTGATGTTATCATTGAGGCAAAACAAAGAAATCAGGGAAGAATTTTTGTTACAGCATATTTTCCTTGGCATCTTACAACACAACGATCAAGACAACAACTCAAGGTTGATCGCTACCTCGGCGCAACAACGACAACCCGTTTCGGAATGGTTATGGAGTGATGGCAAACCGATTGTCTCGAAATCAGAAAAATCGGTTTTTGTCATCGACCGTCAAGTTAGGGTTAAAGAAGGACTGGTTCAAGTTTTAAGAAGACTCGAGTAAAGCCCTAGTTTCAATGCATCCAATAATGAAATAAGTCTTTGGAAGGAAAATGAAATCGAAGATTTTAGAAATCATGAACTACGAGAGGGAAGATTCGCTGGTGGAAAAAAAGACTTAAAATGAAACTAGAAATATGCAGACCTAAATTAAGAAAATAAAGATGTGTCCCCTGTTTTTGCGTTATTTTAATAACTACGTCCCTTATTGACTTATTCCCTTGGGTGTGGTTTCAACATGGTGGCAAAAATTATTACTCGCTTTTTATAAACATAATTAGATACTTATTAAACACCATATATTCATAATTCTTTTACAGGGCTACATACACTACACAATATTGTCAAATATTGTTCGTCAATATATTGTGTAGTCTAAGTAGCCCTTAGTGATTTTAATGTTTTATAAATAGTTTTTAGATTATCGAATATTCACATATCCACACATACATACACGTTTATAACGGTTATTATATGTTTTTCGTTTAAAGGGAAGATTTTCTGGGTAGCGAGAGAAGAAAAGGGTCATACACTATTATCAATGCTCAAGGGGATGATTATACTAAGGCCCAATTAAAGTAGACCACTCGCTGATTCGAATTTCTATTTTTCGAATTTTTCTATGATTTGAACTAATTCTTTGTTCGCGCCATAATAGGGAAACCTTCGTAAGACACTCTCTATAATTCAAATTTCACGGTAATTCGAACAAATTAGGCTTCCCGTTCAGAGTTCGAATAAGCGAAAGTAAACTGCATATTTTGTTCAAGTGTTTCAATGGGCTTTTCCAGAAAAAGATTGTATCCCCACTGTTGAGGATATTGATTTTTCGAAGTATCGAACCCTCTGGATATCCTACTTTATTAGTAAAGACCCCCCTGGATATCCTCTCTTAAAAATATGCTCAACCCGCTGGATATCCTCTCTTATAAAGATGCTTACCCCTGGATATCGTATTTTTACTACTTTAAGACACTTTACCCCCTTGATATTCACTCCCTTGTAGATATTTAACCCCCTGGATATCCACTTTTGAACAAAAATCGTTAACCCCCTGAATATCCGATATCCTCAACAGGGGGGGGGGCACGGACTATTTCTGGAAAAATCCAATTCAATTAATACAAGTAATGTGAATCCAGCTATTTTTACCCTGGTAAACTCGAACTCAGTCTTTTTCAATGCTTGTTTAACGCCCTGTGTTCGGCAAAAATGAAAAGTTCTAACCGTTCTATCATTTACAGAACAAAAACAAAGAAATAAAAAAAAACAAAGAAATAATAAAGATTCGAAGAACATGTCGTAACACAGAAAAATTGATCGACAAGAGGTGAGTAGTTTTCTTACATTTGCTCAGATTCATGATATTCATGACGGTTTTAGCCAGAAGTGGCAAATTTAAACGAGACAAAATGTGTATAAAATGTGCCACTACTGGCAAAAACCGGGGTATTTCCGTAGAAAACATTACGTCATGAATATCATGAATTCTTAAATGGGCTTTTCCAGAAAAAAACCGTATACCTCCTGTTGAGGAGGTCCATCCCCTCTGGAATTCTGAATTTTAGTAGGATTTAAAAAGCTACCCCTATGAAATTCCAGTTATTTTTGACCGATTTTTGTATCTCCCTATGGAATTCTGCCACATATCAAACCTTACCCCCCTTGGAACGGAAATGGACTCCTCAGCAGGGGGTATACGGTTTTTTTCTGGAAAAGCCCAATATTATTTACTGGAACACGTTCAAGCATTTGACTTTAAACCTTTAAGCTTATCCATATCGTGCCTTATCCTGGAAGAGCTAGCGGTCAAGAACAACCTGGTCAAAGATTTTCGTTGGAAAAAAAAATCAGAGAAAACTTGGATGTGTCTTTGTCAAAAACTTTGTAGAAAAGTGTAAAGAAAATCTACGACAAATGTTTGGGGAGATTTGAACAATTATGATTTTTCGTGACTTATCAGCTGAAAATTCTCATTTTTTGACAGTAACTATACTATCCTGTATGTTAAGTCAAGTTTCCCTCCTCTTTTGGATGTTGTCAGGTAAAAAGGTGGGTTTATCATCGAAAGTAAGGGAATGTCAGTTTAAGGAAACTGACCCTGTTGATTAGTTGAAGCTTTTCCTTAAAAATATCAACAACAACATGCGCTCAAAATTCTCAGAACAACACAAGAAAAGAGGTAGGGTACGTCATATCTTTATTCGTTTCGAGCGTAAAACTTTAGGCTACATCATATCTTTCTTCGTTTCGAGCGTAAAAACTCCTACTCTTCGGGGTAAGACCTAAAAGCTTGGAGCTGTCTATTGTGTAGACTAGAAAATAAGGAGATGTCAATCAAATCTGACATTTACTTCCGTAAAGATCAATCATGTAAAATATCAACACTCGAGTCTTTGATTTAATTAAGGGCTGATCACAACAATCTTTCGCGGATTAATTTTCAACCACAAATGTCAATATTTTTATTGCGTAGAAACCTTCTACGTAACCATGTATTAGTCTTTTTTTCCCATATAAAAACAAAAGAAAAAGGTGTTGGATCAAGTTTAGGGGGATAATTAAGTAATCAAATGGCGCGCGCCTGTCCATGCGGTTACGGTCGAAAAGGTGTATTGTGCATCCAGCCCTCTTCCAAAAAATCTTTTACTGTGGATTAAAGGATTTTCATTCTTTATTTCTCTTGTATCCTTTTAAGGGGGTAGTCATATGAGATTTTGAAAATTGGTGAAAATTTCGGGATTTAAGGCTTTTTAGTATCCTTTATCCTTCCTGAACATACCCTGAAAATTTCAAGGCCGTAGCATAAATATCTGCCGATATATAGGTAGGCTGCGCGCATCCCCAGAATTTATTTTGTTATATCAAATCATATCAGAGGGGATGCGTGCAGCCTAATATATAGGGTTTCTTATGAGCCCTGGTATACAATTTTCTCCTTATTTTCTCCTTAGCAACGGTAAATCGCATCCGTTGCTAGGGCCTCATTTCCGTATGGCTGCTCTAAACATAGCATCATGACATACCAAATGAAAGCTCTTTTTACGCCCTTTTTGGGCGTCTAAGTCAATACCGCCTTTTTTCCCCGGGATTTCTAAATATGACGTAATTAAAGATGGTAACCGAAGAAGTGGTATTTTCAAAAACATTCACATTTTGGAGGCAGTCAGCTGTGTTTTTGACATGGAAACTGAGCTTATGTATTGTTTTGGATTGAATTATGATATTATTGAATGTTTCATTTCATTTCTCACATCTGGGAAAGCTTTGGAAGCCTATATTTGAGTGAAAGCAACAATTTGATTCTGCGAACTGATGTTTTCGAGCAGTAAAACTTGTACACTGAAAAAACTTTTCAAAGTGATGGACTATAGACTATGAACCATGGTATGAATAAAGTTTGAAACAAGGAACTAAACACATTCAATGATGTATCCATTATGAGTCTTAAATCCAGTGGAAATCTAGTCTTTGATGAATCGTGGCACTCATGGCGCCAGGAGGCGATCCTGGAAAATTGAGTAAAACTATGCATGATTGACGTTCAACCTGAAGACACGTTTCCCTAAGATCAACACTGAAATTCAACTGTAAATGATATAAACAGATTTGAGAGAGCACAAGGATGATATATTTTGTTGGCAATATGTTTTTTGACGAGAAAATGCACTTTTATTGACTTAAAGCCATGTTTACGCGTTGTACGCAGAGTTGACGCAAAATACTTGGAGATTCCCGGAGCACGTGGAAGGCCATTTTTTTCAAAAAAACTTGGACTATTTAGTATTTCCAGTACCTTTTCAACATTAAAAGTAATGTGTCAATCCATTTTGGTCAACCACACAAAAATTTTGTAAAACGGTCTATGTATCGCGAAAAATTGAGAAAAACCTCTATTTTTAACTTTCTGCGCCGTTTTCTCAAAACACGTTTTAGGGGGTTTTCCCGCACCTTGGCAGCCTTTTCTCAGGATTGAGAAAAGCTATTGACTTGAAATTTTCAGGGTAGTTTTCCATTATGGTAAGCCTCAGGATGAATGAAGCAGTTTTTCAAAAAAATCATTTTTTGACTTTTTTAAACTGAAAAAGTACAAATTTTAGGTTCCAGACCCCCTGGCTTGAAATTTTGAAAAATTTTTCCACTCATTCTGGAGACTTTCATAATACTAACCTTCACCAAAAAAAAATTTTTGAATAGCTTTCTTAGCTTTTCTTAAAAGGTTGACACAATATTTTTATAGCTTTTACCCCCTGGACGATATTACCCCTTTCTTTGCTATTTTTAGAATTTTTTTTTACTTTTTCATATCCTTTATAGTTGTGCTACAATTGTGGAAAGTTTCATTGAAAAATATTTACTACTTCACAAGATATAACAAAAAGTTTAAAAAATGACATTTCAAATTTCTCATATGACTACCCCCTTAAAGCTGGTTCATTTAGTTTATACGACCGACTTTCTACCCTTTCTATCCTAATTGTTAGAGTAAGCAAATCGTGGGCAAAATAGAACGAAAGAAACTGTTACATCGACATCAAAAGAGGGCAATGCTTGGCTTTAGATAGCTAATTGTCTGCCCGATTTAATTCACAATTAGAATAGGCGAAATTTGGGCCGTCTAAACCTTCTGAGCTGGATTCCCCTGCCCCCGTGAATATAAGAGAAAAGAGTTTTCTCTGTATTGTATTCATGCTTTCACGCAAACCGATGGGGAAAAAGCATTGAGTTTAAAGTCCCGAAGGGGCTAGAGAAGAAACTAATGTTCTTGGATGAGAAACGAAGTAACTTATTTCCCATCCGAATGGCTTGGCCTAGAGTGTTTTTCAAATAAATGTTGGATTGAAAGAAAAGCTATCACCAGGTTGCGAAAATAAAATGTACCGCTTGAAAGCAAAGAAAGCGCTAGATTCAATCTGTCATCCTTAGAAGCGGCGCAAATCTTATGGCTTGATTTTTTCTTTCTAATGAAGATCGAAGATCTCTCTCTAGCCTCTGTCTTTAAGCTCACGGGGCAAAGATTGACTGTCGTGTTCGCGTCAACTGGTTGAAGGTTGTCAATCAGGATTCCAGTTGGATATAGAAAAACCAACAGGAAAATTGACTTTTTGAAAAGCACAATTAAGACTTAATCCAGTCCCAATGGACACTCCTAGACGAAAACATAGACCAAACAATAACAAAACTAACAAATTTAAACGAGCGAAAAGTTGGGTAGACGAAACGCTAAAACTCATTTCCGGATGAAACTCGCATAAATTATGTCATACACGTCAAGTGTTCGGAGTTGACGAATAATTTATTCTACAGAACAATACATATCATTCAATAGAGGTCGCGACAAAGGTTAGGCAGACTGTCCTAAACACGGTCACTATTTCCAAACAGTTGCGGATCTAACGGAAGTTCAAAATTGAAGTGTTTTTTCATCCATATTTCTTTTCTACCGTCGTTTTTTAGACCTTTCCCATTTCTGCACTAAAATTTTAATCTTTGCCACTTTACTAGCGGAAAAAGACCAGGACTTCGAGTAGTTGAAAAATGAGCTTCGGAAAGTTAGGCAGTTTCTTGAGTAGACACAAGATTTTCCGTACCATTAGAAACAAATCCTTTCCAATATAATGCCGGTTATCCCGGTAAAAATAGTGGAAAGATTCCGGAAAAGTGACAAGAATCTTAGTGCGGAAATGGGAAACTTATAAAAAAAGAAGGTATAGAGGCCAGCTTTTTCTGTCAAAAATTCTGACCCCGCCTCTCTAAACTTACGTAAACAAAATATACCTTTTCGACCGTAGTCGCGCGGGCATTTTTTTCTAAAACCGTCCCAATCCTTTTTTGAGGCATTTTTCTATTGTCTATTGGTGCGAAAAAAGGACTGGGACGGTTTTAGTGGAATAAAGCGGACAAAAAAATGCCCGCGCGGCAATTGGTGGCTATGGTCGAAAAGGTGTATAACCAGCTTGCATGAAAATTTAGCCGTTCACCAAAATCTCGCTCTTAAAGTTTAAGAGAAGTGTGAAAGTAACATGTTATTAATTTTCCTCATCATAATCCGCACGCTAAGTCAAAGTCAAGACTTCCAATTTTCGAAATAACGCAAAATATTTACATTAGCGATCTAATTATATTTAAATACGCAAAACTGTCCATGTCACTTTTTTTACAATTCAATACACTCTGTACTCTGCCTTTTTATTGATGTCCCTAGATTTATTCCCGATAAAATTCAAAAGTCTAAAAAACTACACCTTTGGTAGTTCTTTTTAACGTTTTTTTGGTGTTCATCATTAAACGTTCTATGAACGTTGTGGAAGCTGACGAACTCCTTTGATGTTTTGGAAAGTTCCCTGGTGTGTTGTGCATGCACGAATTTTGAGAATTTTGTTTGTTAATTTTTTTTAACCCTTTGTGCGCTCTGATTTTTTGAAAAAGTTGAAATTTTTCTAATTTTTTTTTTTGAAACTCAAAACTAACTTTAAAGTGCCATAAAAACTTTTAGCTTTTGATTAGAAGATGGTTTTGGTACCATTGAAAAGCTAATTTTATATTCTTTCTGAAGCATTCAGTTTATGCCCCTTTAAATCAAGTGGTCAGGAGCTATGACCCGTAGTCTGAGACTCAGTATTTTGGCTTGTTTTGGCCGCATATACGCATCCCTCGTGGTCTAAGGGTTAAGCACGAGAGAAAACAATTCTACAACCACCCATGGCTGAGCATGGCCTCTCGTCAGTGAGGCCTACTCACTTCTGATAGCCATGGCTCTATGCCGAGCTGTCAACATTTTAGAAATTAAGTTTTCTTGCTTAAGGCATGGGTGAAATATTGGTTCAGAGTAATATTTAGTTGGCCGACCTCTTTTAGTATAGTGGTCTCTTCATTGAAAATTAGTCATTTTACAGTTCGTGTTACTAGCCTCCTTTATATATCGTTTTAAAAAGATGTCTTTAATTTGACCTAGTAGTCGGTAAATAACACATCCATTATTCAAATGTTACCCAGCTGGCACACAACGTTGTTTCAACGTTTTTCTAACATTCACAACGTCCATAAGACGTTAGATAAACGTTAAAACGACGTTGTGTGCCAGCTGGGTAAGGGTGAGTAAAGAAGAAAGAAACTATTGACGTTCCATATCCACTGGGTTATCATCAGTTAATGTCCTCTTAAGTATCAAGTATGTTTACCTCTAGACTATAAAGTTAATCTTACTTAAGGCACTCTTACTATAGATTGAGTACTTTAATTTCCATTAGAAAGTCAAGTTTAATCTCAATAATTGATATTCGCGTTTATTCTTATTTTTGTTCACATCTTAAGATTAGCGAAAGAGTGAAAAAAGCAAATTATGGGTTGACCAATAAAAACATTTCATTATCCCTTTATCTCTAAATGTTTATCCTAAGTCCAATAGAAACAGGAAAATCGATCTTTTACGGAAACGCTCGCAAAAGACTGGTATTTTAGAATTCAAACAGCAGATTTGTGGCAAATAGCCGGTGTCTTTTGGGTGTTTCCGCACTAAAAGACTACGTCATTGGTTTTATGAATAGAAATTCTACCAAACGGAAAGCGATTAATAAATTAACGCCCTTTCCATCATTTAACATTAAATAAGGGTAGACCATTTAACTGGTCAGAACATTTTTGAATTTTTGAATCACGTATAAGTTAGGTCTAGAAACGCCGGAAGGTTTTACTAGGCTTATGAGTGCATCATGATTGGTGTGGTTTGTTTTTTAATTTTCTTGTCGCTGGGTAAGTCTGATAAATGTTATTTTTGAAATTTAATTTAGTTTTGGGTCCGACCGAACTTGCATTCGCCTTATCCTCAATTCATGATATGCATGATTATGTCTTCTGACATTTTACATCACAGACCAAACAGCTGATTGGTTGTAAGTGACGTAACAGTCAATACTTCACTTACCACCAATCAGCTGTTGGGTTCGCATGAATTCTTGTTCTTCATGTGGAACGAGTGATGAAAAGCTATTAGAGTCGATATTTTAAACGTGGATAGCCAAGTAATCAATTGTTTTTACGGGGTTTACAGTAGCGTAGACAGGAGGGGCGTAAAATTTGTGTAGGAGAGCAGATTTTAATGACACTGTAATTTTCTATTTATACCATGAATAGAAGTTACAGTTAAATAGTTAAATTACAGTGCGATTAAAATCTGCTCTCTTACACAAATTTTACGCTCCTCTTGGCTACGCTACTGGTTTACAGCCGTCGGGAGGAGCGGGGATTAGCACTGCGAACTCCTGGTTTGAAGCGTTAAGGTCACTTGGCCATCGCTTCTATTCAAGAGATCCTAAGATTAGAGACGTGATCTCGCTAAAATGCTCAATTTGCTTTGGGATCGAACTTTCGACCTTCCAGTGTCAAGTGCACTACCACTTGTCAACAACCCATAGGCGGTTTTAGCCCGAACTTATTAGATGAAGAGTTTGTAATTGTAATTTCATTGTCTTTTAACGAGTGTTACACTCCTTCGCATGTTTCCGACGTACTTGCTCTATTGTCCTAAATTCGCCAGTGACAACCCCTTGTTTATCGGGACAATTCATCGTTCCAGATTTTTTTTCTCATGCAAACGAAAGAGTGATAATTTTTCGTTCAATAAATGTTCCTGCTTTGCGGAATCGGCCCCGCTAATATTTCCACAAAAATGATAGGCTGTTGTTAAAAGCTTTTCGAGGGTACATCTAAGAAACATGCTGAGGCTGAGAATGAGAAAATAACATTTTTTAATTCGGTTTTTCTTAAGAACCTTCCAATCCAGCCTTCCATGGGGCTGAATATGTCAAAAAGTTTAGAAACATGTAAGAAACATTTAAGGCTCAAAAGGCCGATTTCTTAAGAAACATGGAGGCTGCTTGGTAAAACTAGTTTCTTAAAAAAATGTGTATTGGACAAAAATTACTTTTACCACTTTTACTATTTAAAATTTGGTAGCTTTCTATGTGTATTATGTAATTTTCCTTATTCACTATATTACTCATTTTACAGGCCCAACGATCACATCAGCGCAAGATTGTATTATTAAGAGAGATGTCGCTTTCATCTACGAAGTTCCTGGTAGTGACAGTCGAGGGGAAAAACAAGTTGCTGCCCTGCAACAATTTATTGATGGTGAGTTTTAGGATCTTAAGAACATATATTGGTTTATCTTTCAAGAAACATAGTGTAGATATAGATGGTTTTTCAAGTTGGCTTAGCTTTAGTTTAGACAGCTCACCTTTTGCCCTGTCTATTCTAATTATAAGAGTAAAAACAAAGCGGGCTCAAAGTGGGCTGTTAAATTCTTTGCTTTAAAAAGGTTGAAAGAAGACATTGCATTGACGTCAAAAGATGGCAATGCATTGACTTTAGACAGCCCACTTTATGCCCACTTTAATTCACACCTAGAATAGGCAGGGCGAAAAGTGGGCCGTCTAAACTAGAGCTAAGTTCTGTCAACTTCTCTCATTACGGAAACAAACGTTCAATTTGCGTACGGGATCCCCATAAAATTTGAACATTTTTTTGCATATGAGCGGATATGTTCTATAACTTACGTAACTTTGTCAAAACCTTATATAAATCTCTATATGATACGTTTTCGAAATAAAGTTCTAAATTTGGAGATATACCTAAAATTTGTAAGCTGTTTAGGACTCGCAGAGAGACGTTAGTGAAATAGTTAAGTTAGTCCAGAGGGGTCAACATTTATAATACCAACTCATAGTCCAAAAACCCAACTTTTGACCTTTTCAGCTAAGTTAAAACCATCACCCCAAAGGTATCGATACCAACTTGAAAATCATAATTTTCAAAAACGGGATAAGTTTTTAAAGTAATTCGAAGAAATGATACTTATGCATTTTGCTTGGATTTTTCATTGTGTTCCAAAGCGTATCCAGAGTTACGGAAGTCGTTGGACCTATTACACAAAAATGTTTACAATCTTTTTCAAAATTAGTTCTTATCGGCGATCCAAAAAATATGAGCAATCTGATTGGTTGAGTATAATATATCTTGTATTTTACAGGTACATTGAAGCATTGTAGTGGTAGCAGCAATCTAACGTCACTTTGCTACAAAAGTGCCCTGCGCTTTTTTTCCAACACAAAAAGTGTATTTTTTGGATCCCCGATAAACCAGTTATCAGACATTTGCTCATACAATACATAAATATTTCACTGTCCGATAATTATTACTTATTAATGATACCACACTTTATTTCCACACTTTAGGCTTCAAGAACGATCCATGCGACCAATACAGTTTAACGCTGGCACGCGAATCGATCGACTATGTCAAACCTTTCCAATGCGACGATGCTTGCACGGCAACCGTACAAAGGAAATTGAACACGTTGGTTGCCAATTTCCGGAGAACCAGAGAGTAAGAGTTACCCAAATTTTATCATAGTAAACTTACCATAATCGTGGTCAAATCTGGTATCCGGTGACCCTTTACCATTGGCAAGTCCCCTCTCTCCCCCCAAAATCAATGTTGGAGTTCAATTTTTGCATGTTCACAAGACTCACCATCAACATTGATTTTGGGGGAGGGGGTGGAAAAACATTTCTGTCCAGCATTGCAGCTCTTAGCAGCGTGATTTTTTGAGGGGACTACTGAATTTACAAGAAAAATTCTGTTCAGCAATGTTATCAAAAACACAAGTGTATTCTTTTGAAAAATTTAAGATATCTTTGCATTGAGGTGGATAAATAGTACGGTCTAATTGTGTGAAAATTGTACACAAAGGCCTACAAGCATAAGAGACTTTGCACAATTGTAGTTTAGGGGTCAAAATGGATTTAAATCTCAGACCCTAAAAATTGGCACCTGTTTGTGTATTTTACAGACCAGAACAGGTTCCCAGCCTAAAATGAATTATTTTTTCTCCAAAGTATGTCATGTTACATACCGTTGGAAAGCATTTTTCATGCTCGCTTAGAAAAACATTACAACCCATATCTGAAAACGAAGCCAAAAAGGTTATTGCGGAACGTTGTTTGAAAAATGACGTAATTGTTGACGCCAGCAAAGACTCCAGAACCACCCAAAGACGTTTATTTTTGTGAATTTCAATAACGCACCTCTCAGGTACTATATTCGATTAATGAGATCAGATACAAACTTATTTTACAACAACTTTTCGAGTTAGGGTGGGAAATTTTGCCTTAGAAGTGCTTATCATGGGTATGCCTGATGCAACCCATTTAGCCTAAGGCTTTCGAAGGGTATAAAAACGCGATATTCAATGTCAAATAAGTCTAACTCTCAACCAAAGCTATCCATTTAAACATTGAAAGGTCCTCTATTTAATTTGATAGCAATAAACTTTTTCGGGTGGTCCTTGAATTTGCGCTGACGTCAGCAATTACGTCATTTTTCAAAAAGCCTTCTGCGATAACTTTTATGAATAAACTACAATTGTGCAAAGTCTCATGCTTGTACGCCTTTGTGCACAATGTTAATGACTTTTGGCACTTTTAGACTGCACTAAAAGTAACGTCAATTACAATGCTGATAATGGTTTGCACTCGACCACAAAGACTAAAAAAAAGGCTTCGGCCGGAATTTGGTTGGCTTGTTTTGGAGGAGGTCTAAAAATACCGTGTGCGGAGAAGAAATCTTTCTGGTAAATTCTTCACCGGTTTTCTCAAAAGCTGGTCACGTTGTTAAGGGTTGATAGGTGTATGTTGTATTCTCTAAAGGCGTTTGTAGCTAAATTCCTAAGACTAGATTCGCCTAAAACATTCTCGCGCCAGTTGGTTAGAGTTAGAATCATTCATAGGGAAGCTGCTATTTACCAGAACTTTTTCCGTGACTATGAGATGAGGAATTTGGTTTTTGGCTGCGTAATATTTAAAAAGGGATATAATTTCGTAGGAAGTAATTTTTTTGCCTTATTTAGGAACAAATTTTTGTTATTTTAAGCTTTTTTTAAATATTCACGGCAAAAGAAATAAGAGTTTTCTCAAGAAGATTCTTTCTGGGATAATTTCGCGGTATCTAACTGAAGCAGAAGGCTCCAAACAGCATGGACGGTTAAAAAACCTGACACAAATCAAGGCAATACTTTTATATCAAATATTTTTGTTTCATTTTAGAATTTACCAAAGCAAGATTGCAGATATTTTGAAGAATCAACAAGAAATCATCGGTACACAAGTAGGAGGTCGCGAGGATGCCAGAAAGAAGATCATCTTACTTTTGACAACTCCTTTGGATGAAGATTTGACAAGTGTTGTTGCTGGGCTAGAAGATAATCCCAGGTATGATTACACACCCCTGTCTCACATCCCCGTTGAGAATTTTTCCCACAGTGGGGATGAAGATTTCCATCGAAACCCCAATGGGGATAGAAATTCTATTGTTCCAACTCAACCTTAAGTATCAGAGGTTGAGTTTTCAAAGAATATTTCAACATCTGAAGACCAATAATAGAAATTTTATCGCGCATGTGTCAATCTAATCACTGTAGAAAGAATCAAAGATGAAGAGTAAATATTATCATATTAATGTCTAGCAGACTGCATCAGTATGTAGTTTACTATTTACGAATTCCCCAGAAACCTCCAAGTGTAATTGAAACAAGAAGCCCGTTGGGCGTGAAGGCCCAGCGAAAAGTAACGTGTTGAAAACGAGCGTGCAAAACAGCAAATGTATGACCATGTTGATCAAAGACAGGAAAAATATTTTCAAAGTCACTGCGGTACTTCTCAATAGTTAGACGCTTGAAACTTTATTGAATGGTCTCCATTCCAACCGGGTCTACAGGCGCAGGTTCACGGTTGAATACTCTCGGGTACCTAATAGCGGGGGGGGTTTGGAATAAGCGGGGGGGAGGTTGGAAAAAATCTCAAAACTTAATAAGCGGCAGGGGGTTGGAATAAAAATGTCCTAGGTGGAAAATTTCCATAAATTATGCGCGCCCATAGAAAATATAAAAAATACCCGCAAATATATAGTGAGTGGGCGCTTTTTAACCAATTAGGTGCACTCACATATGCAGGGAGAAATATCCATGCAGGCATGTTAGTTGGACCAGACTGTAAACCAGAAAAATAATCTTTAAAAAACTAGACGGTGAAATAGTTTACAGTCTGCATATCCAGGCCAATAAAATTCATGTGGTTAATGTGAGTTAACAGTTTATTGGACGGATCCAGAAATGATCATTTTCACTGTTCATGCGTTGCAACCATGAAAAATGTTTCAATATAGTTCAAATTTACCCATGAGCTGCATTTTCGTGTCCATTAACAAATTCCAGAATCAGTTTATACTTTTTAAACAATAAATAATTATGTGAGTCGAGTTTGAAAAATCAAGCCACCGATCGTTTAATGCGACAGATCCAGAACAGATATGGCCATTTTATTTCATCATCATCATCATTGCTCGACCGCAGTCGAGACCATTTTTGAAAAGACCATTTTATTTAATATACGTAGAATCATGAAAAAAGTCCCAATCTTGTTCAAATTTACACATTGAGCTGCATTTTAGTCTCCAATAACTTAATTCCATAATCAGCTTACTTGAAATAATTCTGTGTCGAGTTTGAAAAATCAAGCCACCAATCGTCAAACGAGACAGAACCAGAAATAACCATTTTCACGCGTAACATCATGGAAAAAGTTCCAATCTTGTTCGAATTTACACACGAGCTCCATTTTAGTGTCCATTACCAAATTCCAGAATCAGTTAACTTGTAATAATTATGTGTTGAGTTTGAAAATCATACCACGCACACGTCCCACCACTGACTGTTGTTTTGGTAAAACAGCGACATATCCAAAAGTGACTGTTTTCTTGTGTCGCATCAAGAAAAAAGTTCCAATCTTATTCAATTTTACACATCAGCTGCATTTCAGTTTATTTATTTCTATATCGGAAGCCATTATTTCCTAAAAATAAAATCTTTTTGAAAACAAGAAGCTAAAAAATGAAGGTGATTTTTAGGTAGAATTTTCACTCATAAAACTTTATTAAAACTTGAGCAAAGACTATAAGATATGACAGAATGTTGAAAAAGGTTTATAAAGAAAAATCATTACAAAATTTCTTTGGTTTGAAAGTCTCTTGACCACTAAAGCAAAGAAAATGTTCAAGAAAGTATGAATCAACCTCCTCGCTTCGACCGCCATCTTGTTTTGTTTTGAAAATTGTTTTGAAGGAGCGCGGAATCAGAAAATATATCTTTTATAGCCAGTATCCGACTTTAGCAAGCTTTTCCCTCTTCAGACGGCAAAATTAAAAAGTGTGTTACTGGTTTTAAGTGCCGTTTCTACCAAAACGGACGGACAGACAGCGGAAGGATGAGGACGGAAAGTTGCAAATGAAAGGCCCTATCGCTAGCGCTGGGCCAATGAGTTTCTTTCGAAAGAAATCTTATACATGATTCCCAAATGTATAACAGTAGTTACTAAACTATTAATTATGGAAATGCCATTTTGATTGAATCGAAATAATAGACAGACTTTATGTTATGATTCTCTATCACTGACTCTTTTTAAAAAGCATTGATGACATTTTTGAATTGTGTTTTCAACGAATAAAGGTATCAACTTTGAACTTTATTCAAGATCTTGGATGGTCGTCATGGTTACTTTTCTCTGCGTTGATTGTGCGCTGAATAGAATTTAGATTGGTCGGCACAGCGTCGATATGATTTCGACCTGTGTTTTTCTAGGTAGTGGGGTGGTTTTGGAGTACAATTTTTTACATTGAATTTCTCAGTGGGACTAAAATTGTAAGGTAATTTTCCCTGCGGGGACGAAATTTTTTACTGGGGTTGAGTCCCAGCGGGTCTGTGCCACAGTGGTGTGATTACTGCGGTTCTTTTCGTTGAATTTATAGCCCCAGGAGGGACTAGAAATTCCTGGAGGCCAGAGGAGCCACTTATTTCCCATCCAAAACACGTGGCCAGCATGGTTTTCACACAAACTCCGGAATGAAAATAAAATCTACGCCGGGTTTCGAAAAAATGTACCACATGAAGACAAAGAAAAGCGCACGGTTCAATCCTCAGAAGCAGCACCAACCTCAAAAACTCTTGATAATTTTGATATTTTGTGAGTAATTTTGTGCAATTTCCTAAGAGATTGGGTGCTCTATGGAGCCTAAAAATGTTCTCAATCTGTTCTTAATTAATTTCACCATTCTCATGAGTGTTTTTGTGTAATTTCTTGAGAAATTTGGTGTCTGAGAGTCCATAGAGCCTTAAAATGTTCTTAACTTGTTCTTAATATTTTTGCAATCGAGACCTTATGTTCTTAAATACAGTTTGTACTCCTCTCTTTGTAGAAACTACCTTTATGTGATCGGCATTGACAAAGGAGCGACAAACGAAGCTGCAGTTTTGGTCGGAGAGAATAATCAACATCATTATTTGATGGTCAGAGCTCTGGAAGAAATGTTTGCGGGGAAGGCTGGATACGAAGTTATTGTTGATATGATTGCTGATGCATCTTATAGTAAGCGACATTTAATCTGAACCCAGCTCTGTTGTCTATCGCGGGGGGGGGGTAATACGGTGCCGCCCTTAAGGGTAGGTTTTTCGAGACCCTCAAAATGCACTGTAAGGGTTTGATGGAGTGAACTACAAAAGATTTCAGCTACAGTGAAAATCTGAAATCTGATGTATCTTTATAGTTTTGACTCGCACTCAATTTAATTTGTTTTGCACATTGTGTTGACATATCAGGCTCATTTTCAAGTGGCTTTAGCAAAAAAAGTTATGACATCAAACCCCACTGTAAGGGTAAAAAACTTTTGGTAAAATGCACTGTAAGGGTACCTTTTCACTGCTCAAGGGCTGCACTGTAAGAGTCTGACTTTGAAAGCGATTTTGGCGGCACATGACGTCGTTTAGAAACCGAGTGACCCCCTGGGTGCCTATCGAGAGGCTGTTGTCAGAAGGCTGTTGTCAATTTATCTTGAGGAGTAAGGATAACTAAGAAAAGTCCCTAAGACATTGAAAAGTCCTTCTATTTTTGTGGATTACACCTTTTTTTCTTTGCGCGTCAAAAATAGATTGTTTGTGTCATATTTTTTTCGCGAAAGGAATTATCTTAATCGGCTCAAAATTGTGATAGCGAAACAGCGTTTGTTTAGTTTAACAAAAACTCAGACAATTTTGTGAGTTTTGATTTAATCCAATGTTTACATAAAACATTCTTTGACTCACAACTGACTCAAACTTATCAAAGAAATAATTGACCTTTTCATAAATTACGTTACGAACATCACTTGTCTCGTTTTGAAATTATTGCCATGGTGATTAACTCCCAGCGGATTTTATTAAAACTACTTTCTATTTATAAAAAAATCATTTAATGTCTCAAGGGACATAATCACCACGGTAATTTTTTGAATACGAGGCTAGTTATGTTCGTGACGTAATTTATAAAAAATGTCTGCAGTATTGATCTTCTTCAGCTAAATCTCCTAGGTCTTACCTTTATCAATATTGATCCTGTCATATTTATTGAATTTTCATAATATATCTATCAAGATATGGAGAAGTAGAGCCTTGCTAAATTACAATTTCTTTTTTATAAGCAACTCCAATTTTCGGGTCAGCCCTGGGGTTGCTTAGCATCCTAGCTCATTTTTAGAAAAATTTACTTTGACCTACCATGATATTATACCATGTTTATGCCTTTTTGGTTTAGGGCTATCGTTTGTCATATCTAGAAAGCTTTTACTTTACGAGATAGTAAAAAAATTTGGCTATTTTCAGGGCTGGAGCCTTGGCAACCTTGTTACTTATAAAGAAAAAAATGTGTACACTAAAAGAAGAAAAAAACACTTATTTTGTATAGCTAAGGGCAAGATTATCAAAAAGAGTGGAAAGAGTGTTTAAGGCAACTTGTAACATTTTTTACGATGGTAAACTTATGATTTTCAAAACACTTTTAGCCCTGAAACAATAAAGCAATAAGAAGGCTGATAACAGGGTGCTTTCTGATAGAAGCGTAGTGGTAGTGATACCTGTGTGCATCATAATTTTATATATGCTTCCAAGCCATTGCCATTATGACATTAGGGCATGGGGGTTGAACTTTAGTGACACCGCGAGGGTCAACCATAGATTTATAAAACCCGAAGGGCTAGATGTTAAGCTTTGGCTGAAAAGTGTGTCGGGGCTAGGTAGGAAATCCTACCTAGGTCGGAAATCCTACCTAGGTCACGTGACATTACAATAGAATTGCAGCGCTTGACCAATCAGAAACCCGCGATTTTCTAAAACAATAGCAGCAATATTTTTTGCGATATTCACTTTTTTTTGCTTGGAAGAGCTTAAAGCACGACATATAGACATATGGCTTTATAAATCTGTGGGGCCAGCCATGGGAAAATTTGAAAGCTAAGGCCTCTACATTGCTGGAAAATACACCAAAAACTAATACATTCAAACTATAGAGGGCCCTGAGTGACCTCAGGACTACCGTCTTTTAAAAAACACTATTTTTCTTTTTTACTTCTATAGATCGTTTTGCACCTGACAATTTGCAACGCACCGACCCAGGCTGTGAGATTATTGCTGATGTTGCGTTTTTGATTGATGCTTCCGGGAGTATACGAAATGAATATTTGTCACAATTGCAATTTGTGAAATATATTATTGCTAGGTAAAACGGGAATTGTTATTTATTCTACCTCAAACCTTCGTAAATTTTCTCAAAGTTTCTTTTTCTCCCAATAAAGGTGGGGATCTAGTGTTCTTTTCCACAATACAATGATACATGACACTTTGATTTTTTCTAGAAAAAAATACCATTAGATGCTAGGAATTTCCACCATCAATAACGTTCCTAATGCTATTATAAATTTTCTTTATTCTTTTTCAGTTTCAATGTCTCAAGGGAAGCATCGAATTATGGGGCTATCATTTTCAGTGATTCTGCCGAGTTCTCTTCGGTACAGCTTAAGTTCAATGAAGTTTTTGATCTTCAAGAGATGGCAAGAAGAATTGAACGTCTTCCTTTCAAAGGGTACAGAACGAGAATCGATTTGGCTTTCCAATTAGCCAATGAGAAATTGTTTACGAAACAATCAGGTATGTGAACCTCGCTGTTTCTTTTTCAACCGTCAAGAGAAACGTTATTGTTATCAATGTCTACTTTAATAGGATAAATTTTGATGGGGATTTTATTATGCGGTTGAGCTCATCAGCGAAATTTTAAGATTTTGCGGGAACTTAATTTCGTGGATGACACTATTTGGAGACAATATTTTTATAATTTTGTACCAAACTATGCATTTTGGTCGTTGAAATAAGCTTTCTTTGATACCAGTAAACATTGTGACATTTTTTTATGTTTTGACAAAAAATATTTCGCAGATAAGGCCTTTCCAAACTTCCACTCAGACTAAATTTCGCAGATGAGACCTGATGAGACCCGAATACGCGAAATCTGCTAAATTTAATCCCAGCGAAAAGATATCCCATTAAAGTAGCTCACCCACTTAACTAGACGTTAAATAGATTGGTATAACTTTCAAATTAAAATCATGGTACAATGCTGGACAAAAGGTTCGTAGACTTCTGCAATATTTGCAAAATACTTCAATATCGATCAAAAACAAGTTCTGGGTGCTTTCCAAACCAAAGTCTTTCAAAGTCACCCACTGCAGTCTAACCGGAAGGGCAATTCACAAGGGCTTGATTAACTGGCTTACACCAGTATCAAAAGGCTGATTTTTTGCTTGTGGTTTCCTCAAAAGCAATTCAAAAGCAATGCAACGACTTCAAAGGTGTTTTTCTTAACTTCCATCCCCTTTCAGACACATTGAAGAGTCATTTTGCTCTATTTCCCCGGGGGGGGGGGCACTGGGTTTGCGGACTGACGGTATGTGCGGGCCAAAAATTGGCTTTTAAAATTGCACCCTTACAGTGCAGCAAAAGTCAGTGAAAATCATACCCTTAGAGTGCATTTTCCCCCAAATTTTCGATTCCTTTCGTGCAAAAAATGGTCAAAATTCTAGCATTTTTGGTCAAAATATCTAGGTTTTTCAAGAATTTTCTGAAATTTCTACCCTTACAGTGCATCTCTAGTTTTTCCGACCCTTACAGTGCATTTTAAACATATTGGAAAAGGTACCCTTAGGGCCCGCACATACCCGTCGGTCCTTTTGCCCAGCTGCCCCCCCCCCCCGGGTCTATTTCTCATCATTTTTTACTGAAATTTCATTTGTCTACAACCTTTTGTCCAGCATTGTACTAAGCTAGATAGGCAAACTTTTTCTCTTCGTTATACAGTCAACTTTCTCTAAAATCGAATCTCCATTATTCGAATTTCCCTGTAGTTCGAACTTAAAGATTGGTCCCCTTGGTTGGAAAGTCGTTTAATTACTAACCGTTTAATCTGAATGTTTCTATAAAATTGTTGGTCCCTTGAACCCCTCCCAAATAAAAAAATTCGATGGAACAAAGTAAAAGTACTAAAATTGCAATTTTCGCCCGAGCTTTAAATTCTGAAAAATGTTAAAATACACAAAAAATGCCAATATATTTTACGATTGCTCAGTCCTTAAATGACTCTTAGCAAAACTTTGCGAAAGCCGATGATGTTCGCGAATGTGCTTCCAATGCGAATGTCGGGAGTTCAAATTATATTCCAGACCTTAGTTTAGTAGTTTGTTTTCAAACTAACAAATATTGTTATAAGAAACAAGCCACCTTTGATAAGCATAAGACAGCGGTAGAATTTTAGATAATCTCTAAATCTTTATCCATCTTTTCAGGCGAACGTGATGGAGTATCTAAGATTGTCTTCTTGATCACCGATGGTAATCAAAACCCCAAACAAAGCCCTGATGGAAAAGTCCAATACGACCCTGTCGTTGCATCACAACCAATGGTTGATAGAGGTATGATGATTTCATGATTCATGTTTCGTGGAAGCTGTTGATATGTCTCCAAAAATACGGAAGAAAACTGTTAACATTGCTGGTCCCAGGGACCATATATGTGAAGAATTATGTGAACTACTGCTGTTTCCAGGGGAGGGGAAAGTTTATTAAAAAAACGACCATGTGTGCAGAACAGAATCAGGCCTTTGAAATCGGATCCTTACAGTTCAGAGAAATTTTAGCCAAATTTGGGCAAAAAATCGACCCTGTCGGTGTAATTTCTTGAACATTTTGACCATTTTAAGGCAAAATATGGTCAGAGTTTACACCCTTAGAGTGAACATTTTCTCATCTTTGTTCATTTCAACCCTTACGGTGCACTTTGTGAACTTGGAAAAAGGAACCTTAAGGCCCCCCCAAGGTTATTGTCCTAGTTCTATGTAACCATCTTTCTTTTTCGCCATCTTTAAAAACTAGATACTCTTGGTATCCATGACGTAATCTTTTAAACGGAAACACCCGAAAAACACTGGGCATTAAGATTAAACTGGTGGCAAACGCCCGGCAATTTCAAGTGTTTCCGTATAAAAGATAACGTCGTGAATATCAAGAATTACCATAAGTAAGATTTTATGTATTATTGTTCTTATATCTACCAATAGGAATCGACATTTTTGCCATCGCTGTTGGAGACAAAGCATCCGAAGCCGATTTATCAGCCATCACACGTGATCCAGAACGTGTCTTCACTTCAAAGGATGCCGCCTCTTTGAAAAGCGATGTCTTCATGAAACAAGTCACCAGAAACACGTGCAAGAAAGTCACTACAACTACAACAACTACAACAACTACAACAAGTAGAATATTATTTAAATGTTTGATCCTGCTTAAAAGTTTTATTTTTACATAAATGTTCCCGTTTCTTATCAGACACACATTTCATATCAGGAAAGTGTCTTAAAGTGTCAGAAACTTCTAATATTTTAACCATTGAAGAATTCCAGTTTAAACACATAATTAACTATGCATTTCTCCCTCTATACAAGAGACTTGAAATGGATTTTTCCCCTATTATCTTTTTTAAAAAGCAACCAGTGGTAAAATAAAACGACACTTATGTTATGCTCTCAATAAGATCACAAACTCACCAAAATAATTGCAAAGAAGGTTGTAAATACAGTCTTATTCACTCGTCACAAGCATAATACGGAATTTACCAAACAGTAAAATAGGCCTTTATTAGCAATGAAACCAAATTATTTTTTCCAATGACAACAATTCCAAAATACGCTACCACAAAGAGCTATGGGGAACTCATAATAATTCATTTGCTTATCTTGAATAAACTCTTTTAAACAGCAACGCCAATACCTAAACCAACCTGTCATGTCAGAGTTGATGTTGGATTCGTGCTCGACTCATCAGGCAGTTTGAAAGACGATTACGGCAAAGAAAAGAGCTTCTTGAAGGCTTTGGCAGCGACTTTCGGTGTCAGCGAACAAGGTGCGAGAGCAGGAGTGGTGACATTCAGTTTTGACGCAGAACACAGCGTCAAACTGAACGACCATTACGATTTGGCGAGCTTCAATGATGCTGTTGACAACATTCCACTGATGGGATACACGACAAGAATCGATAAAGCTCTTCGTCTGACTCAGAGCCAAATGTTTTCCATCGCAAATGGAGGCAGACCTGGTGTGAGTAAAGTTGTGGTTTTGTTGACAGACGGCTCACAAACTCAAGACGCTGGTGCTGAAAATCCTGCAGTTGTGGCTGAAGAACTTCGATCACAGGGCTACAAAGTGTTGGCCGTCGGTATCGGAGGTGGCGTCACAACAGTACAGAGTTGGCTCACATTACTGGTGCTCAATCAAATGTGTTTTCTGCAGCGACTTTCGACGAGCTTATCAGTCAAGAATTTTTGGACAAACTCAACCAAGCTGGATGCAAAGAAGGTAGGTTGGGTGGAATCTTTTTAGAAAGATCTCCTTTTGTTATACTGTGTTTTGGTTTTCACGGATGACTGTTGTTTGTAGTCTTCAAAAAGGGGAATATTGTATTTTGGATTCAATTCTCACTCTACAAGATTTTCTTCCACCAGAGAAGAGCAGGTGAGTCACATACCGTACCATTTGAACAGCTTTAGAATGAAGATTTTCGAATGTTCTTTCTATTTTAGCCAAGAGGGAAGTGAAACCAAGCTGTGACGTCAAAGTTGATGTTGGATTCGTGCTCGACTCATCAGGCAGTTTGAAAGACGATTACGGCAAAGAAAGAGCTTCTTGAAGGCTTTGGCAGCGACTTTCGGTGTCAGCGAACAAGGTGCGAGAGCAGGAGTGGTGACATTCAGTTTTGACGCAGAACACAGCGTCAAACTGAACGACCATTACGATTTGGCGAGCTTCAATGATGCTGTTGACAACATTCCACTGATGGGATACACGACAAGAATCGATAAAGCTCTTCGTCTGACTCAGAGCCAAATGTTTTCCATCGCAAATGGAGGCAGACCTGGTGTGAGCAAAGTTGTGGTTTTGTTGACAGACGGCTCACAAACTCAAGACGCTGGTGCTGAAAATCCTGCAGTTGTGGCTGAAGAACTTCGATCACAGGGCTACAAAGTGTTGGCCGTCGGTATCGGAGGTGGCGTCAACAGCACAGAGTTGGCTCACATTACTGGTGCTCAATCAAATGTGTTTTCTGCAGCGACTTTCGACGAGCTTATCAGTCAAGAATTTTTGGACAAACTCAACCAAGCTGGATGCAAAGAAGGTAGGTTGGGTGGAATCTTTTTAGAAAGATCTCCTTTTGTTATACTGTGTTTTGGTTTTCACGGATGACTGTTGTTTGTAGTCTTCAAAAAGGGGAATATTGTATTTTGGATTCGATTCTCACTCTACAAGATTTTCTTCCACCAGAGAAGAGCAGGTGAATCACATACCGTACCATTTGAACAGCTTTAGAATGAAGATTTTCGAATGTTCTTTCTATTTTAGCCAAGAGGGAAGTGAAACCAAGCTGTGACGTCAAAGTTGATGTTGGATTCGTGCTCGACTCATCAGGCAGTTTGAAAGACGATTACGGCAAAGAAAAGAGCTTCTTGAAGGCTTTGGCAGCGACTTTCGGTGTCAGCGAACAAGGTGCGAGAGCAGGAGTCGTGACATTCAGTTTTGACGCAGAACACAGCGTCAAACTGAACGACCATTACGATTTGGCGAGCTTCAATGATGCTGTTGACAACATTCCACTGATGGGATACACGACAAGAATCGATAAAGCTCTTCGTCTGACTCAGAGCCAAATGTTTTCCATCGCAAATGGAGGCAGACCTGGTGTGAGCAAAGTTGTGGTTTTTGTTGACAGACGGCTCACAAACTCAAGACGCTGGTGCTGAAAATCCTGCAGTTGTGGCTGAAGAACTTCGATCACAGGGCTACAAAGTGTTGGCCGTCGGTATCGGAGGTGGCGTCAACAGTACAGAGTTGGCTCACATTACTGGTGCTCAATCAAATGTGTTTTCTGCAGCGACTTTCGACGAGCTTATCAGTCAAGAATTTTTGGACAAACTCAACCAAGCTGGATGCAAAGAAGGTAGGTTGTGTGGAATCTTTTTAGAAAGATCTCCTTTTGTTATACTGTGTTTTGGTTTTCACGGATGACTGTTGTTTGTAGTCTTCAAAAAGGGGAATATTGTATTTTGGATTCGATTCTCACTCTACAAGATTTTCTTCCACCAGAGAAGAGCAGGTGAATCACATACCGTTACCATTTGAACAGCTTTAGAATGAAGATTTTCGAATGTTCTTTCTATTTTAGCCAAGAGGGAAGTGAAACCAAGCTGTGACGTCAAAGTTGATGTTGGATTCGTGCTCGACTCATCAGGCAGTTTGAAAGACGATTACGGCAAAGAAAAGAGCTTCTTGAAGGCTTTGGCAGCGACTTTCGGTGTCAGCGAACAAGGTGCGAGAGCAGGAGTGGTGACATTCAGTTTTGACGCAGAACACAGCGTCAAACTGAACGACCATTACGATTTGGCGAGCTTCAATGATGCTGTTGACAACATTCCACTGATGGGATACACGACAAGAATCGATAAAGCTCTTCGTCTGACTCAGAGCCAAATGTTTTCCATCGCAAATGGAGGCAGACCTGGTGTGAGCAAAGTTGTGGTTTTGTTGACAGACGGCTCACAAACTCAAGACGCTGGTGCTGAAAATCCTGCAGTTGTGGCTGAAGAACTTCGATCACAGGGCTACAAAGTGTTGGCCGTCGGTATCGGAGGTGGCGTCAACAGTACAGAGTTGGCTCCAATTACTGGTGCTCAATCAAATGTGTTTTCTGCAGCGACTTTTGACGAGCTTATCAGTCAAGAATTTTTGGACAAACTCAACCAAGCTGGATGCAAAGAAGGTAGGTTGGGTGGAATCTTTTTAGAAAGATCTCCTTTTGTTATACTGTGTTTTGGTTTTCACGGATGACTGTTGTTTGTAGTCTTCAAAAAGGGGAATATTGTATTTTGGATTCGATTCTCACTCTACAAGATTTTCTTCCACCAGAGAAGAGCAGGTGAATCACATACCGTACCATTTGAACAGCTTTAGAATGAAGATTTTCGAATGTTCTTTCTATTTTAGCCAAGAGGGAAGTGAACCAAGCTGTGACGTCAAAGTTGATGTTGGATTCGTGCTCGACTCATCAGGCAGTTTGAAAGACGATTACGGCAAAGAAAAAGAGCTTCTTGAAGGCTTTGGCAGCGACTTTCGGTGTCAGCGAACAAGGTGCGAGAGCAGGAGTGGTGACATTCAGTTTTGACGCAGAACACAGCGTCAAACTGAACGACCATTACGATTTGGCGAGATTCAATGATGCTGTTGACAACATTCCACTGATGGGATACACGACAAGAATCGATAAAGCTCTTCGTCTGACTCAGAGCCAAATGTTTTCCATCGCAAATGGAGGCAGACCTGGTGTGAGCAAAGTTGTGGTTTTGTTGACAGACGGCTCACAAACTCAAGACGCTGGTGCTGAAAATCCTGCAGTTGTGGCTGAAGAACTTCGATCACAGGGCTACAAAGTGTTGGCCGTCGGTATCGGAGGGTGGCGTCAACAGTACAGAGTTGGCTCACATTACTGGTGCTCAATCAAATGTGTTTTCTGCAGCGACTTTTCGACGAGCTTATCAGTCAAGAATTTTTGGACAAACTCAACCAAAGCTGGATGCAAAGAAGGTAGGTTGAGTGGAATCTTTTTAGAAAGATCTCCTTTTGTTATACTGTGTTTTGGTTTTCACGGATGACTGTTGTTTGTAGTCTTCAAAAAGGGGAATATTGTATTTTGGATTCGATTCTCACTCTACAAGATTTTCTTCCACCAGAGAAGAGCAGGTGAATCACATACCGTACCATTTGAACAGCTTTAGAATGAAGATTTTCGAATGTTCTTTCTATTTTAGCCAAGAGGGAAGTGAAACCAAGCTGTGACGTCAAAGTTGATGTTGGATTCGTGCTCGACTCATCAGGCAGTTTGAAAGACGATTACGGCAAAGAAAAGAGCTTCTTGAAGGCTTTGGCAGCGACTTTCGGTGTCAGCGAACAAGGTGCGAGAGCAGGAGTGGTGACATTCAGTTTTGACGCAGAACACAGCGTCAAACTGAACGACCGTTTACGATTTGGCGAGCTTCAATGATGCTGTTGACAACATTCCACTGATGGGATACACGACAAGAATCGATAAAGCTCTTCGTCTGACTCAGAGCCAAATGTTTTCCATCGCAAATGGAGGCAGACCTGGTGTGAGCAAAGTTGTGGTTTTGTTGACAGACGGCTCACAAACTCAAGACGCTGGTGCTGAAAATCCTGCAGTTGTGGCTGAAGAACTTCGATCACAGGGCTACAAAGTGTTGGCCGTCGGTATCGGAGGTGGCGTCAACAGTACAGAGTTGGCTCACATTACTGGTGCTCAATCAAATGTGTTTTCTGCAGCGACTTTCGACGAGCTTATCAGTCAAGAATTTTTGGACAAACTCAACCAAGCTGGATGCAAAGAAGGTAGGTTGGGTGGAATCTTTTTAGAAAGATCTCCTTTTGTTATACTGTGTTTTGGTTTTCACGGATGACTGTTGTTTTGTAGTCTTCAAAAAAGGGGAATATTGTATTTTGGATTCGATTCTCACTCTACAAGATTTTCTTCCACCAGAGAAGAGCAGGTGAATCACATACCGTACCATTTGAACAGCTTTAGAATGAAGATTTTCGAATGTTCTTTCTATTTTAGCTAAGAGGGAAGTGAAACCAAGCTGTGACGTCAAAGTTGATGTTGGATTCGTGCTCGACTCATCAGGCAGTTTGAAAGACGATTACGGCAAAGAAAAGAGCTTCTTGAAGGCTTTGGCAGCGACTTTTGGTGTCAGCGAACAAGGTGCGAGAGCAGGAGTGGTGACATTCAGTTTTGACGCAGAACACAGCGTCAAACTGAACGACCATTACGATTTGGCGAGCTTCAATGATGCTGTTGACAACATTCCACTGATGGGATACACGACAAGAATCGATAAAGCTCTTCGTCTGACTCAGAGCCAAATGTTTTCCATCGCAAATGGAGGCAGACCTGGTGTGAGCAAAGTTGTGGTTTTGTTGACAGACGGCTCACAAACTCAAGACGCTGGTGCTGAAAATCCTGCAGTTGTGGCTGAAGAACTTCGATCACAAGGCTACAAAGTGTTGGCCGTCGGTATAGGAGATGGAATCAAGGCTGTTGAACTGCAAGGGATTGCAGGTTCTATTGACAATATTTACATTTCCTCTTCGTTTGATGAATTGATACAACCACAGTTTTTAAAAACCGTTACAGATGCTTCCTGTAAATTAGGTAAACATTTAATTTCTATCTTTACATTTGATGTGAACTTTTCGAAAAATCTTTTAATCTTTTCATGGGGTACTCTTTTGATGTATTTTTTTTTTATTCAACACCTGAAATGAAATTCATTCAAATATTTTAATTCTTCACAGCTTTTGCATTCTTTGTAGATTAATATGCGTTTTAGATTTCAAAACACAAACCATGAAGATATTTTTGATCCGTTCATGTTTTGATATTTTCAGCAAATTTGATAATCACAACAACCTCCACGACGACTTCGACTACTACAACCACAAGTAAGTAGTGCTCGTCTTTTCTTACATAGCTTTATTTCTTTTAATTTTATTAAGGTAAATTTAAAGTCTCCCTCAAAGTTTTGACTAAATTTTCCTCCTAAAATTTAGGGCATAAATTATAAATGTGGTGGTAAAGAAAAGTAAAGAAAAATTAAATGTTTTCTCTAAAACGGCACTTATACACGTTTTTTTATCAGAACAAGCTACATAAGATCATAGCTTCGATGGCCACAATGTTAAGAACAAGTTCAGAACATTTTAAAGCTTTTTGCACCCTCAAACACCTATTTTCTTAGGAAAATGGACAGAAATACTCAAAAAATGGTGAAAATAAGAACATGTTACGAAGATTTTTAGGCTTAAAACTAAAAAAGTTAAGAACATACGAAGGCTTCAAAAATTTTGGATGTTCTTATAAAAAAACGTGTAGGTTGTGAATAATATGAAAAAGTGTGAAAGAGACCTTATTGAAAGGAAAATCAACACAACTGAGACGGCTTTTCACCCAATTACTTAGAAACTACAACGACAACGACTACCACCCCTACAACAACGACCCCTACGACAACTACCACCACCCCTACCACCACAACCACCCTTACCACTACTACAACCACCCCTACCACCACAACCACCCCTACCATTACTACAACCACCCCTACCACCACAACCACCCCTACCACTACTACAACCACCACCCCTACCACTATCACAACCACCCCTACCACAACTACCACAGCCACCACCACCCCTAACACAACCATCCCTACCACCACCACCCCTACCACCACTTCCCCTACCACAACGACAATGACAACGACAATGACAATGACTTTCCCGACTACGACAACGACAATGACTATCCCTACGACGACCTTACACACGACAAGTACTAAATATTTTACCTTATAAGCTGCTTCAGTTTTGTAGTTTCTGATAACAACATAATTCACTCCAAACTTGAATTTCGAATAAGATTTTTTTTAACTTTTACCAACCATCTATGATATATAGAAAGAGTAGAGCAATCCAGGGAAAGAAGTGGCGGCCTCCCCTACCTTCGAGTTACAGCTAGAGATGAGAACCTTTGGGTCGCCCTCGGCCGCAGTCGCAAACTTTACTACTTACTTACTATATTCATGATATGCACCATTGCAATGTCTTCAACGGACCCAACAGCTGAGTCAATCAGCTGTTGGGACTAAGGTGTGATGTCAAGGACATTGCAGTGATGCATACCATGAATAGAAAGAATCAACAACAATAAAAGTCTATGTTCGATTATCGTTTTTTCAGCACCCAAACCACAGACCACGCCGTGTATCACGCCTGCTCCAAAGTGTCCAGGTAATTCACCTTTCAATTACACTTTTTGTGCCTTGAAGGACATTATTTAACGTATCTTTCACCATTTGTTTGCACAGCCTCTTTAAACACAAAGAAAGAACAATTTTCTCCCTCGCCTCGTTACTATATCATAGAAAAGAATATATTTTAAGGTTATGCTTTCAAAGCCCAAATAATACACTCTAAAGCAAAATTTGTTGAAAATTTTGCCTCTTAGTTCTTAAGAGATATTATTTACTTGACTAGGTTGAACAGTTTGGTAGACCTGAGATGATTCTAAAAATATTGATATGATTTGGTCATAAATATAATGTGTTTGTTTGATTTGCAGGCATCGACAAATGCAGTGCGTGTTGTCAACCGCAACAAACTTACATCAATATCTTCCAAGCTGGATCGGTAGGATTTTTTTGTTTTCCTTCATGATGGAAGTCCTTGAACTTTGCATATACTACACTTTATGTGCCTTTTTTGTAAAGAGTTCACTTTTTTTATGAATTCCTCAGCTATAATACAATACATCTTTTCGACCTTAGCCGCCAATTGCCGCGTGGGCATATTTTTGTCCGTGTTACCACCCTAAAACCGTCCCAGTCTTTTTTGCACCTATAGACAATTAGTTAGAGTCGAAACTCTGTTTTTTTTTTGTCTTTTCACTTCAACGGAAAAATGTCGTCTTTTGAATATTATAGGGTCCCACTTATCTGATGCAAGGAATGAGGTTACCATCGAACACCAGTGAAAATCAAGGATTCTCCAAAGGTTTGGTTTTCCCAAAGATGGAACCAACGTTGAATTTGAAATCACTCAGTAACGATGATCTTCTCAGCACCATCGAGGTTACTTCCTTAATAATTCTTTTGGTATACAGTTGATGCTCTCTAATTCGACGTTCTACTATTCGATAGGCTCCCTTATTCGATGAAATTTAAAGTCGCCGTCAACAAGAAACTCTCATAAACGACGCTCCCTCATTCAATAAGCTCCCTTACTCGATGAAAATCCGATTCCCCTTGAAGATCGAATTAGAGAGCGTCAACTGTACTTTATAGGGGAAACTTTGTTGTGGAAAAGTGACGAAATTCTTTAGGCAAGTGACAAAGTTTTTCCCAGCGAAAAACCTTTCTGGTTAACTTCAAGGGAGTTGTTACCAAGTTTCCCCGGTGAAAAGTTTTCCCCTTTAATATATTGACATTAGGCAAAATACCGTTTGATCTTCGAAAAACTTTTTGGCCTCAAGTCATCAATTATGCCGTCCTCGATTTCGCGGATCAAAACTGCGGGTTATTCAAAATCGCTTCAGTCACTTTACCGCTAAACGTTTATCTTCTCTGATTTCAGAAACGTTTGAATGGTCAATCTGCCTTATTGCAATCAATCAAGAAAGCTCTGGCTTCTGCCAATAATATTGTGACCAAAAGAGCAAGGAGGTCGCTTAACAAAGGTACGTGTATCAAATTCGCGAGTTCTTGTAAACCTGATTGCTACGGTAATTAGGATTGTCATTGTCGCGAAGCCGATGATCAAGATTCGAAGCTTCAAAAAAGAAAACTGTGCTAGATCTCCCCGGCGACGAAACCCGTTGCTGAAGCCATCGCCGTCATGAAAATTAGAAAGATGGGTTTCAGCATACAGATTTTCGTTGCCAGGTTTCTGAGCTAGTAATTTAATTTCTTTTATCCTCTTTGTTTGATTGATTTCGAAGACTATAATATCGGGATTTTCCAGAAAAAACCGTATACCCCTGTTGAGGAGGTCTATCCCTCTGTGGCTAGAAATGCTCTAACCCCCTGGAATTCCAGGTAATTTTAGGTTTAAACCCCTCTGATTTAAAAATTTACTTCCATGGAATTCCAGTTATTTCTGACAGATTTTTGTATCTTCCTATGGAATTCCTCCACATATCAAACCTTACCCCCTTGGAACGGAAATGTACTTCCTCAATAGGGTGTATACGGTTTATCTTTTTCTGGAAGAGCCCATCTTTATTCGACGCAAACTACTCGCTGGTTTGAAATGGTTCAATATAAATAATGCTCATTTTGTTTTAGATCCGTTCGAAGAAATCCTACCAATCGTAGTAGCGTCTGGCTGTCATTTGTTCATCCAACAATTGAAGCAAAACAATCTCTGGAAGCAGGTTATGAACTCTATGACCACACATCATAAACCATTGACATTGTTCTGCCCACAAGACATTTCTATGGAGAAATCACAATTGGCGCCCGACGTGTTATTGCACCATTTGACGAAAAAGTTTGGCCGAAATGGAATGATGTTTAAATCATTGATGGATGGAAGTAAAATGATGTTGCATGCTGCTCAACCAAAGTCTGCGAAAGCAAATGTTAGTTTTTTTTCATTTCAAAATTCTTTTATGTTTTCTTTTCAAATTTCATCTTTGACATGATATGATAATAATGAGAGGTCTTGTAGTTTTATTCTTCTCTCTATTGTCTCAATTCACCTCCTTGTTGCTGCCATTCACTTGGTAAATGAATTTCCCTCTTGCAAAAATGTTGGAGAGTAAACGTCTTGACCTAATCAGGTTTAGGTAGCGTCACCGAACAGAGGATTATCAATGCTTCATAAGCACGCGATCACTATTCAAGGGATAGGTCAAAACTATCCTTAGATTTAGTCAATGTGGAGAGGTCATTTACTTCCTTCCAATTTCTCAATAGGCTGAATTCAAGATCGAAGATGCCAACATCAAAATCTGTTTATCTCAAGGAGTCATCAATATCTGTATCATCGACAAAGTTCTTCAGCCAATCACCTCTACTGTAAAAGGAATCTTGGAAAACAACAAAAATCTTTCAGTCATGAATGAATTAGTCCGTAAAAGCCCTCTCCAGAAGCTGCTACATCGCAATCGATTCGTAAATCGTGTGTGTTTCACTGACAAAATCTGTTTACCAATCGTAGGCAAATTAAGAAAGCTTTTCAATGATTTGTTGAAAGCTAAGCAATACACCATCCAACTTGTTGAAAATAATTTCTTTGGAAAAATGAACCCGTTGCAGTTCCTTGCCTTGAAGACAAACAGAAAGCTAAGAGATGAATTTTTGTTACAACATATTTTCCTTGGCATATTACAACACAACGATCAAGACAACAACTCAAGATTAATCGCTACTTCGGCACAACAACGACAACCTGTTTCGGAATGGTTATGGAGTGATGGCAAACCGATTGTAGTAAAATCGGGAAATTCGGTTTTTGTCATCGACCGTCAAATTAGGGTTAAAGAAGGACTAGTCCAAGTTTTGAGAAGACTTGAGTAAAGCCCTAGTTACACATCACAATATCACCTAAATTAAAACAATGTACCCAAAGCAATACTAGATGTTATGGACAGCAATTTGAAAAACCAGACCAAATATTATATGACCAAAAAATCTTTCAAGCTGCGTTACAGAAGTTATGCATTGAAAGATAATACAAGTGGCGAAGATAAATGTTTTTCGTTGCCCTATCACTTACGACGTTCATATAACGTTATTTTGATGTTATGAACATAACGTTACGTAAGCACTGTTTAGCCTGGGTGATTTATACTTATTTAATTTCTTATTTTATTCATTTTATTTATAATCATAATTTATATTTTTTATATAATTTTTGAAAACGAAAGTGAAAGATTTCAAGATGGTGACCCTCTAGCCTTCTTCACTGTAGCCTTGTTCACCGTTATATGAACGTCGAATTTTTTTTTGATGCTCAAATATCGTTATATTGGTTGTTACGGATGTTAAATCGTTTTTTTGACGCATGACTTTCTTCTTATGAGTTTTCTCAAAAAGTTTGTTTAATTGATTTATAATAAATAGTTTTATTCACAATTTTACAATTTTTATCCCCAATTTTACAGTACACTCTTGTTAAAAGTGAATCTAAGAACTGAAATACTTTCAAAAATTTTTTTGTTGCATGTTTTGCATAGGAGCATAGTTATGTAGGGGGTTGTCTTCTTTTTACGGTGTAACGGGATTGGTCTATTTTTTAAGTGCAGTATCACGAGATTTGACGAAAAAAAGAGACGGGAAAACGGTATTACAAAATCAAACGGTGACGGTGATTAGCCCTTTTCTTTGTCAGTATTCCGGTATTTTAACCTCTACAAACCGGCGTGACGGTGTTATTATTTTTTTCAATTTTCAAGATTTCAAGATTCAACCACAATTTTGACGGGAAAACGGTATTTCTAATACCTACAACCCCCAACCTACACAATTTTAGTGATTTTTATAACCATTTTGTACATATTATCTTATATTCATGTAATATTGCAACGCTTCACATACACATATACACGTAATTTAATTATGTATCACAATTCAATGTCTTCTGACGTTACATCACGGGCCCAACAGCTGATTGGTCCCATGGGTTGCAAGCTGTTGGGTCTGATTTATTTGATGGCCTGAAAAGTTTTATATTTTGGCATTCCCACTCATGAAAACCCCTCACGGAGGGTGTGTAGCACCTAATACCTTTCCTGGGTTTATTTCATTTTAGAGCAAAAAACATGAAACAGGAAAAAAGTACTGGTATAACACTGCTGCTCAAATATTCTGCAAATGAGTTTTTCAGATGCACTCGTAAGAGTATTAATTTCTTTTTTTCAATAACTTTTTTTCCCATAAAGTCTTCTTGTTCTTGATATTTTGGCCATCGAAGTCTTAGATGCTCCTATATACTTTGTTCTTATATTAAAAGATGATTTTTGATATTTGGCTTAGAGATACCGTTTATGGTCCAGAGAGACACCTCAAAATCTTTCGATCCAATTTTTTTCCAAAACTAAGATATTTGACTTTCGAAATCTCTAAAAATGAGTCCGGACTCCACTTTCGCGCGAAATGGGCGACAGTTTTTTTCCTAACCTTTTTTGCCTGAAGAAAAGATTACATCATAAAAAAGTTTCGCGCGAACAAAAAATATTTTGAAGAAAGTTTCTACTTTTTTCATCTGTTACGTCAATTTCTACCGATGGATTTGCTTCATTTTTCAACCAACCAATGACCTTACAAAAAGTTTTCGCTCATGTCGCGCGAAAGTAGAGACCGGCCTTAAGCCAGATATCAAAATTTATCTGATAATCTCTTTAAAAAACCGTAACATTCAGAGAGATATGAAAAAGAGATCTGTCAATCATAAAATGTCAATCATATCCATCCGTTACTTCCTTATCACTAATTTACCCCCAAATAAACACTTCAAATTCCTTCCTTCATTTGGACAAAATAACATGTTTTGGTAGATAGGACGTTTTACTTTTTGAAAATGTCAATATTTTGTCTACAATGAGAAGGACTTTTAAAGAATCAAGTGTTTTTTCATTCCATCATGGATATTCTTAGCATTTTGCCAATAATCACCCTGAGATATTCTTACGGTATCCTTAGGCTCGGATCCAAATTCAACCCAAATTTACAGTTAAAATTGCTTTAAAAATAGTATTCTTAGGTTCTGTTGCCAAATTCCATGATGGTCATATTCTTAGCATTTTCTTAAATTTTTGACCAATTTCATCATGAACATTCTTATTAAGTATATTCTTATAAAAAAAGCGTGTATTCCGTGACCTAGAGAGGTTCAACCAGATTTTATCTCATCTATGCTTTATTTTAGGCTTACGTGTATTCAAGTAATTCCAAAGATGTCCTAAAATCGGAGAGTTATTGACTCGAGAAGACTATGTAACAATGCTCGAAATAGTTTCAAAGAAAAATTTTAGGTGTAGTAAGTAGACAAGTTCTGTAAACATTTTCATCGACTTAGCCGAGTTGTTATGAAAGGGATCAGCCTTAGCAACCTTAGTCCTAAAACTTGGAAGCTGGTCTAAAGCATTTTATTAAAAAATTAAGGATTGTTATCTATACTATAATTTAGGAGCTTTATCATATTATGTGTTAGAAATAGAAGCTCTAGTTTAGACGGCCCACTTTTCGCCCTGTCTATTCTAATTATGAATAAAAGTTGGCATAAAGTCAATGCATTGCCCTCTTTTGACGTCAATGCAATGTCTTCTTTCAATCTTTTCCAAGCATAGATTTTAACAGCCAACTTTGTGTCCACTTTCTGCCTACTCATACAATTAGAATAGGTAGGGCAGAAAGTCGGCCGTCCAAACTAGAGCTGACCATTTACAGGCCGTCATCCTTGTCATGAATCAAAGAGCCCTTGTTCACCCTTTTACGCTTGCTGATACACAACTTTCTCAAATGTGTTGTGGACGCCATGCACCGTTTTTTCCCGTCTTCTCATGTGACCTCTTACTATATTTTAGGTACAGTACAGTACATCTCTTGCAATCATGGAAATTGATCAATCAAGACTAAAACAAAAACCCATAACCAATGGCAATGTAAGTTTTGCTTTTATTTTTCCTGACAGAATTCAGCATAGAAGCAATAAAATAGAAAATGCTGTATATTTTGGGCAAAACAAAAGCAGTTTGCTCATCAAAAAAAGTTTGTTGTAAGTAATTTTCAACCTCAATTGATTCACTTCTCCCTACTATAGAAAATTTTTTTGTCTGGGTCACCAATTTCCCTAAGTGTAAATGAAAATGCAAAGTACATTGCAGACTTTGAGTGATCTTTTCAAATTTTGCAACCAAAGATAATTTGACTATATTGACTATTTAAAGACTCCAATTCGCGAAATAGCAAAAGTATAATAATATTGACTTTAACGATCAAGCAAAATTTGGGCCAGCACCCTTTTTTTGTTGTTTTCTGAAAACAATGAATTTTAGTCATAAGGTCCAAAGAAGGAGATTAAACTATCATTCATCCATCGAGTTTCGGGTTTTTGTAAGAAAAAATCGCTAGAGAGTTAAATCTATTTAAACACCGCGTGTCACAGAGTCACACTATTGATTTTCTAATGTTGAGAATCCCTGAAATTTTATCTCTGACAAAAAAACACCCATTACATTCTCATTCTGCTTGGAATTTGTTTTCTATATTTTGTCCTCACTGGGAAAAGATGGGTTTGTTTTAGATATTCTTCTAAAACTGACCATTAACTCTTTAAAAATATTGAATATCATGAGTTTGATTAGGCCTTATGCTCTATATACCGTCGGCGCCAGCCATGGTGGCGCCTCTTTAATCACTATACAAAGTCGGAGTCTGAGGCCCCTTGAATTTGCTAAGGGTAGAACCTTTCTTGATGACACAACCATGACTACACTGCATAAAAAATCATCTTATTCTCAGGCACAAACTTTAAAGGACGGCTTCCTTATAATGTTTAATAATGTCAAGTGGATTTAACAGTTTCTTCTCCTGTATTTGCCAAAACCATTACACATTTTTTTTTTATAAGAACAAACTATATAAGAACATAAAGCTTCGAGGCCCAAAAATTTAAGAACATTCTAAGAAGGAGAACTTAGAGACTTAAAAACATGCAATTTCTTAAGAAATTACATCAAAATGCTCAAAAAATGCTGAAAATAAGAACATTTTAAGAACATTTTTAGGTTTCAAATCCAAAAAACTAAGAACATCCGAAGGCTTCGAAAATTTTTGACGTTCTTATTAAAATAAAAAACGTGTACTACGTAACAACACTTTGTCGATATTCCGATATGCTTATAATGATTGTGTTATGATGAGAAATTTGTGATAAAAAGTTTGAACGTCTAATTGGTCCAGCGCGCTGCAGAATGGACCTTTAAAAAGTAACTGATCAAAAAGATTTTGTCTTTGTCGGGCCTGTGCGCGCAATAAATTAACAAGTCCAGGCTAAACCAACCGCCGATCTAGAATTTTTGCCCCGCTTACCCGTGCGATGTTTGACCTATGTTTTGGATTGAATTGGTAGTAGAGTCAAATTTCCCTGTTAGATTAAAGGGTTGTTTCAGGTAGGGTCAGGTAGGGTTAGGGTTTTAGCCCCCAGGTAGAGTTTGGAGTAAATACCATGTTTATAACCAACTTTGAACTCCTTAATGCAGTTGCGACTCGATGGCTGAGTGGTTAAGGTGCTGGTGTTCTAATCATAGGTGCTTTGTATATAGTGGGTTCGAATCCCCTAAGCGGCAAAAGTTTCGAAATTTCGGGAGATGCATCAAAAACTTTCAAAACTTAGCAATACAAAGAAAGTGTCAAAGAATAGAAGCTCAGAGTGGAGGATGGGAAGGAAATTTTTTTTGCATCACTTAAGGAACCCGGTACGAACGACATTCGGTTATTGCCACTTCAGCTGGACCTTCACGCCGCTCCGGCTTCTTGTATTGTATAAAAGGGAATCGGGTTTTCATCGTATAAGGGAGCGTATCGAATAGTAGAGATTAAAATTTATTTACATGGCGAACGTTTCTTATAAAACAATATTTTCGGCTGTCATAGACTTCTCCACCTTTGAGTGATATAATGTAACTTATTTTTATTTAACACGTTAACGTTATTTGTTTATCCAAAGTCTCATCAACAGGAACAGTGTTGACCCAGTTAGAAAAAACGAACAACCCACTGGAGTGTAGTTGATAATTACTGATATGCCTTATAAGAAAAGAATAGCTCTCCGTCACATTGTATGTTTTGCCTAGAAAGGCGGTATCACTTGAAACAGGTGAATAAAAGAACCTCCGTGATGGAGTTCAATTATTGTATTTGATATACCGTTCGGGCCGCTCAACACCCTTTGGTGTCTTTGATTTTACCCAATTTTCGGAATGAAACAATCAACAATATGTCGCCAAATTTGACACGTGTTTACTAATGACTTTAATCTAATAGACTTATATCAAGGATCAACTATTTAGCAGATCAGACACTGCTAGGGTAGGTCACGGAAACATAAAAGGCGTTTATTTTATCGGGTGTGTTTTTTGAGGACAAAGATGGAAAATGTCATATGGTTTCTGCTGTTTTTGTCATTAGGTAAGATTTTACTTCTAGATTTTATTGGAATTTATCTTGTTTTTGATTATGGCTTTTAATACACCAAACACTTTTTTTGATGGATTTAAAGTTAGATAGAAATAACTGTAATTTGTTTTTGAGAATCTTTTTAAAGCAATAATGGGGACATGTTTTCTGTTCTGTATCTAATTGGTTGAGTCTAGAAGCACCGTGTCAAAAGGGAGGAATGTTTTTCTTTTGGACATGCTAGACTGTACTTAGATTTAAGCTTTTGCTGAAAAGTGTGCCGTGGTTAGGTAGAAAATCCTACCTAAGTAACGTGACATTACAATAGAATTCAGCGCTTGACCAATCAGAAGCTTCGCAGGTTTTCGAAAACAATAGCAACATAATATTTTTTCCGATATTCACTTTGTTTTGCCTGCGATGGCTTTTTAAATCTATGGACTATACCATCGCGAGAAATAAACGCCAAGCATACGATTTGTTCACGGTTAGGCAACATCCTGTCTGAGACATTTTCGAAAAGTGGTACTTTTGAAATGCTTGAAAACAAACCCAGGGTCGCTTATTTGAGATATTTTGCCCTTATGTACGGTGCATTGATATTTTTGTATAACCTTCACGGTACCTCAAAATTAACCGTACCGTACAAAATGAAACTGCATATATTATTTCTGTTTATTTTTTTTTCCAGGTGCGACAATAACCTTAGCGCAAGATTGCATCGTGAAGAGAGATGTAGCTTTCATTTATGAAGTCCCTGGGAGCGACAGACGTGGTAAAAAACAAGTTAGTGCCCTGCAAAAGTTCATTGATGGTAAGTATTTGGCCGCGAACGATGTAGGTGAGAGGGTTGAACTTAGTCGTGTAGAATGTCACTTCTTTCCGACGAGCCATAGATTCTCCTTAACTCGAAAACATTTATTTGCTCCTTTTAAAGGTTTTGTTTTTTTGTTTTTGAGTTGAAGTGTAAATCAGGCTTAATCTATTTCAAACGACCTTAGAGTACTGTAAACCAGGTCAAATACGTGTCAAATGATGATGATTATCAGGCCTCCCCCCGTTTATTCAGACCCTCCCGTTTATTATATTTTGCAAAAATTTCAGACCCCTTCCTTTTATTCAGACTCTCCCCCTATTATTCGGGACCTTAAAGTACGTCATAAAAAAGTTTCACGCGCAGTCGCGCGAACAAAAAAAAAGTTGAAGGAAGTTCTACTTTTTAAAAACCCTTACGTCAATTTCTACTAATAGAATTGCTTCATTTTTCAACCGACCAATGACCTTACAAAAACGTCAAATAGTTTTGCTCATGTCGCGCGAAAGTGCAGACCGGCTTTAATTCCACATTCTACTAATCCATACTAAACTCTATTATTCAATGATATTCTGTATCTCAAAATTGTCGTCTCGGGTACATTTGATGCTATTTGGCCCTTGTAAATTCGAATGGGCTTTTCCATTCAACATCCATACAGGTGGGGTTACGAACCTTTTCAAGCAAAGAAATAATTCTTTAAAATATGTATGTGGATAGTTACCCCTTGGAAAATGGCAAAATTTGCAAAGAAACCTTGGAAAAATACTTCCTCACACCTTGAAAGTTAGGGTGGACGAACTAAAACCAGTCTTTTACCCCCTGGAAGTTTAAAAAAAAGAATGTTTACCCCCTGGAAAAATGAAAAATCTTTCGTTAAGTATAATCTCTTTTTCACAATTATGGCACAAAGGAAGGTGATGATCATTAAGATTGTTTACATAAAAAAACTAAACTTCAGTTTTCTTTACCACATTTCAAGGCTTCAAGAACGATCCCTGTGACCAGTACAGCTTGACGTTAGCACGCGAATCGATCGACTATGTCAAACCTTTCCAATGTGATGATGCTTGCACGACGACCGTGCAAAGAAAACTGTCTACTTTTGTCGACAATTTCAAACGGTCCAAAGAGTAAGAGCTTTCAAGAGGGCTTAAAAGACTTTTAAAACCTTTTACTTTGAATTCCAGGTAGGGTTAGGCTGCTCGCATCCACTAACAGATTCGTGCTCCTTATAGATATGTGTTACTTTGTAGAGGTCTGTGATTCAGACTAGGAAAGGGGTGTCTTTGGCAAGTGCCCTGTATTTTATGCTGCAGAAATGATTGATTTTTTATTTTTTCTAAATGCTGATTGAATTAGGGCGGCGGTAAAAGAGACAATAGAAGATATCCAAGGTCCTTTACTTTAAATAAAAAAAGTCATCCAAAAGTTTATTGAATCTGATTATTTGATTATCTGGAGTTTTGTCTGCAAAAGCATAATACTGTATTTCAACTCTCAGATACTCACAATATTTCATTATTGTTATGTCGAATATTTTTGTTTCATTTTAGAGTTTACCAAGGCAAGATTGCAGATATTTTGAAGAATCAACAAGAAATCATTGGATCACAAGTAGGAGGTCGCGAGGATGCCAGAAAGAAGATCATCTTACTTTTGACAACTCCTTTGGATGAAGATCTGACTAGTGTTGTTGCTGGGTTAGAAGATAATCCAAGGTATCGTTGAAACAACGTTGTTTGCCAGCTATCTATGGTGATAATTGCCTCATAAATAGCTTTTTTGAATTTATTTTATTCTAAAAGCAAAAATGTTACTTAGTATCAAACTTCATACTTATATAGTTTAGACAATTGGTACCTTCAGTTTGGGACTTTTTATTCCCAAACTTAATACTCAGTAGTTAGCCGCCTGTCTTTTTGTCTTTACTTGATAACATATCTTCAATCTTAAGAGGGAACAATTAAAATTTAAACCTGCTGTTTCAACTGTATTTTCCAGAAATTATCTGTATGTTATTGGCATTGACAAAGGAGCGACAGACGAAGCTGAAATTTTGGTAGGGGAGAATAACCAACACCATTATTTGATGGTCCGAGCTCTGGAAGAAATGTTTGCGGGGAAGGCTGGACACGAAGTTGTTGTTGATATGATTTCTGACTCTACATATAGTAAGAAAGTAGAACAAGTTGACATCCTATATACACTTTTTACATAAGAAAAAGTAGCAGTGAATTAGGCTGACAGCTGCAGATTTATGAGGGTTAAAAATTGTGAGGGAATGTCTCCACCTTATAGGGAGTATGGCTAAAAAAACTTTCTATAAATTTTGGACCCTCTTCAGATCTGCCATTGGCTAACATTGGCCAAGGATCAGCGTCATCCGATTTTTGTTAAGTTTGACAAATACATCTTTTCGACCGTAGCCGTCAATTGCCGCGCGGAAATTTTTTTGTCCGTTTTACCAACCTAAACTCGATTCAATCCTTTTTTTTACACCTTTTTCTATAGTCTATAGGTGCTAAAAAAGGCTTGGACGGTTTTAGGGTGGTAAAACGGACAAAAAAAAGAACGCGTGGCAATTGGCGGCTACGATCGAAAAGGTGTATTTTAAGATTTTCGCCAAATTTCTTACATGCGTTCAAATCTTATGTACGTTAATTCTAACAAAAAGGCGTACAATTTTCATAGGTCCAAGCCAGTATTTTTTGTTTCATTCATTTTAGTTTTTGGTGGACTATAAACGTTGGAGGGATATCTTGTGAAAGCTGTAATGCTTTTTATATACAAGGTCTAGTGTTCCTTGTTTGTACAGTAGAGTCTCTTTAACTCGAACCTGTATAACTCGAATGTCTTCTTAACTTGGACAAGTTTTATATGGTCCCTTCAGTTAACAATAAACCTTACCCTAGAAATTTCCTTAACTGGAACAAATTTGCGTTCCCAGTGCGTGTTTGAGCTTTGAAGACTCCACTATACTAATTTTCAAAGTTTACCATCCGCGTTTAAAAAAAGTTATTTTCATTTCCGCCTTGTAACGCCTATTTTCTTTTTAACGCGTCCCTATTTTCGCGCTAGAAAAAATATTTTTCTTCGATACGCGCAAAAATTTGCGGAAACATTGATTTGTTATTATAAGCGGGAAGCCTACACAACATCGGAATTTTAATCTAATGTTTTGATAAAACACTCTCGTTATCCTAAATTTTACTTAAAATAAACTACGTGAAGGAGGCTTAGATGTCAATTGTTGTTATTTAATAACGGATATTTTCGTCTCTTTGAGGTCTTTCCTTCCTTATTCTGTATACTGGAATTATATTCGTAGGGGTGGCGAGGATAATGGAGGAAAAACTCCCGATAAGGGTCGCAAAAGCTCTAAATTTTTCGGCCGTGTTTTATGAATATGACTTCAAGAATCAAATAAATTACTTCAATTTTTTAACCAAAATCTCAGATTTTCACAAATCACGCGGCACCTATCTGTTATTCGGCTAACGTAGTACTCACCGAGAATCGTATTCAGTTAAACTAGCTTCAGTATTGGCACTCAAGGAATAGTCTTGTTTTTTTTATAAACAAAGCGTTAGGTAAATCCAGACGGTTAGTCAATTTCAATCAATTTCTTATCTTTTAGATCGTTTTTCACCGGAGAATTTACAACGCTCAGACCCAGGTTGTGAGATTATTGCTGACGTAGCATTTTTAATTGATGCATCAGGAAGTATCCGAGAAGAGTATTTGTCGCAATTGCAATTCGTTCAGTATATCATTGCCAGGTACAGTAGAACCTCCAATTAGCAGACACTCTAAAATGCGGACACCTGATTAGCGGACAAAATATTTTTCCCCGACCTTTTCCTGGTCAAATCCTTATAAAAAAGTCTCCAAAAGGCGGACACCTCTAATTAGCGGACACTAATCCGATTTTCCTGGTCAAATCCTTATAAAAAAAGTCTCCAAAAGGCGGACACCTCTAATTAGCGGACACTAATCCGATTCCCCGATGATGTCCGCTAATTAGAGGTTCCACTGTAGGAATAAAATCTTTTGACTTCATATAAACCTTGGAGACAGTTTCTTAATCTCCGCAAAGCAATTATTTTGATTGGAGTTATTTTGAACGTGGTACACGCATCGAGAGCGCTTGATCTACTTTTTGCATGCACACTAGTGATGTAGCGCCGTTTGTCGTTAGGTATAGATTAAACACTATAATGATTTTTTTGCTGGTACCACTTTTAAAATTCCGATCAAAGGAAGCAAATATAGCTTGGTCCAGGGATTATAGAGGTCAGTGGATAACAGGTGAAATGTTTGAAAAGCGTCTGACACATTTACCAAAATAAAGGTAAATACGATTTGAAATCTTGATTATTTCTATAAAGGCAGCGTGCATATATACTCAAACTGGTTTTATGGACCGTATCTATTTATCAAGTCAAAAATGCCGTATTGTTTTTTTTCAGCTTCAATGTCTCAAGGGAAGCATCGAATTATGGAGTTATCATATTTAGCGACTCTGGTGAATTCTCATCCGTCCGATTGAATTTTAATCAAGTTTTTGATCTTGAAGAAATGGCAAGAACAATCGAACGTCTTCCTTTTAAAGGATACAGAACTAGAATCGATTTGGCTTTCAAGTTAGCTAATGAGAAATTGTTCACACGCGCATCAGGTATTTGAATCAGACACTCCTTCTTAATAAATCTATTTTTGAGTGTAAAATAGAGACTTATGTGCAATAACATATAGCTGAATAGGTTCAAATCTCCTTATGTAGGATTTAAAGCAACAGGTTGATGCTGAGGATTTACCTTTAGCCCGGCTTGAAACTCAACGGACGATTTTAAAGGCTTTTATAAATTAACTAACCGTGTAAGCAATCGTTTTTGGAAATTTCGGAGAGGTTGCCTTTTATTGGATTACTCTGTACTAGCCAGGTATAACGTATAACTTGTAAATGAATTTTGAAATTTCCGTAGTTATTTGATCGAACTGGTATTTGGCTTTTTTCAAGCAGAACAGAAGGGAGTTTATCCTTCATTTGATTTTATTTTCAGGTGAACGTGATGGAGTATCGAAGATTGTCTTCTTGATCACCGATGGTAATCAAAACCCCAAACAAAGCCCTGATGGAAAAGTCCAATACGACCCTGTTGTCGCATCACAACCCATGGTTGATAGAGGTTTGTCTGAAGTTTGATAATATGATGTCTGTAAATAGCGGTGACCTCTTTCTTCCCCTGGTTTTAGCTGCTAATGGGAATGCCATGTTGAGTGGCGTATCTTTGAATGGCTCACAAATAATCAGTTAAAAGATCCTTCCCTCTTTAAAACTAAAAGCCGGGTAGCAAAGTATGAACACTAACTCGGTGAGAATATTGTTTGCCTTTGTTTAATGATTTCTTTCAAATTTTTCGCAGCATACTATTGTTTCTATATATTGAGATTGCGGCGATTATTATTTAATTGTTTCCGACATGTTTCGGACTCGGTCTGTCGTGGAATAGAAATTATGATTGACAGTTTGACCACGTGACCAGTAGGGTCACGTGGATACATAAATAGCGCGACATTTGTAATTTATGATTAGTACGAAACCAGAAAGAGAAGAAGAAGCATCTAATAGAAATATACAGTCCTCCCACTTATTTCGTTTCGGACATTTGGTCCAAACGAACCGGATATGAATCTGGTATAAAAGTTTTTTTAAAGAACTTTTATTGAATTATCGTTGTTGAACTTGACCGGCTTGGAATGATTTTGGAATTGATTTGAATAAATAATTATTGAACTTGTGCTGCTGAACCTGAACTTATTGGACACTGATTTATGGATTTGATTGGAAATTTAATGAAACATTTATTGATTGAACTTATGATGTTGAGCTTGGAACTCACACGGATAAGATTTATGGATTTACATTTGAATTGAAAACCTTATAGATTGTATCGAAAATTGGAAAACTTTGGATACAAATTTACGAATAATTCCTATCCGTCATTGGGGGGATATATCGTCACACATTTGATTTGAGATTTGAGGATACACATTTACGAATAATTCCTATCCGTCATTGGGGGAATATATCGTCAGACATTTGATTTGAGATTTGAGGATACAAATTTACGAATAATTCCTATCCGTCATTTGGGGGAATATATCGTCACACATTGATTTGAGATTTGAATTTGAAAACTTTTGACATTTAGATTGTATCGGAATGTTGTGATTTATATTTCGGGGGGAATGTCGTGGAATAGAAATTATGATTGACAGTTTGACCACGTGACCAGTAGGGTCACGTGGATATATAAATAGCGCGACATTTGTAATTTATGATTAGTACGAAACCAGAAAGAGAAGAAGAAGCATCTAATAGAAATATACAGTCCTCCCACTTATTTCGTTTCGGACACGGTCCGTCCTCAAGTTTTTTATATTAAGTCGGCTTTTGTCAACTCTTTTTCATTACAGGAATTGACATTTTCGCCATCGCTGTTGGAGACAAAGCATCCGAAGCCGATTTATCCGCCATCACACGTGATCCAGAACGTGTCTTTACTTCAAAGGATGCCGCCTCTTTGAAAAGTGATGTCTTCATGAAACAAGTCACACGAAACACTTGCAAGAAAGTCACTACAACTACGACGAGTGAGAAATTCAAATGCTTAAAACTTCATGCATCTTCTTAGTAGGGAAGCACTTTAGGGTGGGGGTGGGGATTCGTCAGAGGGCACCCTAGGAGGGCACTACTACGGCACTACTACGACTACAAGTGAGAAATTTCTTCTTGTATCTTCTTAGTAGGGGAAGCACCTTAGGGGAGTTTGGCAGAGGGCACCCTTAGAATCTTGAAATTGTGCTATGACTTTTTCATAACTTTGGCATAATGGAAAATTTCTACCGGTTGATTTAATACACCATGCCAATAGAGTGGCAAGAAATACACCATAAATCATATGTCAACAGGAGTTGACATGATAAGAGTGATGGAAGTTAGAAAGGTGTACTCTGAAAAAAATGACGATGACGGTGCCACTTCAGGGGGTAATATCTTAACGAGATATTTCTGCAACGATTCTTTGTTCATAAGCACTCAACCAAATTTGTCTTTGACTTAACCGAACTCCCTATAAACCTCCTTTCCCGAATACGTTTAAAGGGGACAGTTTTTTTTTTGATTTATAGCTACTACAACAACTACCACCACAACAACAACGACTAGTAAGAAAAAGTTTATCCTCATTTTCTCAATAATTTTCAATGATTTCATAAAAATTATTCGATTTATACAGGGAAAAGCATCCCAGTACACACCCTCGCTTTAAAAATGATATTTGATCCCCTTTTGGTTTAGTTTTTACCCTTACTATACTTCCTTATTTAAATTTCTTCAGCCCCAACAACTACAACCACAACAACGACCACCCCTACTACAACTACCACTACGACCACCCCTACAACTACAACGACCACAGAGCCACCAACAACGACCACTGAATGTCTGACAACCAAAGCACCATGTGGAGGTATAATTCAAAGCCAATGAACTCTAAATAATATACTGAAATAGTCATATTCTTAGCATTGTTTCCAAGTAATAATTGACACTCTCAAATTTGATTTTCTAGAGGAATTGGATTTATTTTCATCTAATAAGGGCTCTCAGTGTATCAAATAGTAGAGCGTCGTTTTTGACAGTTTCTTGTTAACGGTGACTTTCAAATATTACCGAATAATGGAGGGTATCGAATTTTAGAACATTGAATTAAATTAGTTAGAAAAAGCCAAAGCCAAAATTGCAGGTATTTTTCGTCTAGTTTCATATTTATTCTATTTAGACCTAGCAATGACTTATGACACTCTTTCATTTATTGATAAGAATTCAACTAGATTTTGTTAATGTTTTTGTAGTTCCAAAATGCAGTCAATGTTGTCCAAAACAAAATGTCTACATCAATATCTTCAAGTCTGGCGATGTAAGTCTCTTTTACCGTTATCACTCTTTCCATACAGCCCCGGCATTTCCAGCGAGACAGGGGAGGTTTCAAATTCCCTGATTTCTCCAATATTCTCCGCACATCAAAGGCTGACTGCAATTATGGTCGAAACATATTAACATTTTAGTGTATTTTAACGTTTTTCAGAATTTCAAGTTCGGGCGAGAATTGCTATTTTAGCACTTCCACTTTCTTTCATTGAATATTTCGATTTTGGAGGGGTTCGGTGGCTTCTAGGCTATATTCCAAGCCTTATTGAAGCAAATTTGAGGTTTTAAATCCTAAGATCCTAAGGTCCTAAGTCTTAAAACTCAGAGTTAAAACTCTACTTTACAATTGTAGTTTAACGCATTTCGCCGGGAAGTCCCCTTTGTCTCAAATGTTTTGTCCGTGATTGTATCATTCCTCTCTGATGGAAAATTGGCCCGCATCTTTAAAGCTTTAGCGTGGGTGGCCGCCAATCCGCCATCGGACTATCAGATAAACGTTTTTCTAGCTATATGAGTGAAGGCGTTTTGATATACGTTGTTGACTTAATGTTTAGTGACTTTCTTTCATTCTCAAACACCAACAGGGACCATACTACTTATTGCAAGGAGCACCTTTGGGAAAAAACAATGGTAATGACGTGTTATCCAACCTCAAAGCTTTGAAACCTGATGTTAACATGCAAGAGAAAATTGGTGAAAATAACGAAGAAGTTATCAAGAGAATGGAGGTATTATAGATATTTTGGGCCCTTAAATCTCAGATTAGCATACATTTTTCACTCATGCAAACACTGTCATTTGATATGTTGGCAGTAGAATAAAAGTATAGATATCAGTAACTGACACCTTGGATCACTCAGTGATTGCTGCTCCAAAGCATAAAATTCCTTATCTGTCCTACGCAGTACCTAATTTAGCACTGGCCCCTTTTACTTCGGCCCTTATAACACCAAAACTCAAGTTTTCCATATTTAGTCCAGCCCTAATTTAATTCCGATCCCTTACACTGGCCCTTATTACGCCAACGACGAAAAAAAAAACGCCAATAAGGGCCGGCATAAAAAAGGTCAACAAGATACTCTTTTTTTAAGGTAATAATTGTATTTCTTTCTCAAAAAAAAGGAAAGAGACAATAATAGCACTATTTTTTCGATTAAGAAATTAATGAATATAATTTTTCATTTAGAAATTATTGCCAGGCAACGCAGAAGTCATCGATGCATTGCGAACAGCTTTCGACCAATCAAAGAGAGTCAGACGATCGGTTAATGTGAAAGAAGGTAAGAATGGTAGGGGGTCGTATTAATAATCGAAAACAGATTGCCCTCGTACACAGATTTCAATCCATTCAACTTGACAAAATATGTGGTATTTTCTTGAAAAACCCCTCCCCACTAATATCAGTGTTGATGTGAGCTTTTTCTGAGCATGCTGGCAGCCTTTCCACCCATCAACATTGATACTAGGGGGGAAGGAATTCTTGCCACAATATTTAGTCACAGATTGTAGATAGGGTATTTTGTATACTGAACCGTTATCCCCCCTCCAACCATTAGACATCTCAAAAGAGAGGGACGAACGATGATTCTTACTGCAGTAAGGGAAGATGTAAAAGGAAATCTAAATCGCAAACTCGCGAGTAAAGTAGCTTTTGTATAGTGCCGCTAGCTACCGGGGGGTTAGGGGGCTAAGAGGGGGGCTTTGTCCCCCAATAATGTTTTCAGGAATGGGTTTTATAAATTTTCTGCTAAGTTATTGATGCTAGGCTCTATATAAATATATCTTTTTTTCTACAATTATTTAGAGCCACTTGCTTCTGGGATCACAGATGTTATCAACATTGCTAAATCAGCTGGTTGCAACCTCTTCTTGAAATACCTCGACAATCTGAATCTCTTGAAATCCATCATCAAAAAATCAACTCGAAACACTATCAACATTTTCTGTCCACAAGACAACACATTTAAAACGTACCTTCAATCCACCAGGAACTCTGGTCCTAGGAGTTTACAGAACATGATACTGGGACATGTCACCAAAAAAACCGGACGAATGACTTTTAAGCCATTCACCTATGGAAATAAACAAAAGAATTTTGTCTTACAACCTTTCATCCAACCCAACGGACAGGTAGGCTACTTAGGTTTGACTCTGGAGGACTTTTCAGGTTTTCTGAAAGTGCACTGCGAGGTCCTGGGAGAGTATTTTTAAGAAAATTAAAAAAATTTGACAACGCAACATTTTTCAAGTGACATCCCTGATCTACTATTGGACTTCTTTATAAGTTGATTTAAGCTGCTTTTTTCTTCACTTTAGCGCTTAAAATCAAAATTAGCCACAGCGAAAATTAGCAGCATTATATATATTGGGAAATTGCCGATGGAGTCTGAAGGAGTTACAATAGACGATATCAGCTTTCCGAATTCTCCCCGAATGATTACCCATGATGCATTGCGCAAAAAAATTCACGGACAATATTGACTCACTGAATTTTTTGCGCAATGTATCATGGGTAATCATTCGGGGAGAATTTCGTTAAGCCGATATCGTCTATTCCTATAGAGTAGATCGATTACAATACAATACGCACTCATCTCTTTACCCACATTTTCTCGTCTTTTCCATAGGTTTCACACAAGATCAACGATGCCCATGTAAAAGTAGCCTTAAGTTATGGGCCTAACCTCACTATCACTGTAATCGATGACCTCATCAAGCACTCTGCTATCAAACTCATGCAAACATTGAAGAGCAACGAAGATTTGTCTGTCATGTACTCGCTTTTTAAGAAGAGTCCAATCAGAGGTTTGTTACAAAATCGCAAAATGGTTGTTGATAAAGTTTGCTTCGTCAAAGGATTATGCGTTAAAGTCACTGGTGATGTTCAACAACATTTCAAGGAGCTTCTCAAGGCTAAGCAATTCACTATACAAGTCTTACATGATGACGTGTTCCACCAAATGGGCTTTGAAAAAGTCAACGAGCTCGAAGTTAACAAGAAGTTGAGAGATGAATTTTTGTTACAACATATTTTCCTTGGCATCTTACAACACAACGATCAAGACAACAACTCAAGATTAATCGCTGCTTCGGCACAACAACAACAACCCGTTTCGGAATGGTTATGGAGTGATGGCAAACCGATTGTTTCCCGACCGGACGAATCGGTTTATGCTATAGATCGTCAGATGAGAGTTAAAGAAGGATTGGTTCAAGTTTTGAGAAATGTAGAGTGAATCAGAACACCATTCAACTTCTTCATACATTTCGAAAATTGAACAGACCATATACACAACAGCAAAAACTTTTAAATATACCATTAATCCATAAGAATTGGCAGCATGTTGCTTCTTCCATTTCTGCTAAAAAGACTGCAATAAAGGTCGACTGAATAAAAACATAATTTCAAGTTTCAGCACTGGAAAAAGTTACGTTTTCTTTGAAAATTTAAAAATTAAATTTGTGCCACCCAAGATTGCACACAATGATTTTGTATATAAATACGTAATATCAGCTGGTTACCATGCACATTATCCACAGATATCCCATTATGGAGCCACTCTGTATTTTCCAAGCAACGGCAGGCGAAGCAAAATAATCTGCAATCTTTGTTATATTCCTTGCTAAGAGTACCTTCTGTGTCCACCATAAATATTATTGTAAATACAAGAACACTGTATAAATTTCTCTCTAATTATCTGACATGAAAAATATATTTTCGAAAAAGCCAAAAGACTTTCGTTGATTGCTCTGAACACTTACCAACCTTTCAGATGCTTTCAACTTTTAAATCTTTTAAGCCTTTTTGGAATTGATCACGGCGAACAACTTAATTTTCTGGTGAGACCGAAAAAATAAATTGATCGATTGGCGATTGGCTACTACAGCCAAACATATAAACTGGCTAGTTTTTAAAACTCGTTACATTACCATCCCAAAACAGTCAAAACTAAAGGTTTTTGGAAAAATTGAGCCTCCCGTTTTTATTAAAAATTCGCTTTTCAAGAAAAATTAAAAAATTGAAAATAATGGGTAGTTTCAAGAATTTGAGTAATTAAAAAATATTTTACAAGGAGATTAGTTTTTCACCAAAAAATGTCATAAGAAACAGACCCCTGTCTCACACCCCCGGGCCCCGGGTGGTGGAACTTCCCACAGTGTGGTTAAAAATTTCTTTCGAAATCCCAGTGGGGATAGAAATGTTATCGTTCTCAGGTTAAGAAATCCAGTTTGGAATGGTTTTAGAGTGCAATTTTTTCTATTGAATTTTAAATAGAGATGAAGTCAAAGTCAATTTCAAAGAAGGGGTCTAAAAATGTAGGGTATTTTTTCCACCAGGACTAAATTTTGGCCAAATTTTCCAGGGGCTGGAATCCCAGTAAGTCTGAGACACACGGGTGTGAGTGCCCACTCCGTGTAATGCCTTTACCAAATGATTTCAAAAAAATAATAACTTCTCCAGTGTTCAATTATTTACAAACGTATTCCTTTTCTTCGGAAACTCCATTAAAGATTCTCGTTTAAGTCGCACAATATCCTTCGTTCCTCCAATCAGAAATTACCTCAAAAGTTTCTTGGCTTTATTTCTCATGTTAAACATTTCATAACTTTTACTCCATTTTGTATCTGTGACATGCGTGTACATACATACTAAAAAGCCGACCAAACAAATTGCAAAATTACCCCAACTTAGGTAGTAAGGCCAGCCCCATGCCTCGTCAATTCGGACTTCTTCAAATCGCCACCCCATGCGATACATTCTGGATTCTTCTAAGAAGTCAAACTCACGGTAACCGACTAACATCAACATTCCACATAGTATGAATATAGCTATGAAAAGAGAAAAAAATACTACAGTGAAATAACTCAAAAGAGTATAAATGGATGAAGACCGAGAGAGTGGATTTATGGGGGGGTTTGTAAGGGTTCGAAATACCGTTTTCCCGTCAAAATTTTTGATGAATCCCGGAATCCCGAAAATTGAAAAAATAACAACACCGTCACACCGGCTTGTACAGGGCAAAAATGTACCTAAATCCCGTCACCGTCTGATTTTAAAATACCGTTTTCCCGTCTCTTTTTTCGTCAAATCCCGTAATACCGTACTAAAAAAGGGCCAATCCCGTCACACCGTAAAAGTACAAACCCCCCCCCCCATTTATGTGTCTAGCCTTTCGATAATAATAGAGTGACTGATCGATTAGTAGTAGGAAATCCTACCTAGGTCACGTAACATTACAATAGAATATCAGCACTTGACCAATAAGAAGTCTCCCGTGTTTTCGAAAACAAAAGCAGCATTTTTTTTGCGATATTCACTTTTATCTTTTACAGAAATCTGTGGTTAAAACACGTCCACAGTCAATCAAAATCAAGACAAAATGAAAACTGACCTTCTCTGCTGGAAAATGCAGCATACAAAAGACTCACCTATTATTCAACAAGACGCTCAAAAGGTTTTACTGCTTTCAGTAGCGTAGCGTAGAAGAGAGGCGCAAAATTTGTGTAGGCGAGCAGAATTTTATGAAACAGTAATTATCTATTCGTAATATAAAGAGTAATTACTGTGTCATAGAAATCTGCTCTCCAAAACAAATTTTGCGTCCCCTTGTCTACGCTACTGGTTTTCATAAAACTTGATTCATAATTGAAAACGCTTACCTGAGAACAAGCATAAGAAAGCGGGTATCCAGAACTGTCGACTAGTTGAGTTTTTGGTGAAAGTGATTTTAGCCAATGTGAACAACAAGGAGATGTACTGCATGAATACTGATAACATGATAAACCATCGAAGTGCCATAAACCAACCTATAAGACAATGAAAGAAAATTAAAAAAATTGTACTTTGATAATCGCCTCCATATGACACGCTAACGTGCATCTTTGTCCAGATAACGTTCCCAAACGTCACACAACGTTAAAACAACGTCCATGTGACGTTCATAACGTCCATATAACGTTATTTGAACGTTGTTAAAACAACGTTGTGTGCCAGCTGGGTTGTGTCCAGTCATTCTGGTCAGCCTATTGTATTTGTAAAAGGACTGAGCTAACATTTGTTAACAATAACGAGTTTTAATTAGTTTAGCTTGAGTTTAATTTGCACTTTTGAGGACGACAGAGTGACTGGAAGTAATTCAGAAAAACAATTATTCTGCACCGCAAAATCGAGGATGGTAAAAGTGCTCGTATACCGCCGTCTTCAGCTGATTAGGATCTAGACAATTCAGAAGCTGTTAACTTAATACATACAGTCTCCATAACTCGAACACACATATGGAGCACAATTTATTTGGAGTAAAGGTAATTTTGAGTTATAAAGGATCGTGTTAAAGGGAATCCACTGTAGATGATTTCCTTCGTGATCAGTACAGTACATCATTGAAAATGCCAAAATAAGATTATTTTCACCTGGGGCATCATCCAGTTCACCTTCATAACATTTTGTTGATTTTCTCGACTTCCTGCATATCTTCCATATCGAAATCTCAAACAAATTACTTGGCTTCCCAACCCATTCCTGTTTCCATGGGCGGAACATGGCAACCATGTGCAATAAAATGGCGGATATCAAGAGGTATAAAACGCAGAACGTTCGTAAAAATACTATCTTGATCGTACTGAATTCTGGCTAAAAAATAGAAAGAAATCTTTTAACGAAGGCTGCACCTCAATTTATTTCTAAATCTAGTAAACAATCAAGTGTAAATAGAGTGCAAGAGAGAGAACAAGACCCTTTCACAGCCTCCAGATAGATAAACATCCATTTAAAAACAAATTATCGAACAAGCAGGCCGACAGGATCTATTTTCGCCACATAGCGACTGCTTAGTTGATGAATTTTGTCTGAGTAAACGATAAGTGCTACATTTTGGTATTTGTTGAATCAAGGCTAACTGGTATTACCAGAACCCTGTGTCACAGACCCGGTGGAACCCCTGCCAACCAAGCAATGGAGCAATAGAATTTCTTTCCCCAATGGGATTTCGGTAGAAACTTTTCTTCCCATTGCAAGATAGTCTGAATCACAGACCTCTACAAAACCCCAGGTAGTATCTATAAGGAGCACGAATCCCTTAGTGGATGCCAACAGCCTAATTGCAAGAAAAATTTCCACCAGAGCTGTGAGCTGTCATTACCACACTCCTGTGTCACAGACCAAAAGCTTAGAACAATGGGATTTCCACCAGAGCTGTGAGACAGGGATGTCATTATTACCTTTGGCGTTGAGATCATCAATTCTTGGTCTCCTTTCTTCTTCTGAAACATTTTTCTTTTTCTTCAGTTCTTTTGCTTTTGTCGATTTTTTTTTTGTTTTTTTTTCACTGTACGATAATAGTAGGATAATCTTGTTAGATAGCCATTCATACGGACGATAAAATGAAAAAACTTTTCATATCTCAGTTTCCCAGTAACCAGTGTAATCAATCTGAGTTAAAACAAGTCACTCCACTGATGCTCATGTGTGCATTACTAAAGTCCATTCGCTTTGCAGAAGTCTCATTTATACCCGGCGAGCAGTGAATTTCGCCGGTCCAAGGCAATAAAAAAATTGCAATCCACCGTTCGAAAAGTTTGTTTCGCAGCCTCAAGTCCCGGGGGGGGGAGGGTATTTAGGCAAATGGAGGGTACGGTATGTGGGTACCTTTTCTGGACTTCCAAAGTCCCGCTAAGGGTCGGAAAAATCAGAAAATCAAATTTCAGTCCCACTAAGGGTCGGAAAAATAGGAAAATTTTAACTTTTTACCCCCTGAAAGATCGAAATTTGGTCAAAATTGGTCAAATTTTTCCCTTTGTTTTCTCATTTTCAGTCCCGGTAAGGGTCCAAAGTTCGAAAGTCGGGCGGCACCCCCCGTCAGCTCGCAACCCTAGTACCCCCCCCCGGGCCTCAAGTACTTATTTACGCTAATCAATACACTGCGCATGCTAAGAATTCGCCGGCCTAGATTTTAGAAATTGCCAGCCTACCAGAAACAAACCAAAACCCCTGAGTAAGAGTTCTATACCACTATCCCGAGAAGTATTCTCATAACACTAGCATGGTTTCCACATCATGAAAAAAGAGAACTCACACTTCTTTTTTCTAAAGAACCCGTCATTTCTATTACTTCAAATGACCAATTATTAAAGTATCTTATAAAAACTCCATCTCATCTGACATCATCATACTAACCGATCCTGAAAATTTGTTATTAGATAATCTACAGTCTGCAGTATTTACAAAACATTAGGACAATTTCGCGTGTCATGTATTAACAGACTTACAATAACGAGTCAGCCTTTTTCGATAGATTGTGGTTTTTGTTAAACGTAATAATATTTTCAAAATGGGATGTTTCAACATGTCTCACGTACTTTATTTTTGTTTTGGAAAAATTTTAAAGTGCATTTCATAAAGCTCTGTAAAAGCAAGTCCGTTTATCTCTGTTTATCTCTGTTTTCTGCGATGGAAACTGATGTGTTCGATTTTTTTAAAACCCAGATTGAATAGGCCATTTCACATTTGCAAAGTGTATTGGGTATCAGGACCATTGCGCACTAATGACGACTTACTATTGGTCTGAAGTTTTGAAAAATGTTGAAGATTATCGCGTCTAGCCAACAGCAAGCCGGTATGTAGCCGAAGTCAGTCCTGATTACCCATGATCCATTTTGACTGTGAGATGGCCTATGAACTGCTGAAGATGACAATAAATCGGAACTTTTACTATCTTTGAGTGAGCAAGAACTGCAGGTTGCTCAAAATCGTTTCAGTCACTCCGTGTAGTTTGAACCACATACCTCTACAAAGGTAGGTAGTATAAGAATCATGATTTCAATTGTATACGTTAGATGATGCAAGCAGCTTAGTTACTCCGCCCTCCTTAAAAGTGTAGATACAGTCGTCAATATTCATGATATGACCCATTGCAATATGTCTTCTGACATAATTTGCAATATGTCTTCTGACATAATATCACGGATCCAAAACAGCTGATTGGTCGTAATTGACGTGAAATCAATACGTCACTTTCAACCAATCGGCTGTGGAAGACATTACAATGGTGCATATCATGAATTTTCCCGTATAACGTTGAACAGTGGAGTCTCCATAAGTCGAATGCGCACAAGGAACACAAATTTGTTCTTCAAGTTTTGGAAATTTCGAGATAATGTAGTAAGGTTTACAGGGCTTTTTTTACTGAGAAAGCTTGTTCGAGTTAAGGAGACATTCGAGTTAAAGAGACAGTCAACTGGTACTAGATAGATTTCAACAGATCCTCACTCTTGTACTCGAAGTGGAAAATTAAAATATATATTTTTCAACAGAACAGCTAGATGGAGCTTTGAAGTAAACCATCCATCTTATAAATGGCCATGTTAATTGTGTTAGCCTGGATATCCATGGTGTAAACTGCTTTTATTATATTCATAATGAAATTCAATGGAAAGAAACTGCACCCCGGAAACATCCAAACTGGACTTTTTTAGCTGGGAAAAATAGATTTTCTAACAATATTGGGTTTTTGATAGAAATTTTTATCCCCGCTGTGGTAAAAGATTTTATCGAAGTACTGAGACAGGGGTGTTAAACCTCCTGAATGTTTGTAAATCCAGCTAGTCTGATAAACCATCGTATTACCGTAGCTTCGTGTAATGTTGAGATATCTTGTCTAATTCCGCCATAGCAACTATCTGGTCTGCAAAGTAGTTACGAGTGGTTAGAGATTTTTTGAAACAGCTTATTCAGGAGGTTTTATCTATGAACATTTTAAAGACCAGATAGTTGCTATGGCGGAATTAGACACGGTATGTGTCGGCATTGCACAAGGTTACGGTATCAACAATATATTTAGGTTTAGCTCCAACATAAACGTTACAACAAATTCTTCACACGTAAAACTGAACATTATGTTGCATACTCCAGCATACTCAGTTACCTTCAAACATGCATCACCATCCCATCATCAAAATTTCGATTTGTCAAAAAAACGTGAATTAATTACAAGATCATAACTTCAGAGAATTCCACTAAGGATTTATTAATAAAGAGATTCTGAATCCTCACAGCGGAGGAGGGGCTTTCGCACAGCGTTTTGCGGACGTTGTCTGGTTTGATACAGCCTCAAGCGGAAATTTTATACTGTAGATAGTTTGACTTTTCTATATTTTGAGTTCTAAAACTAGCGACTTTAGTGAGGTTGAGTAAATCGGCAAAATCATGACGACGAACGAAAATTTAACAGGTTAGTGAGTTTCAACCAATCAAATTTCGTATTTCCACTAGTCTATTACGATTTTCGTCCGTCGTCGTGATTATCCCGGTATACTTAAGGGCTCTGACCATAGTGAATTTTTCATAATTGCCGTGTTTAAAATGTGTTTTCTGACTGGTTACATCAACAAAACTATGGCATGTTATACATTTTCTGTTAGGCCAACTATTCTTGAATCTGAAAATTTAAACATTGCATTGAAAAAATTTGATGAAGAAGAAAATGAAGACTTTTGCGAGGAAGAGTATTTCAACTTTGAAGAGCTTAGTTTCGGCGAAGAAAAAACATTTTGAAAAAGTTTTCGCAGTAGATGGTGTATCTTTTACCGAACAATAAAAATTTTTGCGGAAAATTTTTGTAAATGCTTCTTTGTCTCAAAATCTTCAAAATAGTGGTGTTTCATCAATTTTTAATCTGAATTTTGCTTAAAAAAACAGTCATAACTTTTGACACATCTTTTTAGAAAAATTTTCCGCAAAATTTAAAATAGTTCAATTCTTTGCGGACAGTTTGAAAAAAGTTCGAAACAAAAAGGTTAATTACCCATTAAAACTTAGCACTTTTTATAAAAGAAGGTGATGCAACATAATGCAACGTCTTTTTAAAGTTCATAACGTCATTTTTGCAAATAAGTTTTTAATTACTCTTAAGGGGTTTGATTAAAGAGCAATTCATAAAGGCGATTCTTTGTTAAAAATATTAAAGAATCTAAAACATAACTTTTATGTTCAGAAACTAAAATCAATTTTCTGACTATGGTCAGAGCCCTTAACCTCACTTTTATGTATCTGTGTTTTTCAGCAACGGAAACGGTAAGGTTCTAGTTTGTCTATATCATCCTGATTGACTGAGGACGACGGTAAATGAGCACTTCGATTTTGTGTGTCAAAACTTCAGGTTTTTCAAAATTGCTTCAGTCACTCCGCCACTCTCAAAAGTGTAAATACATAAGTTTGCTAACTGTAATCATTTATATCATCTAACCCTGTCCAAAGCGTCTTTTCAACGTACATTTAACGTTATGGGGTCATTGTTTTGACGCTTTGTGCCAGGTTTAGAGTTTTTTGAAGTGGAGGGAGGGGCTTTGTAAATATAGGAAAAAAGGGGGCAGTATTTCCAGTAGCCTTTCAAGGATCTTTTTCCAATAAAATACAGATCGGGTTCTTTGCAAACAGATGATAAAGTCATACAGTTACAGCTTTAAGGGTTATTGCTTCAGTGATACAGCAGGGATAAAATTTATCATTTTACCTTTCTTTATCAGGAAGTACAAGCCCTGTCTCACAGCCCAGGTGGAATTTTTTTCCAGCATAGGGGGGTAAAATTGTAAGGTATTTCCCCACCAGGGACGAAATCACGACCTAATTTTTCACAACTGGGTCTGCGAAAACAAAAGAAGGGGATTCTCATTTAGTCTCTCAGGGAGATACCCAAAGAAAATTTTGTTTATTCTATAAAAGTGAAATCTCACTTGTATTCTATAAAAGTGAAATCTCACTTGTATTCCTGGGACAAAATCAGAGTGTCTTTTGGGTATTTCCCTTCACTTTTTGTCCTATGAAACAAAAAAAGAAACCATGGGACACACTTTTTTATTGTGTTGGTGAGATGGAGCATGTTGCATTGCACCAACGCGAAAAAAAACTTCTCGTGTCCCCAAGCCTTAACACCCTTCATCTTTGTGTTTATAGCATGGATATGACATGGAGGTCATTTCAATTAAATCTGTGCTTTTTTTTGTAAGAACAATTTCATAAAAACACGAGACTCGATATTGGCCAAATCCTAAGAACAAATTAAGAACAATCCCAGTCTTAAATTATATCAGAAAAGGCTAAAAAAAATTATTTAGTTTCTAAAGGGATTTTAAGCCCTTCTCGAGTCAATAAGTCAATAAGTAAGCATCTTTAGAACATTTAAAGTTGAAAATCACGAATATTTACATTAGGAACGGCCAAAAATCAGTCAAAATGTACTCTTTACTTTGTCTTATAAAAAAAGCACGTATGAGATTTATTAGTAGAAATTTAATCGCTTAACAAGATATATTGCACATTTCAAATGAACGATTGAGGAATTGAATAGTATATAAGGCTGGGATTTGTTTCATAATCGTATTTCTTGTACCTGTCATTCGAATACACATTTTTTTATAAGAAAAAACTATATAAGAACATAAAGCTTCGATGACCAAAATGTTAAAAACAAGTTAAGAACATATTAAGGCTTTGTAGACTCTAAAACACCCAATTTCTTAGGAAAATGGACAAAGATACTCAAAAAATGGCGAAAATAAGAACATGTTAAGAACATTTTTAGGCTTGAAACTCAAAAAGTCAAGAACATCTGAAGACTTCAAACATTTTTGATGTTCTTATAATAAAGCGTGTAACTTCATAACTTAGTGAAACGTGAAATGTGAGAGGCTGTATTTGACTGAACTGAAGTCTATTTCAAATTAGCTGGCAGTGTTTTTTCAAAACTCAATAACTTTTGATAGAATTTGAATACACGGGTTGCAAAATTATATCAGAACAGTCAAAACATGTGATTACTCGAAAAAGTTCACGTGATTTTACTCCCATGTTACTTGCTTTACAACTTACAGCTGATAACTTTATTAGTGTCAATAATTTCGAACCAATCAGAAATAAATGTCATGTAACAAGCGCATAAAAATTTCGAGTAAAAGCATGATTTGTCTTCAGACTTTGATTTTGCAACTTATGTATTAAGGGGTGATTTTGTGCTTGTTGGAAAGATTATCGGGAGTGAGATATCATTTTGATAACAAAAACGATGAAATATCGAAAATGAAAAAGAAAGAACAACTTCTTGTCTATTTATGCTATGGACATCACTTTCACATACGGAAAACTTCAATATTAGCTGAAGTAAAATGTTAAAAAAAAATTGAAAAATATTCTTGCAATCGGAAATAGTTTGAAATAGTTCAGATTCTCCTGGTAACAGTCATAAACGTGAAAAACCTTGGAAAAAACCTTGCAAAGAAAAGTCACGTCATTGTGCCGGCTAGCTTTTTCAAAATTTATTTCAGAAGCGGCTTTATTGTTGTACGATGAAATATTTGTGCGACTTTTGCATGTTTGAAAGCTGAGCAAACTTTTTGGAAGATTCGTATATACGATAATCTATTACCTGTTTCAAATCCTACACTCCTGCCCCGGTGGAATTTCTTCCCACAGTCAGGGTGAAAGGAAATCTACTGTTCTCAGGTCAAAATTCCAGTTGGACGGTTCGATTTTTTTAATTGAATTTTAAATGGGGATAAAAACAAAGTCAATTTTCTAGTGGGGTTGAAATTATAGGGTATTCATCCATCGGAGACAAAATTTTGGCCAAATCTCCGCGATCGAATTTTTCAGTAGGACGGGGATCCCATCAAGTGACATGGGTGTGTTTACATCAAAGGTCTTACCGTAACTACGTTCATATATTCTTGATTCAATTTACATTTCTTACCAAATTCTCTTTTTTTCATTCACACACCTGCCTTGATTATCAGACTTGATTCTAACCTAAGAGAATGTTTTATAAAATGATTTACATACATATGCCATGGATTCAAATTTCCAAGAGAGAGATTTAGGGTGTGAATGTGTCTCCAGGTGGTATGTGTCAGGACTAACTGTACTCCCCGTGATCAGTGGCGGCCTGGCAGGGGGTGCAGGGTGTGCAGTGCACCACCCAGAAAGACCTGAGAGGGGCGCCAAAAAAGCTTTTCAAGGGGGCGCCAAAAATTCTTTTGATGTTTGGTTGGGCGATTTTGCGCCCTTTGACTCGTTTTTAGCGCCTTCTATAAGTGCGATGTAAATTTTTTTCACGCCTGCGGCGCTTCGTTTTATTTTACGAATTTTTCAAAACTACTATCAACATTGAATTGCGAAAAGTCAAAGCAAGAGAAGTGTTTTGTATCCACCAGGGGTTAAAGAGGATGCTCACCCCCAAAATGAGAGATTGAAACTGCTCGCTGTGGTTTTTGTGGTCTTATGCGGACTAACTTTTGACCTTTTTACACCAAATTTTTTTGCCTGCGGCGCCAGAATTACAAAGAACCCTTATTCTTGCTAACTTTCGAACGTATAAATAAAACTTTGTTTACTCAGAGATTCCGGGCGTTACTTTCAACCAGTCACTGCTCTTACCAGTTTAATAGTTTCACTTAATGGTATAGGGCGCAAATAAGGACAAAAATATCAGGGGCGCCAATTTCATAGTTTGCACCACCAAGAAAATTAAGCCAGGCCGCTACTGCCCGTGATTATATAATCCTTTCGATGCGAAACTGACAGAAATAAGATTACAACTGTCTGACAACTTCAATGCGTAAATTAAATTTCGTTGCGTTTCAAAAAACAAGACACGAAGTCCGAAAAAGTCATAACAATAAAGTTTAAAACTTAAGTGTCTGTCTGATAAGGAAAATATCTAGTTTCAATTTAGCCTGGGTATCCAGACTTAAAATTTCAGTAAAAAAACTTTTACCTCAAAATACAAAGTTCTAAAATTTTAGAGTATGGTGCAACTAAAAAAAGTCTGGTACAGTTTGAATGACACAGTCTGTGAGTAAACCCTTGTTTACAGAATCTCAACTTTGGAAACCCATGCAGACACACCATAAAACCTCTTTTACAAACTCAAAAGTCTTTCAAAGCTACTTTAAACTACATCCAAACGTCAGCCACATTCATAAAGGCTCCTTTCCATTAGTCGTTTTGTTTAGCCAATGAACCTGTGTTTTCATTTTCATTTGTTTAATCTTTACAATATCCATATTTTTATTAAATTGACTGGGCGCGTTTTAACCAATTAGATGCACTCACATATGCAGGGACAAATATCCCTGCAGACGAGTTAGTTGGGACGGACCGTAAACCAGAGACAAAATATTAAAAAAAACTAGATGGTAAAAGAGTTTACGGTCTGGATATCCAGGCTACATAGAATTCTGCACTTTTATTTTTTTGTTTCTATTCCGCGTAAATTTTCCGGTGGACGGAAGTTAGCTAAAGTTTGAACCACAACTTTAAGTTTAGCGAGAATGATCTGATTTCCTTCCTCACCAGTTTAACAGGACCCAGCTGGCACACAACGTTGTTTCAACGTTTATCTAACGTTATATGGACGTTGTGAACATTAGATGAACGTTGAAACAACGTTGTGTGCCAGCTGGGGAAGGAATAATACACAAAACATTCGAAACAACGCCCACATGTTATTGAAAAAGTTCTAAATCAAAATTATGCCAAAGAAAATTTCATATCAAATATTTTTGCTTTGCAATTCCAAACCAAAATCAAGTAATATATCACTGTATGCAGGGTTCTCTAATACACGCCTTCATAAAGCCACGTGCCACCAAGTTAACAAGATTCTGCATATCAATAAATACTGCACAAACCCACACAAAGTTTCGAATAAAATGCAATTTCAACAATTTGGAATGATGAGTATAATTTAGTTTGTCTCTTTTCATCGTTTAATTGCTATGCGGGATCATTAAATTGCCATCAATAAAATATGATTTAATTGCTCGAGTATTTAAAATGTCGTAAGATGAATCATGTTGTTTGATAGGTTAGTAAATAGGCTAGTAAATTACACACAATTGGCGCCGAATTATACCTTAAGGGAACTTATTTTTGCAGGAACTAATTTTTGCGAATTTGGCGAATTTAGACATAGAATAGATAGGAACACATTTACGCTGTCATTCGCCAAAATTAGTTCCCGCCGAAATTAAAAAAAATCATAAATCGCCAAAATAAGTTCTCGCCAAAATTAAAAATTTTCAGTATTTTTGCCGCGGCTCGTCAAATTAGTTCCCGCCAATATAAGTTCCCTTAAGGTATTGGCACTTTCAGGTATTTTAACGTACTTCAGAATTTAAAGATCGGGCGAGAATCGCTGTTTCAGTACTTCCACTTTGATTCATCGGATTTTTCGATTTGGTAGGGGTTAAGTGGCTTCCAGGCTATATTCTCAGCCCCATTGGAACATTTTTGAGCTTTTAGATCTTGAGATCCTAAGGTCCTAAGTGTTAAGTCTCATGTTAAAACTCAGAGTTAAAACTCTACTTTCCAACCGTACTTTAAAGCACTTAAAAATCACTTGCAGTTTTCAAATCTGAGGGAATTCCCCTTTAGTGCCAAATATTACGGTGGGGATTGCAGTTTCCCATTTTCTGTAACATTGGAAATGCATCAGCAAAGTTTACAAATACAGTCAACTATCTCTAATTCGAACCACTACTATTCGAATCTTTCTATATAGTTTGAATTAAAATATTGGTCCCCTCAGCTAGAAATTAGTATAAAATATTTTATGTACGTATTTCGAATCTTTCTCTTTTTCGAAGAAAATTATTGGTCCCTTGAAGATCGAATTAGAGAGAGTCAACTGTATATCCAGCAGTCCAAGTAAAACGGAAACAAAATCTTGCTATTCAGAACAAGCTTAGTTATTGGGTCATTCCATTTCCATACAGGGGTCGGACGATCATTTCAAAGGGATAATCTTAGACGAACTTTACAGTATGGTATGACACAGTAACACCCCTGTCTCACAGCTCCGGTTGAAACTTTTCCTCAGTGGGGATAAAAATTTCTATCAAAATTCAAGTGAGGATGAAGTGAGGTGATCAAAATTCTATTGTTCTAAGGTAAAAAAATCCAGTGGGGATGGTTTTGAAGTGCAGTTTTTAAACATTGATTTTCGGATGGGGATGAAATCAAAGTCAATTTTCCAGTGGGGATGAAATTCCCGGGTATTTTCCTAACAGGGACCAAATTCTCGCCAAATTTTCCAGCGGGCTGGGGTCCCAGCGGGTCTGTGACACAGGGGGTACAGTAGTTATCTTTTTATAATGTGAATAAATAACTACAATGTAATAAAAATCTGCTCTACTACACAAATTCTCTAGTACACTTTTGTGGAACTTGCCTATGTCTCTGTGCGTTGTTCTACAAAATGTGTAATATACTATCAAGATGTTCTGCTTCTGGTCCTACGGTCATAATCTTGGCAATGGTTGCTAAGTCTCTCTAACAGAAACATGGATCATCCTGCGAGTTAAAGACTCGCACCATTGAGTTAAAAGTCCTGAAGAGACTAGAGTCAAACCTCTTGGATGGACAATAAAGTAACTGTTTTCTTGCCCGGGAAAGATTTGAAGATTCCTCTCTAACCATTAGGTCTTTTAACTAAAATCATACACTTAAAAAATGCAAAAAAGATTACCATAATAAATTCTATAACTTTTGATCGGGCAAATCATTCAAAAAGAGTTCCACAATCTGACTTTTCTCCAAACTTTCAAGCTGTTCACCTACAAGCAAAGCTCACAAAATCTAACTTCAAGAGCTTATAAGATCCAATTTATCATGAAGATTTTTGTTTTGAAAACCTGCAAATATATGTCTGAATCAGATGATTGATGTTATTGCAACCTGGTACGACTCTCTGTCAAAAAGGTCAAAAACAATGTTCCCATTCCATGAATTTTGACAGTTCGAAACGAAATCTACCTTTTTAGTGTCCAAGAAAGCAGTGCCGTGCCGTAGGAATAGGTATCCTACGAGAGGCTCAATAAGAAATTTATTTATAAGAAAGATTTCATAAGAACAATGAGGCTCATAAGAACAAAATACCGAAAATAAACACAAGTTACGTACAATGCTAAGCCTGGAATGATTCAACTTTTAGCAAAAATTGAGAGTCGAAGAGGTGTAAATAGGCTACGAAATCTAAAATGCCACAATACTTGCTGTAAAATCATGAGAACAAGATAAGAACAGAAGTTAAGAAGTTAAATAAGAACCGCCAAGCCTCAGTGAAAATCCACTGAGAATGTACTTTTTCCATGGTTTCGATATCTGATATCATATAACAACTATATTACTTTATTCCATGATTCGCAACTCCAGTCTATCAAGTGAACCAAACTATTACCAAAACATTCGATTCCCATGACACCAATGAATCAGATATTTAAATTTCACGCGCGGTACAATTGGAAATGGTCCGAAAAGATTTCTCCCTCTTTTATAAATGCGGAAACACTTACATTATTTGTGGTACCGCATGGTCTTCCCGCTTCATTTTAGAAGGATATCACTTGTGTAAACATTGTCATATCGTACACCTTGTTAAACAGTAATATGCTTTCCTCTCTCTTGGTGTGGATTAACCCTTAATCAATTCCGTTGAGAACCAAAGTTTAGGATTGGCTAATAGGAACTGTTATAACTGAGTTACCACATATGTTGGATGGGTTGACAATCTCGTACGCTCGATAAACATGCGTAACCGAGAAGAAGACACAAATAGAAACATTGGATTCAAAAAAGATGCCAACATTTAAACACATGGTAATGAAAATAGAGCCTAGAGTCAGATGTGGCACATGGTTATATTCTCGAGTCCTCCGTCATCTTAACCAACAATACTATTTCAAAAGAAAGATGAAAGAAAAGATGGAGTTCATGTGATCGCACTACATAGCACATACACCACGGGGAATATTAGTGATAAGCTATATCCAAAACCCGGGGGGGGAGGCAGTCAGGCAAATTGACCGACGGGTATGTGTGGCGGTTAAGAGGGTATGTTTTTCAAAATATCAGAAATGCACTGTAAAGGTGGACTTTTGATAAATGCGCTGTAAGGGTGCAAATTTCAGCAAATCTGCTCGAAAATGTTGATTTTGTTTGCTCTAAAAGAGTTTAAAATTTGAAAAAATGCACTGTAAGGGTATGAATTTCACCGATTTTTTTCTGCACTGTAAGGGGTGCGATTCTAAAAGCCAATTTTTTCGCCGCACATACCGTCAGTTGGTAAACCCACTGCCCCCCCCGGATCCAAAAGCGTCCTAAAAATACGAATAGTTACTCTAAATCTAATCTACACTTAATTAAGGGGACGACAGAGTGTCTGTTGAAACGATTTGGAACAACCCGGAGTTCTGACCCGCACAAAATCGAGGACGCGCGGTATAAAAGTGCTCGATTTAGCTATACTCAGGAATCTGGAAAATTCAAAAGCTAGCCCGTCTCTGTCACAAAAAAACACACATTTCTAAACTGGTCATTGATATTCCGATGGTGGAGTGGTGGCCACCGGTGCTGCTGAAGCTCAGGGAGGAAATTTCTTATCGGGGGCTCATAGCTGAGCTTGACACTCGGAGGAACTTAAAAGTCTCGTTTGGGTATTGGATGAGTGCGTTTTGATGAAAAATGCAATCAAAATGCTATGAAAACCATTTAATGGTGGAAGGAGGGGGTATTGATATACCGTGGTGAGCACCACAGCTGAGCTTTCTCTAAAGTTTGACCTGTGGAGACAGACTACAAGAATTTTATTGCGTCTCAATCACATTAAAGTTTAAATAATGCGAAAATGAAGAGAATGTATCCCCATGTTATCAAACTCAAGTAATTTTTATGATATTTATTATCATCAGCGAAACAAGTTTCCTTCAAGTTCAAAATATTTCTTTTTTCTGACTCCGCCAATTGTGTAACCTACTCGTCTGTAACAGTCATTACCCACTCATTAATAATAATTTTTATTCAATTCTAAATAAGTTACTATCGATTCCTATGTAAATTACAAAAATATTTATGTTGTGTTTTGAGATTACTACACTATTTGTTGTTCAATTTTTCTACTCTAACGTTTTCCACTTGTAATTTGATTAGCATGGCTTTATCCAACTCCAAGATCCTGGAGATAACCATGATTACTTTTGTTTTCGCTGAGTAGTGTGCGTTGAATCAAATTGGGATCTCTGTCTCCACAGCTTGATGTGTAATATTCACACGATAGAGACAAGACAAGACAAGACATACACCTTCCCAAAAATGGGAATAGGCCCTAACCTAAGTCAGAGATCACTGCACAATATACTACATAAATTATAAAAATAAATAATGGAAATAAATAACTAAAGAATAAATGAGTGCTATTAAAATAAAAATCTACGAAATATTGTTAATCAACTTCCACCATCTCAGTCTATCAGAGGCAATCACATACCAATTACATTTATCAATACCAGCTTTTTTCAAACATTTAGAAATAGATCTACCATATGTAAACTTTGGACAACCTCTGGGCCTTTTAGATCGAACCCAACAAGATATCATTTTTCTCGGTAACCTTTCCCACGACATACGCATTACATGCCCAGCCCATTGTAATTGCTTTTTTACAACATACAAATCAATCGATTTCAAAGATAACTTTTCGAACATAGATAACATCGTAAGCCTTTCCTGCCAAGCCCGAAAGCGATTGGTGTGGCACATAACACGAACACATTGATGATGAAATCTCGATAATAACTTAAATAACTTTTCTGTAACACACCAACATTCAGCACCATACAAGAGTATGGGTAAAACAAAAGAAGAATAAACTTTTCCCTTTGTGACATAATCGACACTACAGGAGCTGAAAATCGATTTTCTCAGTGCGCCGAACGCATTTCCCGCTTTACGAATACGTGTTTCAATCTCGAGGTCATCCGTACCATTTGTTGTAATGATACTTCCTAAATATGCGAACTGGCTAACGATTGGGATGTATCGGTTATTGGTTAAAATGATGTCAGAGAAATCAGCTTTATCGTAATCTTCTCGCGATTCGTAAAGAGAAGGTGCCTTGGCACAGAAGAGCAATTCAGTTTTTGAGCTTTGACGAGGCTCTGTTACTCCGGTGTGGATTTCTGTACCAAAGCGAGAAAAGTGGTGAACTAGTGATTGCGTCTCAACAACAGCATCATGACGATTATCGAATACGACTGCAGTATCATCTGCATATTCTGAATCAAGCAACGAAATTGGTTCTCCACGTGCTTTGAACGATCTACCTGTCATTTGAGCATCATTTTTTGTCATGAATACACAAGGAGTGGCAGAACATTTTATTCTCCAACTACTGATGGTTGCTGTGATGAAGAACGTGAAGAGAATGGGGCCTAGGACATCCCCTTGTTTAACACCGATACTATTGTTGATGGGATCAGTGATGAAGTTGTTGTCGATTTTAACAGCAAATGTCTTGTGTAAAGCAGTTAGGAGGTTCACAAGTTTAGGTGGCACACCGTACTTCAGTAAAATGCCCCATAACAATTTTCTGGGCACTCTGTCAAACGCTTTGACTAAGTCAAGAAATAACACCCACGACTCAAGTCCATGCTCACTCCTTTTCTTAATTGCGGATTTGATTGTGAAGACAGCGTCAATGCAGCCACGTTTTGGTCGGAAGCCGCATTGTTGCTCATGATCTAGCTGCTCTTCTATCGGAAGCAATCGGGCGTGTAAAATGTTAGCAATGATTTTGTATGTAATTTCTAACAACATTATCCCACGATAGTTTTTGGGTAGTGATAAGTCACCTTTCTTTGGGAGTACAATCAGTCGACCGATGTTCCATTCATCAGGAACAATTTCTGTATTCCAAAAATTTATAATGATCTGTCGTAAGATGATACGAGTATCCGGATGATTTAACAACGCTTTTAGGGGTTGGGACATGATTCCTGTTTCACCTGGTGCATTATTTTTGAGCTTGAGCGTAGTTTTTTGGATTTCTTCATCTGTCGGAGGGTGGTCATATTCTTTGTGGACAGGGTGTTGGGAAATTTCGTCAAGCACTGTGGGATCGTACGTGCCTTCTTGATCAAAAAGATTCTTGAAGTGGTTATAGAAAACGGTGTCGTTTTCCTCGGGTGTTTGACATGTAGAGCCATCTGGTTTTTTCATTTGTTTTTGTACAGATGGACGAATTTTTGCCAGAGAACCTCTTAGTATTTTAATAGATTCCCAAGCTTTCTTGGTACCAAAGTCATTAATGTTATTGCAATGGAACTCTATCCACTTGTTTTTAGCAATTTTGACTTCACGTTTCAGCTTCTTTCGTGCATGTTTCAATTTCTCGCTGCTATTTCTCGTCCTCCTTCGTAGCACTCTTTGCATTGCTTCATTACGATTGTTTATCAACGGGATCAAAGTTTCTTTATTTGCTTCAAACCAGCCTGGCTGTGCTCTGGGTTTGGTTGGTAAAATCGAATGACAAGCCGAGGATACAGATTTGATAATCTCTGTATGGGTTACTGTATTTGGAGTGTTCAGCTTCACATGTTCGCAAAAGTTGTAACATACAGTTCTGTCATTTAAAACAGTGTAATCAAGATTTATTAAGCGATTTCGAGGGGTAGTTTTCTTTTTCAAACGTTTCATAATACGAAGTCTGATCATGATTGCACCATGATCACTGTCAATGACTTGTTTACACGTACCTGCGTCAACAATACGATGAAACATTTCAGCGTTTACTAGGAAATGATCAATTTGGTGTTTGTTTTTACTCCTTGGGTGTGTCCAGGTTGCATAGAGTCTCTTTGTAAAACATGTTGTACTCACTTTAAGTTCGTGTATGGCAAGATGAGTGAGAAAACGTAAACCAGCATTGTTTCTGTGACTCAAGCCGTACTTTCCGAGTGGGCCATTATCATTATCTGAAGCACAACCGACGCTTGCATTGCAGTCCGACCCAATGATCAGAATATCGCCGTTGCGTCTCTTATTGATACAATTTGAGAATTTTTCAAGATAGTCATCCCACTCTTGGTCTGGTGCATTACCGACAGGAGCGTACGCTGATACAAGAAATAAACAAACGTCTCTTTTGTGTTTGTCTTTAACACAAAGTCTTATAGCAATAATTCGAGCACCATAATCGATATGCTTTTCGTATCCTGCTGCTTTCCATGCGGATATTCCTTCGTGGTTTAATACAATGCCGACTCCTTGCGAGCCACGATTACATGCATCGTTTGTTTTTTCAAGTCCGTTTGTTATTAGTTTGAACTTGTCACAGTCAAGAGTCTCATGTCCGAATCTCCATGTTTCCTGAAGACACATACCCCAAACATTTTTACGTAATGATAGCGAGTTGAACAACTCTTCGAGTCTCGAGGCAGATTTGATTCCACGTACATTCTGCGAAATGAAGCAAATGTTCTTCATAAGCTTTTTAGCAACCATGCTTGTGAGGCTATGGGGTGCTACGAGTGTTGATTGCCAAATCCCACCGTATCCGGTAATCCAATTGGATTCGCGAGGAGTACAGCCTCTTGGATTGACCACTCAGCTTGAATGTCGATTGTCTTCACTTCATTCGTTGTTGCGTGTATAGGTGTGGTGGCTCACCCCCATTTAATTGAGGAGGATTTTCTTTCCACCACCACACCCTTTTGTTGTTTTTTGATCTATAAGAACAACTTTGACTCAAATTTGGAATTATGGTGTTTCTTTTTATTTGTCCACACACGATAGAGAGACAATAATAATAGTGTCATATTAAACATGAGAAATCGGCAAAAATCAGTCAGTGTTGTTTTTCAGTATCTGATTCCTTGCCTAAAAAGCGAAAAAGAATTACTGTTTAAATCGTCGATCCCTCAAAACAAGGGGTCTGAGTCCAGGTTGAGAGCGAGGCGCATGCCACCGTTGCTCAGTAGTAGGTACTGTGTTTTTCTGCTACGGATGGAGCGGAGACGGTTAGCTTTCTGATTTGACTAGATTCTGATTGAACCGAGGACGACGGTAAATCAGCACTTTTACCGTTCTCGATTTTGCGGGTCAAAACGGCGTGTTATTCTAAATCGCTTCAGTCATTTTACCGTCCTCAAAAGCTCTCACAGTCACAAACAAATACAAAAAAAAAACTCGCGCTCTCGGGGCTGATGGAATTCCGTAAATAATCCACAAACCTTTGGATGTTGAAAATCTAGAGCTGTAGTGCTTAGTTGGCATAAAATCTTACATCAAGTGCGAGAAAAACCTCAATCCTCAATGATGTAAACTCACTCGCGAGCTAGAGAAGAGAGGTGGAGAAAAAAATAGGGTGAATCGAATTCAGAAAAGAAAAAGTAAGGGGGCGACGGGCGGTTGGAAATTAATTGTATTTGTTCGGTTCCGCAAATTACAAACAAAAATGGCTGCAAAGGACCCGTAAACTTGACCCGCAATTTCAGTGATTCCTTTACAAACTTGTTCAAGAAATTTGGTTACTGGAATTATACCATGTAAGTTTATCGTCGAAATTCTGGATAATCTCATGATTTTGTATGCTGGATGAGTATCATATGCATTGTAGAATAGTTGAAGGTCCTTATGGATGAAAAATTTTGGCTTACTTAATGCTATTGGCATTGTTATGCAGCTTTGTTTACATCACATTGGAGTTGGCATATTTTCTGTAATGGAGACTGATAGTGTATAATTTTGGTATATGAATGTTTGGTTTTGAAAGGAATGAATTTCAGCTTCGGTTTGAGAAATTGCTCTTCTACTTCTCCAAGTAAATTGTTACTGAGCCTGTCAAAGGCTGATTGAGTTGGTTGTTTGATCTTTAACAGCATTTTTTTTGTTGATTGGGATTCTGTTCTCAGTGGTATTTTACTGTATTATTCTTGATGATCTATCAACGAATTTAACAGATTGCTTGGGTTTTTTGTTTCATGTTCTCACTGTTAAGTCAAAGATAAACAAGGCTAAAGGAGGGGGAAAAGCTCACTGTTGTAGTCATTGGGTCATCCCAGAAAATTTTTGTTACCCCCCATTGGAAGACGTCCATTTAAAAATTTTTTTAGCCTCAAAAATAATTTTTCTTTTCCAGTGGTGGTCCGAAATTCCGATGAAAATCCATGTATTTTTGCAAAATACATCGGAAATTCGCTTTTAAAACATCAATTGATGTTTTTCTAACCTAAAATCAATTTGTGAGAGACCCCTAAGAAAGTGGATGATTTAAGTTCGACCAAACATACAATGTTCATCACATTCAGCAAAAACTATGTTCAACAGAGTTCAATTACAAATTCTATAATAAATTAAATGTTGGACAAAGTTGGACAACAAAGATTAAAGCTGGAAATTACGAAATAGAAAATTAGAAAGAAATTTGTGAATATCATTCAGTTTGTTTTTTTCGTGTTAAATTATAAATATGAAATGTACATCCAAAATAATTAAAATAATCATGTGACAAAACAAAGCCAGGTTAAGGGGTTTTAGGTTTAAGACCTGTGTACATGTCCAGACAGTGTCAATCGAACAAAAATCGCAATCGAACCAATCGAACGTAATCGAACGCGATCGAATAATTGCAATTCGATGGTCGAACGTAATCGAATCTCAATCGAACGGCCGAATCCTGGGTAATATTCGATTGTGTTCGATTGCGTTTGAATAAGGTAGATTGGTTCGATTAATAGTTGAACTATTTTCGATTGTCATTTGCATTTGATTTCGATTGATTAGACTAGAGGATTCTGTTTGATGAGTTTGATTGAATTAAATTGGATCACTCTGTTAGGGCTTTTTAGGGTTTAGCGGGTGACCGAGTGCTAAAAGTACCGTAGCAAAGCGAATGAAATCTAATATAATTGAATCAATCGAACGTAATCGAATACAATCGAACGTAATCGAAGCAATCGAAAAGCAAATCCTGGGTTATATTCGATTGCAATTCGATTGCGTTCAATTGATTCGACGTTCGATTCGTTGGATTGACACCGTCTGGACATGTGTAACATTTAGCCACAGATTTTAAAAACATCAAACATAAAACCCTATCCCATTAGGGAGGGGTCACCCACATATCAATGTTTCCTGCAACTAACGTCATTGTGAGTGATGCGAGGGGACGGGGGGTCAGAGCCCATGACGCTAAGAAATTTCAACAGAATATCGATTTGCAAACCTGTAACATTTTGTATTCCATCCTTCGCTACACCTGCCATCTTAATTCAAATGCATAAAATATAACAGATGATATCCAATACCCTTCCGTTACGTTTGTAGGAATATGTTATTATCTCCCTAATCATAAAAACAGAGATACCGCAATAAAAAATAGATGGGCCGTATTTTGATATACAAGGGCCGCGCTGACAGACCATCTACATAGATATGACGAAACAACGAGCCCTTTGTCTGGGGACAAACAAATGTGAAAGTCACAAGTCAAAACCATTTGTTTTAAAACCGTGCGAAACAAAGCACAAAAATCAATGTGACTGGAATATCAATATCTGTAATAGAGAAGAAAAATTACTTTCATCGATTTTTGTTATATTTATGTAAATAATGCTAAGAAAGGGGGGTGGGGTTCTTCAGATAGCGTCACAATGACGTTAATTGCAGGAAAAATCGATATGCGAGTGACCCCTTAAATGTCAAATTGATGTTGTTGGTGTTTTTTGTGGTACAATGAGTATTGATGTCACTCCTTATCAGAATCTCTGGGAAAAGAACCAAATCAGTATAAGGTTTCTTATTGTAACAAATGTGAATAAATTTTAGGAATAGTTTCAACTTTCCCTTTCTGAATCGCACATGGTATTGCATCTCAATGCTCTACTGTGTTGAACCGTGAAAGGAGATCAGTTGCACTCTCCCATTTTATTACACCTTTCTAATAGGTGATATAAAAGTAAAGAGTTCAACAAAATTGTTTTTTTTTTCTTTCAAATTGAATGAAAATTAGTCTCAAGCTTTTTTATATTCAAGATTGTCAAGTTGGTCGATTTTCTCTATGGGACGTCAGATATCTAGTAAAGCTAGTGCCTTGAATATGAGGGAATGTTGATTATTTTACAGACTTAATGCTTTGAACGGATTTGAGGAAATTTACTAGATTTTAGATCCTTTAAGTTTAAGGCCTCCTTTGTTCCATGAATTGCAGAATTGTTTTTGAATTTTTTCCGTGGCTTTTTTTAAGAACTGACAATGTAAAATGTAACTGCATTTTCTATATTTTTTTCAATCTTTCTCTATTAGAAAAAGAGTGGAGGACCTCACAAGCTAACATTACCTTCACAATCAACGGTAACTTATTTTCTTTTGATATTCACTACGGGCTTGGTTGAACGTTTAGTATTTATCAATATAACATGGCTCAAATGAGAATTCAACGTAAAGATTTTCTTCAAGAGTAACGAGAAGACAGCCTGTAATTTCAGATTGCATTTCAGGATTTCTAGATGAATCTTTAGATGGATGTTGATACCATTTGATAGAAACATTTTTGACAACTTTGATTTGAATCTTTAAAATTCTCTCTATGATAGCTATGCTTGGATTATGTTTAAATTCGCATGCCAAATTATGTCAAAGTCTGTTTAAGCTTGATGATTGATAGGTCTCCTTTCTGAATCGCACATGGTATTGCATCTCAATGCTCTACTGTGTTGAACCGTGAAAGGAGATCAGTTGCACTCTCCCATTTTATTACACCTTCTTAATAGGTGATATAAAAGTAAAGAGTTTGACAAAAGATTTTTCCTCTCAAATGAAATTTAGATTGATTTTGAACTTAAAATCTGTAGTGCCCCTAATGTTGATCTCTGTCTTAATGACAGATGCGATAAACAGAGATTTAAATGAAATTAATGAGGCTCATATCTTCAGTTTACCTTAATTTGTTAACCCGTCTGGAAAGCACCTTCTTTATGCAAGACTTGCAATTATATACAAGGTCGTCAAATGAAGGAGATAAATTGCTTCATGGGTGTGGTCTGGCTTACTATAGTAGCTATGAACAGCAATTATGGAGTAAACACTTATGACTTAAGCTTTGCTGTCTTCCAAATTTTCTTTATTCAGCTTCCCTAAAAGCAGTGCTGCAGATAAGGAATAGACCTTTTCAAAAATTACATCACAAACCTGCACGAACATCACTTGCCTCGTATTCAAACAATTACCATGGTAATTATGTCCCTGGGATAAACAGATTTAAATGAAATTAACGAGGCTCATATTTTCAGTCTACCTCAGTTTTGTTAACCCTTCTGTAAAGCACCTTCTTTATGCAAGACTTGCAATTATATACAAGGTCGTCAAATGAAGGAGATAAATTGCTTCATGGGTGTGGTCTGGCTTACTATAGTAGCTATGAACAGCAATTATGGAGTAAACACTTATGACTTAAGCTTTGCTGTCTTCCAAGTTTTCTTTATTCAGCTTCCCTAAAAGCAGTGCTGCAGATAAGGAATAGACCTTTTCAAAAATTACGTCACAAACCTGCACGAACATCACTTGCCTCGTATTCAAACAATTACCATGGTAATTATGTCCCTGGGATAAATAGATTTAAATGAAATTAAAGAGGCTCATATTTTCAGTTTACCTCAGTTTTGTTAACCCTTCTGTAAAGCACCTTCTTTATGCAAGACTTGCAATTATATACAAGGTCGTCAAATGAAGGAGATAAATTGCTTCATGGGTGTGGTCTGGCTTACTGTAGTAGCTATGAACAGCAATTATGGAGTAAACACTTATGACTTTGATGTCTTTTCTTTATTCAGCATCCGTAAAAGCAGATAAGGAATTGAGATAAGTGTAGTGAGAAAAAGCTCCTTATGATGATAGGAAGATATAACAAATAATAAATAAAACAGAGCATGGACAAAAATTGATTCGTTACATTTTTCGACAAGGAATCTCAAGCTTCAATGACAAAAGTAAAATTAGACCTTTAAAAATGATGGGTTGATTTGCAGCACAGCCTAAAATAGATAGAGTTTTCAAAAGAAAAAACTAATTAAAATAGTCCATAGCCACATTCTTTTTCACCACTGTTCAGGTACTTTGCGTTTTCAAATTGAGAATCCGATTTATATTTTGAAAGAGTAACGACGTGTTAAGCTGTAACGAAACTTAAAATCTAAACTTGTTGATGTATTATAGGTTTTCTCTATTAATACATCAAACCCAGGTATATTTATTTTCCGATTTACTTCATTGCAGAGTCAACATGGTCGTTCCAACACAAAAGAGGAAGCTCATCAAAAAGCGAACCAAAAGATTTATTCGTCATCAATCTGACCGATATGTTAAGGTCGCAGAAAGCTGGAGAAAACCAAAGGGTATTGATAACAGAGTCAGACGACGATTCAAGGGGCAATATTTGATGCCAAACATCGGTTATGGAACTAACGCTAAAACCAGACATTGTATGCCTGATGGCTTCAAGAAATTTGTCGTTCACAACCAAAAAGTAAGTTATTTATTGTAATTGTTTCTGATTTGGCCAGCTGATTTTCTTTTCTCAACTTCAGTTGAGTTATAATCTGAGAATGTCTGTATGTATGTATGTCCGTCCGAAAACTTTAGGGCAGGCTGGACACTTCAAAAAAGGTCGGATTTGGCTGAAATTTGGCACACTTGTTCCTTGGGTGAATATCTGGGGGTGTTTTTTTCATTTTTTGAAAATTTTGATTTTTGGGGCCCGGGGACGAGTTTTTTGCCAAAACGAGGCTAAAACTTTGGGGCAGCCTGGACACTTCAAAAAAGGTCGGATTTGGCTGAAATTTGGCACACTTGTTCCTTGGGTGAATTTCTGGGGGTGTTTTTTTCATTTTTTGAAAATTTTGATTTTTGGGGCCTGGGGACGAGTTTTTCACCAAAACGAGGCTGGCAGCCTGGACACTTCAAAAAAGGTCGGATTTGGCTGAAATTTGGCACACTTGTTCCTTGGGTGAATATCTGGGGGTGTTTTTTTCATTTTTTAAAAATTTTGATTTTTGGGGCCTGGGGATGAGTTTTTCACCAAAACGAGGCTGGCAGCTTGGAGACTTTAAAAACGGTCCGATTTGGCTGAAACGAAACCACTTTCCGCTTGTTCCTGCTTTTTCCTGCACTGCCCATAAGAGTCAAGGACAAACATTAAACAAAATAATAATTGATTTAATCCCTCCAAAAGGAATGAAAAGAATCAATTTGAGTTTTGTTTATGTGCCATTGAGCAGAGTTCGGAGATTGGCTGATCTCACAATTGTCAGACCCTTTGATCGGGATATTTTAAACTTGTCTGTGGATAGTGACTGTAAAGCTATGATGGTAGACTTTAAGAATAGGGATATATGTAAACATTTGTGAACCCAAGAAAACTTTAATATCTTGATAAATTTTAAAATCAATTTTCGTATATGATAAATTGTGGGAAATTAATTTTTCAGAGCAACGTGTGAACAAAAGCCACAAAAGGTTTGAGGAACTTTCTCCTAAGTTATTTATTTTGAAAGGCTCTTAGGACGAGGACACTATTCTAACGCACATAAAAAAATGAAAAAATTAAGATAAAAGCACCCCCAGGTATTCACCCAAGGAACAAGTGTACCAAATTTCAGCCAAAACGGACAAAGTATATTTGCTACCTAATACTAAATATTTGAAATGTTACAATTGGGCCTTCTAATAACGGGAAAATCTGAAGTTGAGCCCAGTGCAGTGCGCACGTTCGACCATGTTTTAATCTTCTGTAAATTCAATTTTTTTTTTCCGGTTTCAATGTCTTAGCAGGTCTTTTTACTTCTTAAACAAAATTAGAAGGCAAATGTGATTGTGATCGTTTATCACACCCTTCTGTTACGATCAACATTGAGAGTTCCCCAAGTTTGAAACATGCAGTGAAAAGCAGTCAGTTAAAACTTGCAAACAGAAAATTCCTAAACCTAATTGTTTTCTTTTCGTTTCTTTCACTTTAGGAATTAGAACTCCTCCTCATGCTTAAAGGAACATACGCCGCAGAAATCGCCCACAACGTTTCCGCCCGTAAACGAAAAGACATTGTTGAACGTGCCAATCAACTTTCAATTAAAGTAACCAACGCCACCGCCAGATTAAGGTCTGAGGAAAACGAATAAATTAATACAAAAAAATCTTGAACAAAAATTGATTTGTCTCATTTTATTGAAGGGTGGTAGAACTGCTTTCAGAAATGCATGTTTCAATCTTGGGGAAAAAGGTTTGCATTTCCTGGCATTTCTACCATCCTTCAGTATTATCCAAGAATTGTTGAATAAACCAGAATGAGCCCTTTGAGGTAGGCTTAAAACAGCAAAATGACCTAATTTACAGTGCTACAGGGGCGTTTACTAGAAACTTGTATGACTTAAATACTTTGATACAAGTTCTGATTAGGATTGAAAAGGAAGATTTTAGTCTTTTTGTAACCAGATCAGTTCATCTAGAGACTACACAATTGTATTTTAGGGTCATAAAATCAAACTTTTTTGGTACCTATATTTATGGCAGGTGGTTAGACCCCAGAGAAATCTTAAGGCCCTCAAAGTTCTAATTTAGGTTTTAAGGTGTATTTTGATTCTAACATACAGTCTTGAAAATATTTAGGTCCCAATGATCTAATTGCAACATTAGTTACTTTGCAGTGAATCACTGTTCAAAATTTGAGACCAAAAGGACTATTATATAAAAAGTTATTGGAGAAAAACCATTTTGTAGGAACCATAGACAGCGTACTTTCAACACGAAAAGTTTCAGCCTAAATTTTCAGATAGAGGGTATCTCTATTTTTTGTAGGTTTTAAAGGGGTATCCAATGGTAATAATTTTGCACTCGCTTATAGCTGGAAAAAAGTACAGATTTTTTGGTGAAGGCTGGAAAAAGGTACATTTTTCAGCTCAAAATACCTGGAAAAAAGGATGTTTTTGACCAAAAGAGCTGGATTTTTCATCTAAAATAAGCGTCGCCACCCTGTAGAACTAAAACAGAGTAGATTTGCTCTAAATATTCGACGTTAGAATCAAATAGTTTAATAAACGCCCCTCCTAAAATCTATCTATCGATACTAAAATGTAGGACAAAAGTTTCAATTTTCGAGAAAAATGATTATTCTGTTGCAAATATAGTGCTGAAATTGCTAGGTAAAGTGTCCCTTTCTTTTTAGACAACATTAGCCACATTCCGTAAAAGGGCCTGGTAACTAGCTGTAGGGACTTTTTCGATGATATGCGCCATCTTGCGAAAATTCCAAACCAAAACAAGGCAAGATTGAGAGTAGACGATCCTATCGTCTACACAAAATCACTAAAAAGGGAATAGTTTAGGAGAGGCGTGATAAATTCGGGTGGAGTAAGCAGTGGCGGAGATGTTTACAGTGTAGACGATACCAATTTGGCGCAAAAGAAAAAAAACTGAAAAAAGCCGTGGATTTGCCTTTGCGTATTATTGACGATTCGGTTCGGCCATTTTCAAAACATTCGAAAGCGCAACGTACAGTAGGGTTGGCTGAAGGAATTTCTTGCATGAAATACACCTTTCCCGTAATTCAAATTTCTCAGAAATGGCCCGGGAAAATGTGCGCTCCACCGTTGTGTATAAAATTGTTTGGGAGGTAAAAAACGCGTTTTTGCCTGCGAGGGGTTAGGGAAAGTGGGATTTGAGCCTCTAACTTTTGACAGCGACCTTCTTTTGGCAAAATATTTTCAGGGTGGTATAATATCATGAATAGATTGAACATACTAAAATTTGAGGGGATTTTGTTCGACAGAACTTAAGAAAAGCTCAAAAAACCAACTTTCCCTAAGGGAACGCAGGCAAAAACGGGTTTGTTTACCTCCAGAGATCAAACGGTGGAGAGCATCAAAATGATGCGCGCGCATCAGTTTTACGAATTACGGGAAAGGTGTATTCTTTTCTTTATGGGTTTATTTTGTAGCTCAAATTTAGAATGTTAGTTTGCAATTTATTTGCAACAAGTATTTAAATTTTAAGAGCCGTGCTTCATATGTTTAACATACTTTGACTTCAGAAATAATCACCACAAAGACTAACAGGTTTGTTGTTAATATTTTTTACAACCTTCATTTTTCTTTTTAACTAATTTTATAACTCAAAGACACTACACTTGCTGTACATTTAGTATCATTTTACACACTTCCCTTCTGATAAAAACAGCTTTTTACCTTCTTTTCAATACTCTCCATTTTTGTTTTGTTAGAAATTCTAGGCCCATTCTACAAGTTACTAATTTTTAACTTTCATACATATTTTTTATATTATAGGAAATCATTTTGAAGTTTTTAATTTTTGTTTGTCTGGAAGATGGTATCAATTTGAAGGTAGACTATGTGCTTCTGGCAGCTAGAGAAGATTTTTATTCTGATACAAAAAATCATTACAAGATAGTTTGACAATTGAAGACAATTTGTTTACAATATTTTCCACCATATTCTATATTTAAATATAATTATATTCTGGCCTTAGGTAGAAGTTGTAGACGTTCATGGTACAGCAAGATGCTGTTATTGCTACCATACAATGCTACTTGAAAGTCTTATCCAAATCCTATCTGGAAAAAATGATAATTTAAAAGAAGATAAAATATTTTATTTTCTCAGACATATCGTACTACATATTCTACAAATGGCCTTTTAATCGGCTGATTGGAGTAAAAACTGAGCTTTTTCAGGGTTTCGAGAAATTAAACCAAAAAATGCCCGAACAAATTCTCACCCTAATTAAAATCCCTGAAGTAATCTCTAAATTAAAAATTTGTTTTTTCCTGATCTCATTTAGAAGTTTTTCCTAAAATCGTAGAAGCTATCTGCAGGCAAAATATCTCAGACCATCTGATTATCCCTTTATAGAAAAATAAGGATAAAATTTTAGTTTTAGTTCTGTTTTGCTAACTTCTTTATATAAACATTATATACTGTCTGCTATTGCGAAACCATATTTTACATTAACTTATGTAGCATTAAAATTACCATAAATCCTAGAGCACTATTCAGATTGACTTCAGATCTGGTGTGTAAATTCTCTGTACAGACTGGAAGAAATTTGCAAAGAAAAAATGCCCAAAAGATACCCCAATCAAAATCTTGTTTTTTCAGCAAAGGGCGACAACAGTCAGACAGTTTATTTTTTCAAACAGCCAAATTTCTTGTTAAAAATTGCTAAAATTGGGATAATTCTGGAATTTATTTTATATGATATAGACATTCCTTTGCCACACAATTCACCAAATTTTGTTTGAGATATTTATTCAATCTGAAGTTATTTATAAAAAAATATAAGTCAAAAAAATCATATATATGAAAATATTTTAATTCCCGCAACCGAAGATTATGCTAAAAAAAAATTTGTCGCTGAATGTCTTGAACTGTAGTAGAATAGTAAAGGAATAACAATTGCTTGAGAATGTATACAGTAAGTACAATTTTTACATCTTACCCTAAACAAGTAGAAAACAACAAATTAATCACTTATATAGAAAAATTTCTCAAAAATTAAATAAATAGGTTCAATGTACGGGTAGCGATATGAGTATTCACAGCTTGCATTTGGCAGTACCATTTTTTATTGTTTTGAATGGTTTTATTCTTCATATAACGTACAGAACAATTTTCCAACCACGTTCTACTGGTTCAATTCCACAAATTTCACAAATTACTAGTACATAAAATAACAAGAAATAATTTTATAAAAAGGTATATAAGCAGTAGGGAAACTTATTACCAAAACCTTTTTGGTGATTTCACAAAAACATTTTTTGGTGAACTCTTGATATGCACCATTGTCTATTCCACAGCTGATTGGTTGAAAGTGACGTATTGACTTATTTTACGTCACTTACAACGAATCACATATTGGGTACGTGATGTAATATGGAATGGCACATATCATGAATTTGCAGTGAAAAGGTGCAATTCATGAAAATTTCAACCTTTCACACCGTTGATTTGCCAAAATTTATGGTGACTTTTAAACGTTTGGTTTTTCATGTACTCGTACATCTGGAATTGACTGAATATAAACTACTGTATGTTCTGGTTCAATTAATTGCCCCTACCTAACCTAAGAACACCCTCTGTTTACTTTTCGAGAAAAATTTCAAAAAAGCCTGTTATATATGTCCAGTGGTAATCTGAACACCCAATAAATAAGAAGAATTAGAATTTGTAACACCAGTTCTAAAAGGTTCTATTCAGCTAGAAACTTGGGGAAATAGATTAGAAACAAACATGAAAAAATAGTAAATGAAGGAAAGTATTTTCAATCAAAAATCAAAAAGTAGTTTGAGGTATAAAGCAGTAAAGTAGTTGAGAATAGAGTGAGAATATGTGAATATTACTTGCTCATGCTCATAAACCACATAAAAGCACAAGCTGAAAATTTCAAGGAATGGAAAGAATGGAAAACATACCTTTAAAATGGAATCTTGAGGGGAAAGTCAGTCAGTCAGGTTGTTGTTCATATTCAAAAAGATTTTTCCAAAAGCAAATCTTAAGGAATCTAATCCCTACTGACAACTGACACACTAAAGACTTATATACTGTACACAAAAATTCATGCATAAAAAAGACTAATAAAAGTCGAAATAATTGTTCTCCACCATGAAAATAAATCTCATAAAAACAATCTGAGTGAAATTTCATCAGCCATCTTTCTCAAACGTTTAGCTGTTTGCACTGTTTGCACTCAGTTCGAACAAAAAACGCAAACGGAAAATCTCGAAAACCCGCTGACCTCTCTCAGAGGTCAGTCAGGCAAAATCGTTTGAGTGAAGATGCGCCAAATTGGTATCGTCCGTTTCTTCGAAACTCTACCGCCACTTTTTTCCCGTAAACCGCCCTCACGCCCTGACTCTTTCTCGCATTTACTTTAAACGGACGATAGCATCGTCTAATTAAGATGAGGCCTGGAATTCCCGAGTTATTTTTTCCGAGTTAAAAAAACCGAGTTAAGAAAAAACCGAGCTATCCCGAGTTATGACGTCATTTTTTGAATTTAGTGACGTTATTTTACATTTCATAACTCGGTTTATTTTGCTTCCTTTAATTTTCCGAGTAATTTTCCATTTTTTAACTCGGGAATTTTTGCTTCCTTTAACTTTCCGAGTTATTTTCCATTTTTTAACTCGGGAATTTTTGCTTCCTTTAACTTTCCGAGTTATTTTCCATTTCTTAACTCGGGATTTTTTGCTTTCTTTAACTTTCCGAGTTATTTTTGAATTTTTAATTCGAGAATTTTTGCTTCCTTTAGCTTTCCGAGTTATTTTTCTTCATAAAAAAACACCAGCTTTAATCTATTGATCCCATACCAACCAAAATCAAAGACATAACCATCCATTACTAACTAGAAAAACCTTAACCTGCTTTGAATAAAATCATGAACATATAAACGACTGGACATCCATCTCCTTTGTATTTTTGAAGATAACACTGCTAACTTCGTTGCCGCCTCGTTAAAATCATCAAATGAAACAATAAATTCTGATGGTATACCTCTTGGGAATACCTTGCTAACAACGTCAAAATTTCGACAAAAGTCTTTGTTGTTCTACTTTTCTCAAGTCTTTTATCTATATCATAACAAAGATAACAGAGGCAAAATCATCGTCAGCTTGTCAAAACTCCGACAAATATTTCCAAATTTTGACTTAAAAGTGTCTAATAATTTTAGAGAGAGTCACATTCTAATTTCGATATTCTTATGACACAGGCTCTCAACTTTGGCAAGCTATTTTTTTCAAGTCATAAAAAAAATTATTGGAGTGACAAAAGGGATTCAAAAGTATACACGCAGTTGAAATTCTGCACTTCAGAGTTATATATATGCGTATGATAGGAAGACAAATAAATGAGTATGTATAATAAATAGTAAATAAATAATAGATTAAATATCTAAATTATTTGAATTGATCCAATTTCGAAAGTCATTGTCAACTGTTTTAATATCACCTCGGATGCCTATCGTTTGGCAAACTAAAACATGTTGAGGAGTTTGTATTTCACCACAGACACAGTTAGGGTTATTGCTCAGACCAATCCGATGCATAAAACTACCATAACGACCGTAACCCGAACGTATGCGATTTAGCAGGACCCATTCGTGGCGCTTTAGATCGTGACCAGATGGTTTGTTCGAGGGCAGCGGAATAAATTGTTTCAATTGGTGAGTTGAATCATTCCAGCGTTGGCGCCATTTTGCATCGGCCCAAGTTTGAGGGGAAACATTCTCGATGTTGTCAGCAGCAAGTGAGTGCATCCTCCTTGAGAGTGGAGATCTGCTTTTTAACCTGCCGTTAAGTAGCGGGTTGTTGGCGACGATGTTAAGCATGTGGTCGTCGGAAAGAGCACGGTTTCTGAGATCTAGCATGTTTTTGTTCCTACGGATGTCAGATGGAGCAATTCCACAGAGCACTGGTTTTCAGAGTTGAAAATGTTGATAAAATATATTACAAACTCGTGAAAAAATTTGAAAATAATTTTTTTGTGCATTAGGAGTAATGTTCAAGCTCTATCAATCATTTTACCTAAACAATTCAAAGAAATAAAATTACGACGGAATATTGTCGGATTTTTTATAGCAATTTTGAAATACAGGCGGCAACGAAGCTCGCTTCAAAGAGACAATAAAAGATAGATGTCCAGTCGTTTATATGTTCATGATAAAATGAATAATCAACAAACAAGGGAATAAAAATTAAAACCTGCTAGATAAACAAAGTGTAAGCCCTTCAAAAATCTTACAGCATAAATGCTGTGTAAATCTCAAAAAATACAGTAGGTAAGTGATGAGATAAAGCTATTTCAAAATTAATATTTCCTCCCTATTTCATTAAAGAATACTGTAAGTGACATGACAAGAGTCCTTCCCCCTTCGCTGTAAAAATTTTGAATGAATCACCAACGATTCTTGAATCAATCATTTCACAGACTATCCGGGGGTACTAGGGTTGCGAGCTGACGGATACGTGCCGCAAAAATAGAGGAAAAAACTGATTTTTCGAGATTTCGTGACCCTTATTGGAACTTTCGGCTGTTTTACAAGCCTTAGGGGGACTGAAATTAGATTTTGTGATTTTTGCGACTCTTCGAAGGTCCAAAACAAAATTTCGAATTTTTGATTTAAAAAGTTCAATTTTTCAGTGTCTTGAAAAAACAAGCTAGACTTACCCCGCTTTGCTCCTAACGTCTGTTTTAGAAAGAGGGGGATACTTTAGTTTCTGAAACTACCCATTGAGTTAAAAGCCCGGAATGTAAGAAAAATTGAAGCTACTTACTTTAGGCGTACAAACTTTCGCGAGGTCGAAAAATTGCGAAATTTGTGACATTTACTTTCGCGAATTTTAGGAAAAATGTTTTTCACGAACATAAACTTTCGCGAATCGTTGGATAAAAATGAGAATTTTCGAATAGAAATTGCCTTCAAAGTGATAAATATTCCTTAAATCAGCTAAAGACGGTTGCTCTTCGACTTTAAAAAGGCATTTATGATTTAAGGATCATAACAAGCCGAAAATTTGATATTTATTACGATTTCGAGGTTTTATAGATTTTCAATTTTTTTGAGAATATTTTGCGAGCATAAACTTTCGCGAATTGCCCTGTTAAGAATTTTCAAAGACATTTACTTTCGCGAAAAAAGTTTGTACGCCTAAAGTATTTTCCATCCTGAACACACCGCAATAATAACAACGGATTGTATCTAGCGCCTCTGTTTTTGAGGACCGCATTTTTTGAAATCTAGCAATAGATTTTACTTTCAATCCGGAGTTTGTGTAAAAACCACGCGCGGGCGTTCTGGATGGGAATTAAGTGGCTTCATTTTCCATCCAGGAGTCTCGAGTCATAACTTTTGGGCTTGAAAGTCATTGGACCTACCTGGAGGTCCTATAGATTAACCTTTGTCCGTCCCGTCCGTCTGTTACCAGCTTTTCTCGAGCTCATTAGTTTTTTCTGATTTTTGGCTCAAAGGTACAAATATGGTAATGCCCAAAATATGTCCGATTTTCGAGATTTCATCATTAGTTTTTTTCCATTTTTTGCACAAAGATGCGTATTAATTATAATTAGCAGACGGATTTTTGAGAAAAGCTTTTTTCCAGCCGAAAATGCTGGAAATCGTCGTTTTTGCAGATTTTCATTGGATTTTTTCCTTATATTTCTTTGCTTTTTTCACACAACAACATTATTGGTAACAATGCCCACCCTCAAGCACGATTCAATTGTCCAATAAAATTTTTGAAGTCGGAACTTACTAAAAGTCGCTGGGACAGCCGAGAATCGCTGGAAAAACGATTTGCCGTGAATTTCTCGAGTTGTGCTTTATATTTTTTCATGAAATTTTACACACTGATGCAAAATAGCAATACTTGAAATGTGACGGAGCCGATTTTCTAAAAGATTCTTTTGCGACTGAAAATTGCCATTTTTACTGTTTTTTATGGAATTTATTCGTCAAACCGTACTTACTCTCAACATTACAAAAGATTGCTCAACTCTATACAGTACCTCAAGTGGATTAATTTTAGCGGAAATTGAATTCGGCAAATGTCGTTCGCCAAAATGTAGCAATAAGACAATTTTGTGAAAATTATCACTTAGGTGTTGGTTTCATGATTCTTCAATTTCAAATTAAATCCCTGTCAAAAGTCTATTTTGGTCACTTGAGGTAATTTTAAAAGTACCCCGGAAAATGCACACCTCCGAATATTTTGAGGAACGATAGCAAGGCTGGCCCCGTAATAAATAATTTTTTCTTTCCGGCTTTTTATGAGGGGTCAGAACTTTGTGTTGATTTGCCAGCTTGACGTTATCGCAGCATCTTTGCGTAGCACCGTCCGAATCTTTGTAACTTTATTGCGCTGGAATATTGAGCAAATTTTTGTGAAGTGGAGCCCAAGTATGTGTTGTTGTTAAGGGGTTAACAATGATAATGATATTTAGCGTTTTTGATTTTCAACTGAATTAATTATTCTAGTATCCAGAATTCCTCAGAAATCGCTGGAACAGCCGAAGATCACTAGGAAACTGTTTGCTCGTCCTTTCTTTTTCACGATATTTTCCATTATCGCTTTCCATAACTCGAACCTCCTCAACTCAATTATGTCCATAAACTCGAACGATTTTTCCGGTATCTTGAGGAGATTCTTAGGTTAGTTATTCCAGAGGAATGTAAAGAGATGGAAAAATAGCTTCTTGAAAACAATGGAAAAACGGCTCGTCATATACCAGGTCTCTTGCCCTTAAGGGAGTTTATGTCGAGTAAATAGGTTTCTTTTGTTGTCGCTATAAAAAATCTGCATAATTAGCGTGTTGTGACAAAATTCTTTTGTTTCAAGCCTGATTATGCGCAAACTTTTAGGGCTTATATTTTGGGTACACCTCTCCTATACGAAAAGGTACCTATATCTTCTTGCTCAGAATTTCCTAGCGATTCTACTGATATAACCGCATCATGACCGCAACATAATATGGAAAACTAGAGCTCGAGAAAATTATAACTTCATCTTGATTTTACTTCTGATAGTTTTACAAGAACCAATTTGATATCATTGCGTTAAGAATTTCTTTTGTTATACATTGGTAAAAATATTGCTCCTTATTCTTAAAAATTGAACTAGTAATCGGCAAAAACGGAAAAACAAATTTTCATTTTTATCGTCAAATCATGTAGAAACCGTACGATTTGTATGGCGAGCCGTCTTTTCTGGACTTTCATTTAATGACCTAATCAACGTTTTTACAATAGAATTTTCAATAGAAGTGATCGTTGAACTTTGAGTAATCAGAAAAGCTGTTTTTCCATCTCTTTACATTCCTCTGCTTAAATCATCAGGTAGGTCCACTCAGCGTTCCGGCTTGTTTAGAATTTTTTGAGCATCCATTTATGCTATATTAGAAAGCTATACATGGAAAGATATTTCCAAGGAGAAGAATCTAAAGGATAAAAGATTTTTGAAAAGTGAAGATTTTTTGTACTTGTTTAAATATCGTGACTACAATCGTCCATTTTCTGATGAAGCTCTAAAATATCTAATTCCTGGGGAGGGTGGGTTTCAGGGTGTACGCGATTCCCAATTTTTTCCTCAATTTCGTCTAAAAAAGAGGCAGCCGACCGAAAATTCCGGGATTTTGAATATTTTCTATCAATTCCGAAAGACTTTTAGGTACATTACCTTTTTCTGCAGTAATTTTCAAACTCAAAATCCTGTCCAAAATTTCGGCCAATCCGTTCAAAAAAAGAGCCGATTCTGCTCTTCTACAACCGTCACAAACTCTTGTTAACTTAAGGAGATTAATTTCCGCGAGGATTAGATTTCGCGAGTATTTTTCACAGTTTGTCCAAGTTTATCTCCTAAAACCCACCATATTTTACGATGGTAACTATGCTCCAGTCAACAAATGAATGTACCTTCGCCCGGGTTAACGTGTGAATGATATACCAAATTGTACGATGGCCCCTATGGCTCGTCACGCACTTTTAGTTCGTATAAAATTTGTGAACTAGAACTGTTTAGGGTCATGGTCCAGAAGGCTTACGAGAGACTGCGCACTTCCGAGTCTTTTTGTAACGACACTGCCCACTTCTAAAAATATTTTGGAGACGCAAAAGTCCTCCTCGAAAGATTGCCGTTCTGGTCAGCAAAATAGATACCGAGTTGTAAAAAATGAGTTGATGATAATAGCAAAATCATTTGTGGTTTGACGAGTTGTAAATCTGGTCTGTGACTTATATGTAATAACATTCTTTTGGCGCGTGAATGCTCGCCAGAAGCAATTTGAAGGAATAAAAATATAAAGAAATTTTGCTGACCAGCACTTATTAACTCGGAAATTTTACCTCATTTTGCGTAACTCGACATTCATTTTAAAGACCAAAAAAAATTCTTTGCGCGGGCCGCTCGCTTGGAAATTTCCCGCCGTGACAAAAAGTAAAAAGTGCACAGTGTCACTTGAGCCTTCTGAGCCATTGACCCTAGACAGTTCTAGTTCACAAATTTTATAAGAACTGAAAGTGCGTGAAAACTAGAAGTGCCATCGTAAAATTGATATGGCGTTTGCTGGCACTAATCTCATTCTACACACTCGAAGAACACTGCGCTCCTGCATAGCTGCAATGTTCTCACACTCATCATTTTGTATCCGTGTTTATTTTGATTTTCAAAAAGCAGAAGGTGCCATCCAGCAAACCTTTTACCTCCCCCGAACGGACATGGACTTTAATGTTTGAAAAGAACACTGGAAAATGCTGGGAAAGCAATGGAAATGCCCCCCCTTCCGACAGTGGCAATGTTAAGTGCGAACGGCCCACCCGCCTTTCCAATGCCCTTCAACATTGCCACTGGGGGAAGGGGGTGAAGCTTATATATTCTACTTTTGTCTCACCATTTTCGTCCATGATTGTAGGTCCGAGTTGTCAGATTGATAGAAGTAAGTAACAACCCAAAAAATTCCGTAAGAAATGGCTGAGGCCGAGGAGCTGAGAATATCTGAAAGTTGATTAAATGTTTGAGTGGGCGTCCTCTAATTCATGCGGATAAATTGTTATGACAAATTTGGACCAATTTATTTCCTCTAGATATTAGTGCGTGCACTTTTTTACCTATTTCTGATTTTCCTTTAGTTTAATACGATAAAGGTCATATTTTCCTCTAATTATTGTGTGGCTTTTAAAAAATCTGCTTAAGGATTTCTTTTTCACGATCTAAAAATCTAAATATGTCTTTAAAACCGAGAAGTTCACTTTCAAATGAAATTGAACGAAAAAACCCTTGGAAGAGATGGAAATATTTGAAGGTTGAAGAAAAATTGGAATGTAAAAAAAATTCTTCCTCGTTACTTTTCCTCCAATTTTGTGCGGATAAACTAACATTTGCCTCAAATTTTTAGTGCGATAGGAAAGTCAAAGGTTCAAAGTAATTTATTTCCTCCCATTATTAGTGCGGTACCTCAAAATAATTATTTGATTGGTTGCATTAAATTAGAGAAATGACGGTATATTTCAGGAATACCTAAATTATTGTTTAAGATATGATCGGCGTGTGACCCATACTTTCTTTGAGAGTTTAAAAAGGTTTATCCGAGATGTTTCTTTTCGAAGGATTACGTCATAGTTACTACCATGAGAGACGCAAAGGAGGCTTAAAAGATATGTTTTTAACTAGTGTATATGTATAAGAATTGCGAAGCGATCCAGGCAAGTCACTCGATTCGCAAGTTGCAAGCAAAATATTTATAGGGTCACACACTAGAAATTGCAAGTTAAAATAGATTCATAATCAATTCGTAAATGTAAACCCCGCGAAACCCCGACAACTTCTCAGGTTCTCAGGTTCAGGAAGACCCGAGCCTCTTTACACTCAAACACTTCAGGTGTACAAACTTACGACGTTTACTTCTACGGATTTTAGGAAAATTATATGATTTCTTTCATGAATCGTTGTGAAAAGTTCAATAATCATTTGTCCGCCCTGAGCCTTGAGTATTTTTATTTCTTAGTTTTTGTTTTAGAATCGTTTTACTTCCGGTTTCGAACTCCTTGCGTTCAAAATCGAAATTTCGAATCTTTCTAATTTTAAATTTCGAACCTTCGAATAAAAATAACATTCGAAAACTTTTTTCCTAAAACATAAAGACCCCTGTGTCATAGACCCGCTGGAAAACACTTGGCAAAAATTTCGTCCCGGGAGGGAAAATACCTCTCTAGCCTCTTTAAAAGGTCTTCCTTGCAAAGAGCCCAGAGAATCAAAAAAAAGTTAAGCAAACTTTAAACATCACTCGGTTTATGGAGACAGGGATGTGAAATACAGAGGATTTCAAGACTAGAATTTAATAGAAATAAGTTGACTTAATGTAGTTTCAAAATTCAATAACCATTATATTAATTAGGAATATTGTATCATTGCATCGTAAATTCTGAAAAATTTAACAAAGTTCTAAAATTATATCTAAACTATAAGCGCTGTAAAATCCTGAGATAAAAATAAAGAAAAACCAGATAAAAAAAACTGAGATATAGAAAGTATTCTTCAACGGTTCTACTAAGTAAAACCTCTAAATTTTACTGGCTGTGATTTTTTTCAAAGTTGGGAAACTCTTATCTTAAGTTTGCTGGAGGCAAGTACTTGGCAGTCTTTTACCCTCTTACTCGAGTTGTTGACAAACAGGAGCAAACTCTTCACATAAAAAGTAAAAAAAAATTTTCTCGGCTGTAGCACAGGAATTTAAAACAGTTAAAATGCATCAATAAACATAATGTCATGTTTTGTCGTTTTATTTCGACATTTTACAAGTCATTACCATTAATTACCATTACCAACAATAAAATCCTTTATAATAATACAGTCACATGTCAATGTTCTATATCTCTGACCATCGTGCATCGATGCGTATTCATAAAAAACAAACAACCAAAGATCCCACATCATCGAGGGTCGGTCAAGCCAGAATTTCATAAACAACGACAAATAAACATTTCTCCTTCCACTGGATAAGGGGAGGAATAAATTCTTCCAGGTTAGCCATATCCAAAAGCGCAAAATATTTTTGTTCCCATCAATTCAAAACATACAACAAGTCCAGTGATGCTCACTTCAACATACTACCAAGATTCAATCTAAACCAAAAGGAATGGCTTTCCCACCATACGTATACAGTTCATTTCTTCAGCTTAGATCCTCTTCTTGCAATGAAGCAACAACTCTGTTAAGCCTTGCCTGTCAATGAAAGAATAAAAATTCCATCTTCTTTCTTCTCATTCCGCAAGTTCAGCTGCTTTCTTCGTTTCTTTTCATCAAGCACCATCTCTTTTCAAAACACCAATTTCTCTTTTCAAAACAACAATAAATGTTTCTTTGTTGTTTTTAGTCAACATTCGAATTTGGAAAAGTTCGAAAGCCCTTCGAAAGTCTTTGCTCGAGTCAATGCAATGACTTCTTGAAAAATGAGCGCCATTTGAACGCTCCTTGAACGCTTCCAGCCCGCGCTGATTTTCCGATCTCTTCTTTAGATTTCCTAATTTAAACCTTAAGGAGATAAAAACAAGGCTTATCTAGTACCGGTAACCACGTGTATTATCTCCGTAGCTTTAAAGAATTGGTATATCTAAACGCACGAGGCGACACTTTTTGAAAAAAACGAATTTAACCATCCGTAATTCCAGGTCTCTCCGCCGCGATCCTAGGTTTGATCTAAGGAAGGGCGGACGGCTTTCTCAATCATTTCTGCGTTTGAAAGATTGAATATATATAGTATTTTTTCATTTGCGCTCCCCAGCGTAGGTGAGATTTAAAGGTACATATACACGATAGCAAAACTGCTTCGCTCATGTATATTCGCTTCGCAAAAACATGTTCTCGCGGAACCAAAACAATCTATTTATTTTCATAATATTCAAACTAGATTAATCGAGACGAAAATTTGCTTATCTTTTTTTTACAAGCCGTATATGTATAAAAGTTGCGAAGCGATCCAGAGCCTCCCTCAATTCGCAAGTTGCAAGCAAAACATTTTAGACACACAAACACTGTATATTCAACAACATTTTTGCAGTTTTCCTACATTCGCTCTAGTCTCATCATTTGCAAATTTTTTATAGTCCCTCTCTATAAAAATGACATATGTAGTCAGTGTAGTATTATCTCTCATTGATGAAAAATGAAGCTTCAACCGTTCTATTTTTCATTTTCTAAAATAAATAGCAAAAAGTTTAAAGAAACAACAATATAAGAAGTAAGATGAAAACATTAACAAACTCAGGGCATTTTGAATTTAGAAAAGAAAAACAAACTGTACCCTTATAATCATAAAGGCTGGTGAGTCCAGTCAAAACACAGATTTGATCTGTAGCGTCACGCTTCACCTTTACAAAAAGGAGGATATCATAAAATGAACCAAGGAAAATTTCATAATTTTAAAAAAGAGCCATTTTGCATATAACTAATCTGCTAATAATGTTAAATAAGGATATAATTTCCAACAATTTGCAAGGAGGGAAAAAAATCTTTTGGAAAACATTTTTGTAATCTGAAAGAATACCCAGGGAAGAAAAACGTATTCGGAAGAAAACTTCAAGGCGACAACAAAAGTTTTCCATATGAGACAAAACATTTCCAAATTGACAAAAAAAGCTTTCCACATTTAAAACGCAATGATATACCGTGAGATCAGGTAACTTGCATCAGTAGAGCCAAACATGCATAGCCCTCAAATGAATGACCTGTCTGGTCATTAATATACAAAGTTAAATCAAAACAAAAATGGTGGAGTTCATTTGTTTTGAAATTTTGCTGCTTTGATTGGTCAGTCATTTGATGGCTATGTAAGTTTCCCTCCACTGATGCAAGTTACCGGACTTCACGGTACCAAGTTCACGACAAGTTTTCCACATTTGAAAAGTATGCAAACAAAAATGAGAAAAGAGCCTGTTTTAATCTAACGTTTCCAGACTATCTAAAAAGAACCTGAAAGAACAACAAATAACTATTTAAAAGCAACAAAAAAAAACGACAAACCCTAACTATCAAAAAACAAAATATTTTGTCGTCCCACAACCCCGACCGAAAGTGACTGTACCACCCCTACAGATTCATTCATCATTGTTTGTCATAGGAATTAACTACTACATGTGGTTTAAAAGAACGCACAATTATGCATTTGTATAAGTCTCTATTTGGATGAGCTGGAAGGATTAGATGATCTACCGTAGAATCGTCTAATATCGACATGCATCTTCTAAAGTCGACACCGGATCTGTAAAATAATCAAAACAGACCTTGCATGAAATTCTTGGTATATCATTCTTATCAAACAAGTTCATCCATCAAACGAGAAGTTCAATAAACATTGCAATCCTTTCATTCAATTTAAAAAAAAAAACTTCCTCATATTTTTCTCGTGTCCATCATTAAGATTTTACAACTTTATTACACTTCAAGTCAACATGATAAAAATAATTTGGGCGTTTCCCCTTCCTTATTTATCGAAAACACACGCTCTAGGCGCTAAGAGGCCACACGTCGTGATGGCCAGTATGGCGGTCACATTAAATTCAAAAGGAAACCGGGTTCTTTTTATTATTTTCGGTTCACGGTAAAAAATTCCTCGCGTGCAAAATGTTGTTTTGATTTGGATATCTTCGTTCCGTTGTGCGTTGAATAAAAGCATGCTAATTAGTTTTTAGTGACTACATTGTTAAAGTTTTCTTTTCGAAAAAAACAAATTCTGTCTGGAGAAGCTGACATATTATTAAAATAATCAATTTTGCAGTACAGTAAAACACGGCTAGCAAAAAATAATTAATTTGGTTGAATGGCAAACAAAGTCAAAAGTTGCTTCAATAATACAGTATCTTTTAAACAGAAAGGCAAGCAAGGAGAATATACTCGAAGACCAAATGTAAAAAACGAGAAGTAATTTGTAGCACAATAAATTTTAAAATTGACTTCCCTGATCTGAAGACCAACCAAACAATGACTGAATGAACAATAACAGGCCAGTGCCTTCTTTCTTTGCTGTCGATTTGATTGAAATGAAAGTCGAAACCAAACCCATGACCAAAAAAGAACGATGTCAATCAAGGATCGAAGCCAAGAAAAACAGGACAAATTATAGTAAATTGTAATGATGATAACAGAAAGTAATGACTCAATAAAAATTCAAAAAAACAGCCAAAGCAGTTTCTCAGAATTGTGATTCAGCCAAATTCGGAGAGAAAAAAAGAGAATAACCATTTTGATGATAAACTGAAACCATGACAACGAATCTGTAGAACCAATCAGTGTCAAGATATCTCTATCGCCGTGACGTCAAACAGGATAGGGAGCATAATGGCATCACTTTCGCTTTGCAATAAATTCAAATATAACAATTTACTATAACGGAGGTAATTTGTTTCATCATTTCCCGGGATGTTCTTCACGTTTGTTATCTCCTTAATATTGACGTCAGGGGTCACGGAGGGTTGACTCGTTCTTCGTATCATTCTGACGTATACGCCAAATTTGGTATGACGGAGGTAATTTGAGTTACCATTGCGTTGAATATCCTTTGTATTTTATCTCCTTTATATTTTGGTATTGCGCAACTCGGAGATTCGAAACGTTTTTCCCATCTCCTGCCTTATAGAGAGTTGAAAGGAATGAATAGTTAAAGGTACGCACACACGATAGCAAAAATGCTTCGCTCATGTACATTCGCTTCGCAATAAGAATCTTCACGCATTCAAATTTTCTGTAAGAGGAGTTTGACCTACAAATAGTGCTTACGTCATTCCAATAAACAAAACTTTAGAACATTTAGACATTGTTTCAATCAGCTATTGTCTTTAACAGATTTTTGGATTTTCGGCTCAGAACTGAACTGAGAATCGATTTTTCAATCTTTTGACAATTCTCGAGGACTTTTTGAGAATTTGGTTATTGTGATGTTTGAGTTTAAAATTGTGATAAGATTGTTGAAAGTTTTCGAAGAAAGTGTTTTGATCTAGTTTCAAAAATAATGTTTTTGAGTCATCGGTTAACCATCTATAGTTTTGACATAAGAGGTTATTTGATATTTTTTGACTGTATTTTGTTGTACGTATTTGCATTTGTAAACATGGTGAGGAGGGGATATGCATCATTTTGTAGAAAAAATAGTGGCATCTTTCGTTTTGTCTATTTGTTCGCTTAAGTTCGCCAACTGTTGTTTGGTATGCTGTTTGGGTTATAGATTAAGAATTGGAATTTTCAATAATATTGCTTTTGATAGGTTGGAATTGACATTATTCGATTCGCCGGTAATCGTTCTAGTTATTGAGCCTAATCAAGATAACAACCAGGTCTTTTGCTTTGGTTTTTATAGGCTTTTTCTTAGGCAAATTCGCTGCGTCAAAGTTTTTTGACGTTTTATGACACCCCCTTCTCGCAGACCCGGTAGGACTTTTTCAGTCAATTGGGATAAAAATAACGGATTTTATGGCTGGGGACTTTATTTCTTTTGTTTTCAAGTCAAAAAAATTCAGTGGGAATCGGGAAAATAGTAAATATTTTGCAGTGAGGACTGTTTAATTTGATTATTTTCATTGAGGATAAAAATCAAAGGATAATTTTCTAACGGGGACGATATTTTGGTGAATTTTTTCAGTGTGAAGGGGTCTCAGTGGGTCTGGGAGAAGGGGGTGTTTTATACACTCATAAATACGCTGTTTGGTTTATAGATTGATGATTGTATGTTTCTGGAGGTAGGGTTGACGTGAAACTGAACTGGTGAAATAGATTGTCATGTTTCACTGATTGATGTTTCAAAAAATATTTCGAGTTAAAAGCAGATTCCGTGATATTGTGAAAAAGAGCATCTTAAAAGGATTCTCTTTATGTAATATCTTTGTGTGATAGCTTTTCATTTTGAAATTAAATGAATTTTGTTAAAGTATAGTGAGAGACACTTAGGGAATAGTGAGTTTATGTATTTGCACTTTTGAGGATGGTGACTGAAGCGATTTGGAATAACCCGCAGTTCTAACCCGCGAAATAGAGGACGGTAAAATCGCTAATTAATTTACTGTCGTCCTCAGTCAGTCAGGATTTAAACAAATTAGACCCTTACTGCATCCGTCGCAGAAAAACACACATACATAAACTCAGTAATGCTTCCGGGGGAGGATGTAATATCCTTGTTAGCCGACCGACGAGTTGTGTCGCTAAGGTTCGAACAACGGGCCCTGGTACTTGTTGAGACTGATTATTTGTGATCCGACCTGGAGTACCTGGTGGTGGAATAATTTGCTTTTTCAAGCATCACCCTTTTTACCTCACAAGGTTTTTTTACGGCAGGAGTTCCCTACCATGGAAGTATATAAGTTATAGAACGGTTATAGGAGTTCAAATCTTTCCACTGTCTATGATTGTCACAGAACTTTTTGTTTCTGAAGTACACTCTTATTTTTTATAAGCATAACGTTTATAAGCATACTTGGCATACTTGGCAAATTTGGCAAAAAATAAGCATACCTCCAAGCTGAAATACAAAAAAATTGTGCAGCTTTTCTAAAACGCTGACCTTTTTAGGGTTGCTTTTAAAGCTGTTTGAGCTTACTTGGGCTTTCTTGGGCTATCTTGGCTTTCTTTCTTGGCGCTAAATTTCAAAAAAAACTTTCATTCTTTGAACCGAATCAACGTGCAGACTTGAAAATACAAAATTTTCTTGAAACCAAAGAAAATCAACAAAACGAGGTCTAAGCACATAAATAAGCATAAATTAAGGCTGAAAATGAGATTTTGCTAAGCATATTAAGCCTCAACCTGATTTTTCTGTATGCTTATAAAAAGAGGAGTGTTTTGGACATTTCCAAACTAATATCTACTGTATTTTCATGTTATTTTGTGTTTTGTGGTTGCGAATGTTCGATGATTCAAAACCAACGTGCTAAAGTAATCACAGCATGATTCAGAACGTAATATTTCTACAATAACCAATATCCCATGATGTTTTTTGTCATATGATTTATCTTCGCCCTAGTACTAAAGGAGCTAAAATTATACTGTTTGTAACACTGAAAGAATTTAATATAAACTTCCTCGTTGGAAAGATAACTTGCTATTGGAAATTTTTATTAAAGATTTTAAAGAGCTTTACAAATTGAGCATGCGAAGAAAATGTTTTCTAGTGGATGAAAATCCAATTTTGATTTAGGTTTATTATTTTGAATTTCTGATTACTTAAACTTGGGATTGTTTTATTGGGTACTTATTCAGGGTGCGTGTAGCCAAATATACACCTTTTCGACCGTAGTCGCGTGGTCAGGCGCGTGCCACTTTATTATTTAATTAATCACCCTAAACTCGATCCAATCCTTTTTTTACACTTTTTTTTATTGTCTTTGGGTGCGAAAAAAAGATTAGGACGGTTTAAGGGTGGTAAAACGGACACAAAAAATGCCCGCGCAACAATTGGCGGCTACGGTCGAAAAGGTGTATTGTAAATTGGTTGTGAGGTTGTTACTATTGATTTTCTAACCGCAACATACTGTTCACGTCAAACAATGTCTTTTTAAAGAAAAGAGACTCTTCAAATTAAGTGGGTCCCTGAGAAAGGTATATCATGTATATATCTTATGCTGTAAGGCTGTTTGTGAAGGGGTTTAAATGGTATAGTGTGTAAAGCTTAAGCGATTATTGTTCCAATTTGATGAAACTTTGGAGTTTTTTTTCTCGAAATTTTTAAAATATAGTGGAGTCTCCTTACATTCGAACCTCTACAACTCGAATGTCTCCTTACTCCTTAACTCGAACAATTTTGCGTTCTCTCCGTGAGTATTCGAGTCGTTGAGACTGCTACTGTTTCTCTCTTAAATAGATATACAGCCAGTGACGGTATTCTATACTTCCTATAGGCTCCTAACGTTTGGCCGTGTTAGTCAGAAGTATAATTTTATAATTTCAGTACAAGATCGCCTTTTCCTGCTAAAGTTCATTTGAAACCAATAAGTCGATATTAACCTTTCTATCAATCATGATTTTACACCGTATTGTTAGGTGATTTTTAATGTTCTCACGTCTCGATGTAGTCTGGTCATTTGCTTTAGAAATCTTTTTACTCCACGACTTTCTTTATGAGTAGATGTAGATTCATAGCTTCATGGAGTTTTTATGGTGAATATAATGATGTTTGTCACGTGGTTTATTACAGAAACTGAGCTTTTAAGAAGTTGAATCCATCGAAATATTTCACCATATAAAAGAAGAGGATCGCCCAGTAATTCGACAATTGTTCTGAAAATTATTCTATGCTCAAAAATCTTTATATTTAAAGTGTTAAAGGGGATCCTGGGGAGCTAGAACAGTCTCGATGCTGAAATCTTTGGTGTATGACAACATTTTAACTGGAGTATAGTATCGTATTCTATTCTAGTCATATCTTTCTATATAAATTGTCGAACTAACTCGCAAGTCCCTTCAAGGGGAAACTCTCGTAAAATACTTTTTACTATTCGAATCTTTCTATAATTCGAGCAAATCCTCTCCGTTTGAGTTCGAATTAGCAAGAAGAGTTGACCGTAATACGGAGTAAGAGAATACTTGGATGGAAAAACTTATACTTTATTAAACTTGAATAACTAGTCTGGATCGAAAATGGCACATTCAATTTTAATACAAAAGGCATGTCCAAATTAAATCCGATGGTCCAAAGGAGACCTGATAGTTTCCTTTTAAAGTTTCGAGGAGCTTTCACAAGCCACATAGTTTAACCATTATTCTTAAGAGGGTTCTTTCGATTAGTCGGTTTGATATTTTTCAATGATCCGTACCATGGTTATCAAAAGATGATATTTCTTTCAAAATTTGATCCGGTAGTTAAAAAAATATTTTTATCCGTGAATCGGCTAAATTAGAAGTTATATTATAAAGTTTTATATCCCTTTTTCTTTGATGGATAGATTATTTTGGCTTCATATTTCTTGTGACATGTGTTTAGAATGTTTTTGTTACATCACTGTTTTATTGAAGATAGATTAGGAGCTAAAACTCTGTCAGAACCGGACTACAGTAGGATTAGTCGAAAGTGTAATAAACATTTAAGAATTTGTTTCCTCGTTTCCTGCATATTTTTGGCTTTTTAATACGTACTTATAGCACCAGATAATACCCTGCCATAATACGCTGGGAGCTTTATTTGGTGTCCATCATTAATATTTTGTTGATATTCGCTGTGACGTCATTACTATGTATTGTTAACCGGTTACTTTTTCAAAGCGGGCTACACGGCCCAAGGTTCCTGGTTAAGGTGCTAAAAATCAATCGAAACTGAAGGAAACTGTTAACAAATACAATAATGACCGGTTTTTTCGGACTGTACTGAAAATATTGCCCTCGGTCGACGCAACAACCTCACAAGCTCGGTCGTTACTTGACCTCGGGCAATATTTCTCAGTACAGCCCTCACTAACCGGTCATTATTGTATTAAAGTTTTATTCACTATTATATGGTCTAGTCTTGAGCTTAGACGATGATTATACGACAAGGCCACTTTTGAAAAGTCCGTGTTTGTCTGGTGCAGGCTACATCTAAATTAGCCATCAACGGATGCATATATTTCGCTAAGTCTACACAATATAAGGTTACATTTCACTCTACCAACCAAACCCTCTTAAGCCACCCTGGTGAGAAATTTTCTTCGTGCTTAATGGAGTGTTAGAGGTTTCCCTAAATGAGTCTTAACAAAGAACTTACAAAAATGGATAAAGTGACAACTTCTGTGAGAATTCCGTAAATTTTGTCAATGGGAGTTGAGTAGAGACTTTCTTGTCATAAAACATAAAACATAATAGTAGTTGTTGAGGGTTGACTATCGGTAGAAGATAATGTTAGCTGATAGGGACTAGATCACTGACCTTTATATATCCATGGACCAAGCTATATCCGCCATCTTTGATCGAAGTTTTAGTGTTTGAAACTTTGCCTAACGACAAACGGCGCTACATCATTAGTGTACAAGCAAATCTAGATCTAGCGCTCTCTCCGCGACTCCGCGAGTACCAATTTCAAAAAAACTCTGATCATAATATTTTGCTTTGCTGGCATTGAGTAACTTGGTCCAGGGATATATAAAGGTCAGTGGACTAGATAGGCTTCTCTAGCAAAAAGAGTTTCTTGCCTGAATTAAATCTATAGAGGTCTGCGATTCAGACTAGAGACAAACCGTATGGCCAAGTTATAATGGTCCGAGTTTTATGAGCACATTATAGTAATAGGGGCTCGGGGTCGGCGAATAGGCTTTTTTGACGGGGTCATATCTCTCACTTATGATTTTCATGATTCATTGTACTCATTTGACTTTGTTTGCTCACCCTAAAGGAATGACACTTTCAGTGATTTCATTTTATGAGTTTTGAGTTAGTTAATACTTCAAATAATGTCAGGTTACTACAACCAGACGCGGGAGAGAGTCATTATCGATTTTCTATGCCTTTTATCAAACCAGACTCTTAGTCGAACTTTCCGAACGAACTTTTATTTGACCCTTCTCGAACTTTCTCGAATAAAGTTAAAAAGTTCTTCTACGATTTTAAAGAAAAATTCAGTTTCAGTAGTTATTGGAAAGTAATTGCATAATGACATCTGAAAGAAGGTAGCACACTACACACTACTTGAAATTCTCATTCCAACAATACGGATCTATATTACGTTGTGCAATATGTTTGGCTGGTTATTGGTGATTATTTTCTTCTTATCCACAGCTCACGCAGAAGGTAACTACCCCAGCTGGCACACAGCGTTGTTTCGACGTTTTTCTAACGTTCACAACGTTCATATAACGTTAGAACAACATTGAAACAACGTTGTGTGCCAGCTGGGACAGCAAGTTCCATTCTCTTGAGTCAAACACTGTCTCAGTGACTCGCGGGGGGGGGGGCTCGATCTGGAAACTACCGCATACACAGATAAACGTTAGGGTTTCATAATTGGAGCCTTACAGTCCAGGGGAAGAAAATTCAGGCAAATTTTTGAGTAAATTTGGGTGAAAAATTGACCCTACTAGTGAATTACAGTTTACTTTTTCTATGGGAAATTTCATAGTATACATTTTTTATAAGAGTAACCTTTGCAAGATCATAAGTTTTCGTTGGCCTAAATATTAAGAGCAAGTTGGTTTTATGGGCTCTAAAACACCCAATTTCTGAGGAAATAGTTTAGCTAACGGTTTCACCTAAATCGAAAACGAAGGCTCTAACTCCTTTGAAAAAGTAGGAGGATCTATCATATCTTATTTCCTTGATTCCTATCAACTCTTTCAATACTGCCAAGCTAAATTTCCTTCATTTATAAACGATTTTTGGCTCACGGTAATCCCAATTGAGGATCTAAAGCAAAAAAGTGAGAAGAGCTTCCCAACGAACTCAAAGATGACCTATTTTGCTTTAGCATTTGAAGATGATGCACTGTTGCTTTGAAAAAGTCCCTAAATTTCAGTTTTCCGTATTACTGAAGAAGGACCTTTTTTTTTCTCTCTAGACTTGGTGTGCCAGTACAAACCGGGCAACGGGATCGGTAAACGGGAATATCGGGTGGGGAAGATTCATTCACCGCTGGAATGCTCGACACGTTGTATTGAGATGAAGAAAAGGAGATCGGATATCAATGGCGTTATCCATTCTGCTAGGTTGGTTCATTAGATTAGGGAATACTTTTCCATGGGAGAATAGTAACCTAGCCTAGGTTGCCGGAGGGGATGAAGAATGCTTCCTAAAGCCCTACAATGTAGGCTAAAGTTAGATTGTCTTAGTGAAAAGGCTCTTTCTTACAGGTTTTTGGGTTTGAAAAGAGTTAAACTGGAGTCGTTTATAATCCGTGTAATCAACGACTTACGAATATATTTTCATTTGTAAGTCGTTGGTGTAATACAGTAATATAGGTTTTATATGATAATTGTTACGGCATAATATGAGTTTGTCTGCAATTTATCCCTTCCATCACTTCTTGCTTACTTTGTCTGAATCAGTCGTCTCGCATGGTAGACTAGAAAAGATTTAAAACAGTAATGTTTATTAGTCACCGTATTACAACAATTGATTGATATCAAATAATTATAAGCTTTTAATTTTATTATACAGGTATCGGGTATGTTATTGCATAGGAACAATGCAAGGTCGTCGCCGAAATCCAACCTGGAAAAGTTGCTTTCTGGTCAATAAGAATTCACAAACTACACAAACCTCTCCTGGTACTGAAATGTTTAGAAGTGAGTATAACTAATTTCGATAAATCCGATACAGGGCCGGCGAAACTGGGGGGGCCGGGGGGCCCATGGCCCCCCCCCCACTTTTTTGCTAAGAAAGGCCTGTCGGCGCCAACCATGGTGGCGCCTCCTTAGACACTTACTATTTGGCCCCTCCACTTTCAAAATTGATTTGCCGGCCCTGCGATACCTTTATTCTGGTCGATATCTCTGACAACTTTGAGTTCCTGTTTTAGGCTATGGTTAGGTCTTTCTGAGCCACGAAAATCCATCGTATTTCGTATTAATTAATCTTCCCTCCATACAAAGGACGAAAAGAAATTCCAATTCGCCGGTCTAAAATTTCGGATCGCCGTCTCAAGTACATCTTCACTTTAATCAATACACTGGGCTCGCTAAGAAATCGCTAAGTCTAGAATACAGAATTTTCTACTCGTCAGCCTATAAAAAATGCAAACCAAAGCCCTTGAATGTGCTTTTTCTTATTCTATTCTGAATATTTCATCCTATTCTTTAGACTATGTTATAGTCTCAGACGAATCACTATCAAGAAAAAAGCACAAAGCCGAAGAAAATTTGCAAACTGGCTTTTTGCCGAAAAGAGACTTTGAAACTCTCCCGCCGATTTTTTCCCGTATACCGCCAGAACGCCACCATACCGCCATATTTTCCCGCCTTTACTATCACTGAAACGGACGATAACACCGTCTACCTATTCCTTTAGATTACCAATGTAACTATGAAGCTGGCTTTGGTTACGGTGGTTCACAATATTACATTGGACAAAAACAAAGCCAAGCACATTGCGCTGACAATTGTCATCAAATGAGTATCGCTACCAACCCCAACGTCAATGGGGCCTCGTACGAGGAACGTACGCGTCGCTGTATCTGCAAGTCGCAAATGAGGGGCCGAGAACGTAGTTTAACTTGGAAAAGTTGTTTATTTGAAGCAGCTGCACCTACAACGTCAGCTGTGACTGCTTACAAACCGATATCAAAAGTTTCAGGTAACATTACGTTTTACATCAATTGTAGATAGTTCAACCTCTTTGCGTGGTGGTACAGTCACTTTCGGTCGGGGTTGCGGACGGCAAAATATTGATTTTTAAAAATTAAATACAAGTTTTTTTTGTCGTTCTTTACGAAATTTGTCGTTCTTTTTGTCTATTTTTAGTAATGCAGGATTTGTTAGATAGACCCCACTGAATTTAAAAATATTTTTTGCTTTAGCCTTAGTAGACTTTAGAGAGGAACATTAGTTTCCCTTTGAAATACCGACATCTTTAGTTCGGTTTAACTGTCCTTACTCGTCCGAAAATGTTGAGGTTAAAACCCGCTTTCCCCTAAATTGAATGCTGGGCACCTAAAAACTTGGATAGCCCAGTAATTTATAGTACTCTTAGACAGTCTTTTGATTGTTTTTATTGGGTCTACAGCCAGCTGGTTTGGCTTTCTATGAACTAAACGAAACATTGAAAGGAGCGAGGATTCGAGCTGGGAAACTCCGGTTTCAGATGCTAACGCTCTGATTACTTGGCCATCGGTCGCTATAATTTGAGCACCAAGAGCACCCGAATTTCATGGGATTTCTGTCAATTGAGTCTTTGTATTTATATCTTCTCAGGTTCCAAAGAGAAAAAAAAGAAGAAGAAAGACCGCAAGAAAAAGAATCGAAAGAACAAAGGCGGCAAACGAAAGAACAAGAAACGTAAAAATAAGAATAAGAAAAACAAAAAGAAGAAGAAGAAAACAACGACATCAACCCCGTTCAAAACTCTAGTAAAATCGACAATAACCTCGCCAAAGACTACTACAACTACTACTTCAACCTCTACATCAACGAATCCAACAACAACATCAACAGCGACGACGACAACAACCACAACGACATTAACGAAGACAACACCTTTATTGACAACATCTACCAGGCCGACAACAACATCACGTACACCAACAATGGCGTTGCCTTCACCATCGACGACTCTGATAGAAAAGACACGAGCATTGATTAATACGATGGCACCTGAAGTAACGACATCTTCGAAAGCATCGACAACAGTCACTATAGCTACTACAAAAACTACCATGCCAAGCAATATAATTTCAACTCTAAAGCCTGTATTCACGACATCTGCTTTGACATCAACAACATCAAAGTCGACAAAAGAAACTCTAGCAGCAACAACAACAACAGCCTCACAATCAGCCACAACATCACCTTCACCTTCAACATCCACAACAGTTACAACACCATCTCCAGTTGTTGTCAAGATTACTTCAAGAGAAGCAGGCAACACACTGACAACAGAAACGACACCAACACCTGCTACAGTTCAAAAGACTAAAGCAACCATAGTAACAATGACCACCAACTTACCTGCTATTCTCAAAAGAGAAACTACACAAGATGCCAAATTTCCAACTGCGATGGTATCAGTAGAAACCTCTACGGACCTTTACCGATCAATAATGACTAGCAGATCACCAAGCCAATCTACAAAGCCATCTACGAAACAAGGTAGAACAACCAGAAAGACATCTGCAGAAATACCTCGACAAACCTCAACAGAAGGGTCACCAGAAACAACACCAAATACTAACAAAGTTACGACGAAACCTTTAGTTACCAAATTACTCGTGAAAAATAAATCACCGTCAAAGTCCGTAAGAAAAACAACAATGGAGAATTCATCGCAGGCTTTAGTAGCTTCTTCTACTATTTCACCTAAGACAGACAATACCACACCCACACTTCGAGTAAAAGATGCAACGTCTGCGAAATCTTCTTTGAATTTACCGACAATATCAACAGTAGATTTATTGTCAAATGTTTTGACAAAAGAAGATTATACAACCTCTTCGAAAACTGGCAACAATGTCTTCTCTGTACAATCAACAACTACACCTGTAGATGAAAAAACAGAAGCCTTGGTAGAAACTACGACTTTTATTCCAACGGAACTTCCAACTGATACGATCTCATCCACGAGTAAGAAAGATGAATCAACTACACAGAAATCAACTACAATCACATCTACTAAAACAACAGCGATAGAAGTTGAATCCAATGGCGATTCTGCATTGACTACGCGGACAGCAATGGTAACTGAATCTCCAAATACCACATCTCCGAAAGGAGTAGTTGATACAACAATATCGTCAATAACCGAAGAAGAATCCCCCACACCTATAACAGATCCTACGACAACTACTGATATCGCGAAATCTGCTCTGTCTTCTACCACAGAATCAACGACCGTTTTACCAACTAAGCCGTCGGAAATCATATCTCCGGAAGACAAATCTACTGCCACCTTGTCATCTACAACTGAATTACCAATCGTAGGAGGAAACTCAATCCTCTCCACATCTATAGAAGACTCTACGACGACCACTACAATTTTGGCTACATCTTCAACGTCAACAAAGTCAACGATCACAAGAGAAATAACACCTCCTGCGACATCTACTAAAGACACAACAAGCACAGCATCAAACCTCGACGACTGCACAACCCACGACACGGAGACAGAACCATCTCCGCCACCTCAATACTCAACAACTGAAGACAATGAAGGTGTTCCGACTGAAGAAGCTGATAAAGCCACCGAATTACCAACTAATAAAAGAAACGAATCTACCTCAACTTCTGAACCATTGTCAACTTCTAATACTCGAAACAATCCAACTCAAATTCTAATTACCTCAGATGAAGTCAGTACAACAACGCAATCTCAAGACATAGACACGAAAAACTCAACATTGGTAACATTAAACACCTCAACCAAACCAACTAACATAGTCACTACACCATCGGATGAATTCGAACAAAAAGACACTGAAAAGCCTACAACTTCCACGTTGGAACCTGCAACATTCGAGACAAAACGCCAAGAGGAGTCAACGACCAAGCGTCCAACTTCGACACCGTCTGTTGGATTAAGTAATGAAACTGACTTGCTCAACAATGCAACATTAGAATCACCAGATCCGATTACTACAACATCCAAACCATCCTCAAAAAGCTTCTACATCACTGAGCCTGAATACGAAACAACTGAGACGAGACCTGCAACTGAAACAACCAGCTCACAAAAGGTTTCAGCTACCCAAGAACCACTATCAGAACGCACTACGTCGCCATTATCAAGTCCAGTGGTGAACGTTGAAAATACTTCATTACCAGCCTCCACAAGTGATACATCTGTCGGGTTGCGCACCACTGAGACTTTGTCAACCTCTAAATACGCCGGAAACTTCACCTCGAGTATGAATAAGATGCAGAATGACACTTTTAAACCGACGTCAGAGGCTAGAAATAATTTCAACATTATTCTTAAAAACAATGACTCGGAAAGCTCGAATGCAGCGAGAGATACTAAAGGACCAATTACTCCAAGACCTACAGTGATCATCAATGTTAATAAAACCTCATCTGACAATGATATTCATCCAAATGATAAAATTAATTCAACAGTGAGTGTCACACCCGTACAATCCATATATTCCCCTACCAACCATTCCCTCGTGTTCGACAATAAAACCATTACATTGAATCCCAACACCACAGTTGCCACAAAAACTCAGAAGTCAAGTACCAAAGTCTTTCTGAACGTTACTAAAGCTACAACGGAAGGCAATGTATTGACAATCTTCAACCTAGCAACAACCGGCGGGCCCAAGTCTGAAAGACCTGAGACACCTCTATTCAAAAATATCACACGAGGCGAAAAAGAAGAAAAATACTTCACACCTCCAAACCTACCAACAATACAGCCTAAATCTGAAAATTTCACTAAAGCCCAAAACACAGTAAGCAGTACTGAAGAAACCGCCATTAAAAACGAACGCTTAGAACTCAAAACATTAAGCTGCGATAATGGAATGATGAGAATAATATTAAGAACACAAAATGATGAGAACAGTTTGAGACAGCATACTAAGAATATCACCTTAAGCGACACGAGTTGCCAATTTTCAGTGCTTAACCAGCAAGAGATGATCTTGGAAACGGAGTATGGAAGATGTGGTGCAATAGTCCATCAAACAGGTCAGTAAATTAAACTTCTACACATCAATCTTTAGGGCTACATACACTACACAATATATTGCCAGGCAGTATATTGCCAATATATTGACGATATATTACTAAGTGCCAGCAATATATTGATAAGGTATCCGCAATATATTGTCAGCTCGATTTGCAATATTCCAACAATATAGGGGGATTTTTAAAGAAAGAAAATTCCTTTTTATGATAGAGCACCTGTTATTTACTCCGTACATTACGGTCTGAAGACTATATTGTCAAATTTTGTTCGTCAATATATTGTGTAGTCTAAGTAGCCCTTTAATTGTTTTCTTTACCCGTGACCAAGCAAGCACAAAAATAATTATCTTCGTGCAAGACACTCTGTGCATGGCACACATTCACTCCGAAGGCTATTGCTCCTTAATAAAATCTGCCCAAGTTGGCGCGCCGTCTTTTTCATCCCGATTTAGGATGGACATTGAATGAGGTTTTTAATGCAATGTTTAGATACAATCATCAACTTCTAACCGTTAGAGGTCGATGAGTAATTTATAAAAAGCCCTATTGCCATTCATTCCATTTTCATTTCCAGGCAAACATATTATCTATAAGAATCAGATATTTCATTGGGATGATATGGAAATTGTCGATAACGTCATTCGCTCAAACGGTGACGGCGAACCAAGTCAAGAAATCTTCGTCAAATGTAAAGTTGAACGTCAATATCAAAGTTCACTGGATGGGAAATTCAAACCTAAACATTCGTCAGTAGTCCAGATTACTAAAAGTAAGATAGCTGTATAATTCTTTGAAAATACATGTGCTGGGGGTGGAATCAATTCTGGTGCTGGGGGTCGGTTTTTACCAAATATTCGTTTTTTAAAAGCTCTTGGCATTCAATTTTAATAATCTGATGTAATCAACCAAGTTTTTTTCCCGAAGGGCCCAAACGAAGAAAGCCCATCCCCGTCCCACAGACCCGACAAAATAATTTGCAACTTGCCCTCGTTGAAAATACACTTACACTCATCACTACACTAAGAAATTGCTAGAATTGATAGAATTTTAAATACTCGCCTATTAGTAAAAGCAAGATGTTTTCTATCCGAATCTGTATAATGTATAATACATCCCTATGTCACAGACCCGCTGGGACACCAGCCCTACTGGAAAATTTAGCACGAAAAATTTCGTCCCCGGTGGAAAAATACCCTTGAATTTCAGTCCCACTGAGAAATTGACTTTGATTTCATCCCCACTCGAAATTACATGTTTAAAAATTGCTCTCCAAAACCATCCCCACTGGATTTTTTATCCTTGGAACAATAGAATTTCTAACCCCATTGGGATTTCGATGGAAATTTTTATCCCCACTGAGGAAAGAAGTAACACCGGGGCTATGAGACGGGGATGTTATTTTTTTTCACGTTATCCCAACTGACTAAAATATCATCACCAGTCTACTTAAGGGCTCTGACCATAGTGAATTTTTCATAATTGCCGTGTTTAAAATGTGTTTTCTGACTGGTGTAACCAACAAAACTATGGCATGTTATACATTTTCTGTTAGACAAACTATTCCTGAATCTGAAAATTCAAAAATTGCATTGAAAAAATTTGACGAAGAAGAAAATGAAGACTTTTTGCGAGGAAGAGTATTTCAACTTTAAAGAGCTTAGTTTCGGTGAAGAAAAAACATTTTGAAAAAATTTTCGCAGTAGATGGTGTATCTTTTACCGAACAATAAAAATTTTTGCGGAAAAGTTTTGTAAATGCTTCTTTGTCTCGAAATCTTCAAAATAGTGGTTTTTCATCAATTTTTCATCTGGATTTTGCTTAAAAGAACAGTCATAACTTTTGACACATCGTTTTAGAAAAATTTTCCGCAAAATTTAAAATAGTTCAATTCTTTGCGGACAGTGTAAAGAAATTTTGAAACAAAAAAGTTAATTACCCATTAAAACTAAGCACTTTTTGTAAAAGAGGGTGATGCAACATATTATTAACATCTTTTTAAAGTTCATAACGTCATTTTTGCAATTAAATTCTTAATTACTCTTAAGGGATTCGATTAAAAAGCAATTTATAAAGGCAATTCTTTGTTAAAAGTGTTAAGGAACCTGAAATATAACTTTTATGTTCAAATACCAAAATCAATTTTTGGACTATGGTCAGAGCCCTTAAAGGGGTGTAAAAATGGAGGCGTTTTGACTAAAACCTTTTTACCCACACGATGCCAGGTCTAATATCTTGGCTATATAATTTTATAATTTTATCCCTTAGCTGAGTATGGAAAAATGGAACTATCGATGTCTTTATTCAAAACGTCACTGTTCAACAACAAATACATCACAAGGGAATTCCCCATTGTCGTCAACATGCAGGACCTGTTATACGTGGAACTTTCAATGAACACCACAAGTAAAGAGTTAGCGTTATCTCCACAACAATGTTACGCAACAATTACTGAAGATCCTGAGGATGATTTTAGATATTCCATCTTCAAAGATCGGTAAGTCAATGAGCAGGAGAAAGTTTTGGTACATAATTCTCCTAATTCTCCCAGTTCTCCCGCTGGGAACTCAAAGTTTTGGCCAGAAAAAGTTGGAGAGTTTGTAAAAATTGTAAAATACCTTCCCATTTTTTCCATCTCAAAAAAGCATCCTTGAAAGTTGCGAAGATGTGAAAAATAGGACTTTTCCAAACTTTCTCAGCAAAGAACAGCAATCATTTGGATTTGCAAAGTTTTGGTATTTTGGTGGGAAAATGGGATCTATGGTGTCATAATTATTCCAGACTCGACTGAAAATTATGCATATCATCCTCCAATAGCAATCGAATAAAGAACTTTCACTTTCGATTGCACGAAAGAATAAATTATAGCGGGCATAAATTACGATTTTCCAAGGTCACATTTAATTATTTTCTATTTCGTGCTACCATGTTGCAACCCATTTTTATAAACATTTACAAAGTTTTGGTTAGGAAAGTTGTAAAAGTGTGAAAGATTGGAAAAGTGGTAATTTTTTTCCTTCCTGAATATCAGTAAATTGTGGTGACAGAGTGTTCCATTCATAGATGTAGGCCCAGGTATCAATTTAAAATTATATTTCTTTAAAAAATCAATAACATTACTAGCTGGGAGACCCGTCTACTCTGTTCGTGTGGTTTCGAAGTACAGCATTTAGCTCAAACTAATAATAATATAGAAATAGAGTTGCCGGGTATTTTTGTAGGTGCCAAATCTGGTCGCAGAATTCTATTGGCTGTTAGACGATTGTTGAAATTACGTGATATTATTGTTTTGAATGGAAGTGGCGAATCTGATTGGCTAACCTTATCAACGAATTTTTTGGTACGAAATTCAAACCAAATGTAAACAAATTTAAACTGGGTCATAAATACCATACTCTCACTGAGTAGCTTCTGATGGGAATTTTGCTTGTGTAAGTTTGAATAGAGAGTATGGATCTCCAGACTATAACATTACAGTCTGATTTGCGCCTTATAGAAGATCATCGGATGTGAATAAAAAGAAAGATCTGAAAGTTAGGTTTTTATCTAAGGGGTGTCATTAGTGAGGAGTGAGGTGATGTATCGATATAGATAAATCACGACGACAAACGAATTTACTTTAGCCTTCTTCGCGCCACTGCTCTTTTCTACAGGCTATTAGCGCTCCGCAACGCATTACGTCATAATTATTACTTTTCACTTTTTTGACATTTGTTACAGAGTTTCTTGCACGGAGATAATTATTTTATCGCTTTCCAGTAATTTGCGGATACCTGATCAATATATTGCCTGGCAATATATTGTGTAGTGTATGTAGCCCTTAAGATCGAGTGCATCTTACCGTTCTACTCAGTCAATCAGGATGTAGACAAATCAAAACATATAAACTCGCAAATACTGTCTGAATCTAGCGTCCGAATCAGACCTTCCAAAGGGCGTTTTTTTAAGGCGGAATACACCGTGTTGAGTTATTACTCTGATATAATATTCTGCCTTCATTGGAAACACCCAAAATGGCGTAGAATTATAAAATTGTAAGCTAAAACAGAGACATAACATAATCATAATCTATTGTGCAATTGTTTAAAAAGTACTCCCTAGTTAACGCGAGCCAGAGTTGTAGTTTTACCCGGAATTTCGTTTATAATTTCTTTCTCCTTAGGTGTCCGACAGATGATACTTTCAACGTTGTCCGGAAAACATCACACACGATGCAATTTCAAACAAAGGTTTTTGACTTCCTCAAGAAAAACAAAGGTAATCAGTAAACAGTTTCAATAGAGTATTCTTAGGTGCCAAATAAACGGGGGGGGGTTCGAATAAACGGGGGGTTGGAAAAAATTTTCAAATCAAATAAACGGGGGTGACCTAATTACCGGGGGGGGGGTTGGAAAATGGACCCTAAAATGGGTCAAAATGGACTAAATTTAGGTTTTTTAGAGTAAAACAAGAAACTTTCCTTTTGGGAGCTGGGAATTTTTTCAAAAATTAATAAACGGGGGGGTCCTAATAACGTCCGGGGGGGGGGGGGGTTTGGAAAAAATTAACAAGCGGGGGGGGCCCGTTTATTTGGCACCTAAGAGTACCTCTGAAATTCATCTCTTGCACATTGTGGATTTAAGCAGTGTCGTAGAAAGCATTTTTATATAAAGGGGCCTGGAGGAATTTTTGGTATATCTAGAATGCCTAAAAAATACACACACAAAAAAAGACTTGACTCTAAAAAACAGCACATAAAAGAGTCTTTAAATGACAAAATAAGGAAAAGCTTACCCTTGAAAAGTTTTTTTGGGGGGGAGGCTAAGAATCGAGATAAATTTTGTGTTTTTTAGATTCTTCGAGGGATTCTTTCAAAAGAAATATAGAGTATTTGTGTCAAAATATTTGGAAATTGTGATCCTTATAGGAGTTTTTTTGTGATTTTTGTGATTTTTGGACCATTTCAGAGAGTGTGCTGCTGCATTTCAAATGCCTTAAAGTTTGAACTTTGTACTAAGAAGATCTCGAGGTGTTTGGTTTAGCCTGAATTTAATTATTCATCACTTCAATAGGATTTTGTGTCATTTAATTACCTTGTTACATCCTTTGTTTAACTCCCTTGAAGTTCTTTGTATTAGTTATCTCAAGCTAAGCATCCGTGTTCACACGTTCACGATTTTATTGTATTTTCAAATTACGTTTTAATGTCATCCGTAATTCCTCAAGGGAAATTATTAAATGTTTATCAAATGGTTGAAGATACGCGAAGATTGTCTTTGTGTGTGTGTATGTGTGATGCATTTTTTGTCATTTTTTGCGATTTCGATCAATAAATTTTGTCTTTTTGCAATTTTATTTTTCCAATCTTCTGTTACATTTTATATGTATTTTATATTAGGTTGATCAAAATTTAACTTAACACGATTTTATGTTTTTCCATTTCATTATGGATATTCTTAAATTTCTGGGGAAAATCATCCTATACAGTGAAGTATTTTTCCAGTATTCTTATGTAAGTGTGATTTTGTGATTTTGAATGCAATACCTACCTGAAGCATAACGGGAACAGTTGGTAATTTACAGTTAAGATTGCTCTAGTTTCTGTTGCCAAATTCAATGATGGAGATATTCTCAGCATATTCTTATCTTTTTGATTAATTTTATTATGAATTATTCTCGTGAAGTATATTCTTTAAAAAAACATTTAGTGGGTTTACTTTTGTGAATTACAACGAAAACTTTCTCGCACATTTCCTCATTTTCATAAAAAATGAAAGTTCTGCATTCGCGGATCTTTAAAACTGTCAAATTTGTCAGGATCTCCAGAACTTTTAAATTTTTTTATCAAATTTACGGACGTCACTTTTCGGCCGAAAAACTGAAATCCTTAAAAAATGCTGACGTCATGATTTAAAAAATCTTTTTTCCATATCTTTTTGGTGATTCTATCAAAAGTTATTGAAATTTCAATTTTCATGACGTCATCAAAATAGCGCAAATTTGAGGATTTTTGCGAAATACGCAAAATTCATAAATCAAAAAACATCTGCCTAGGCTGAATCTTATCTTACTTTAGTTATACGCATTGCTTGAGCCCAAAATGATTTGTAACGTTGCAAGAGTTTTGACCTCCAGGAACCCGTCTCATTCCCCTGGAGATAATTTTTGCTGTTCTATTATCAGGTATTTACATGCATTGCACTAGTACAATTTGTAAGGCTGATTCAAAACATCCTGTCTGTGAATTTGGTTGTGAACCTGCGCAAACAGATCGAAAGAATCGACGTAGATTGGACCACAAGGAAAAAGCACCGAATGAAATTTATACAGTCACCAGTGGGTTTATTGAATTCAACCATGGAGATGATAATTTTCTCAATAGCGTCGAATTAGCAGGTAATGCGACTTTCTTGTTCTCCTTGATATCTTGATTCTATTAATTTCAAATTCCTCGATTTAATAGAACTTTAAATAGATTTTAAGAGTCCACGCAAAATCTTCTCTAGGAGACTATTCTTAAAAGTCGAACCCCATGAATTGTAAGACCTTACCCCTTATTTCTTAGAAACTCATCTTTCTATCTTTATTTGACTTTTTAAGAGATTTCTGTGGATTTTTCATGAATTCCTCTCCCCGGGCAGCATTCTAAACACGATGTAAAATCAATAAGGTAAGCCTCAGGCTAGAGTCGAACCTCCTCTGTAGGATTTAAAGCCACTTCTTACATAATTTGCATGGCTAGCATGGTCTTCATACAAAGACTGTATGGAAAGCAAAATTTACCGTGAGAATTTAAAAAATGTAAAACGCGCAAACAAAGAAAGTGCTAAACTCAGTCAGTCATCTGAGCTGCGGCGCAAACTTTTTAGGCCTCACTTTTTCTTACTTCATCAGAAAGGTTGAAGATTCACCTCTAGCCTTCTGCTTGGTGCTCAATGGGTAAAATTCTCTGCTGGAAAGACTCAATGTAAAGAATCTAATGCATGCTGTTCTAGGACCCTCTTCCCCTAGCGTAAGAATGCAATTGAAATAACCTGAAACTAAAGCCACTACAATGCAATTCTTGACACTCATGACGTAATGTTTTTTACGGAAACACAGGAAAATCACCGGGCATTTGCCACCAGTTTCATTGTTTAAAATTCAAAATGGGTGGCAAACGCCCGGTCTTTTTCGGGTGTTTTCGTATAAAAGATTACGTCTTGAATATCAAGAACACATACCAAATACCAAACACCTCTAAAACACGTCTCTTTTCAGGTACACATCACAACACAAAATACAATACACAACAACAACACAACTCATTCACTTCAAGTACAGAATTTCTTTCCATCTTAGCTGTTCTTATCGCCGTCACTCTTATTGCCGTCGTCAGTATCATCGCTGCCGTCTACTTTTACCGACAAAGACGTCAAAATATCAACAATACTAGTTCAAGTGACTTAGTGACGTATTTGTAGATTTGCTTGGAGTGCTATAAATTAAATTAGTGTATAATGCACTTATCACTTTATCGCCACCCAGCTGGCACACAACGTTGTTTCAACGTTTATCTAACGTTCACAACGTCCATTTAACGTTAGATTAACGTTGAAACAACGTTGTGTGCCAGCTGGGCAAAGAGGGCTGAACTCGATTTTACCAATGGTGGATGGTGGATGGTGGATGGTGGATGGTACCAAATGTATGTGAGTATAAATCGATAGACCTTTTGCAGGACGCATCATTTTAATAAAAACTCTACTCATTAAAACAACGATAGGTATAAGAAAACATTTATTAGTACACGCGTTGACTAATTATACTTTCTTTTATCATTGTTATGACGCTGGAATTTTTCATTATTCAACATCACATCGTTCTTAGGAGTCTGTTTATCTAAAGTTGGATACAGGAGGTAGGCTATCTTAGTAATGGAGAGTAATGAGTTTCCATATAAGGTAATACGATGATAAAGTGCACTCTCCTCCATTGGTTATAGCCTCCCTCTGTATCCGAGCCTGTCAAGACCATCTAAAAAGAACGACAAACCCTAACCCTAACTATCAAAGAACGACATGTTTTGCCGTTCCTCTTTGTTACGGGAATTAACTGCATGTGGTTTAAACGAACGATAAATTACGCATGCGTATAAGTCTCTATTTGGGTGGGCTGGAAACATTAGATGAACTAGCTCCTAGTAAAAGGTCTATGGATGAAAGGCTTTCATAAACATTTGACACGTCGGGATGACTTATAGATCCACTGAAAAACCGAATTCAAATGCAGAATATGGTGACAAAGATGATTTCAGGCCAATGATGATGAAGGCAAATTTCGCAGCAAAAATACTTGCTTCGTGTCTGGTCAGGGGTGGCGGAGGAGCGGAATCGGCCCTTTTTTCGGACGGAGTGGCGGAATTTGGCGAAAATTTAGACGGAATTACGGAAATTGGGTTCTCTGACGGAGACGGAAAATTAGACAATTTTAGTGCGGAAAAACGGAATTTAGCAAAAAAATTTGCGGAATTTCGGAATTGGTAAAAGATTTTCAAAATTTGCGGAATTTTCGACAAAAATATTGAATTTCAAAGGAATTTTCGGTGACGGAATTTTGGTTCAATTTAAGACGGTGTGACGGAAATTGGAGAAAAAATTGGTGGAATTACGGAATCGGGTACCCCCTGAAACCCCCCCTGGTCAGCAGATTGGTTATAAAATCGTTGCTTTGAAGGACTCGAGCTACATTGAAATTTCTCAAATCATTCACTTGAAATTAATTATTTGGCTCCATTCTATGAGATGCCTTGGAGTTTTTACAAGATAATTCACTAATTGGTCATTTAAAGTGATAGAGATGACGCTTTCTTTAGAAAAAGTAATAAGATTCTTTTATTACATCTTAATGACCAACCAAATCAAATAAGAGCTTGTAAAAACTCCAGCTTGTCCCCATTCTATGTGTGAGTGAGTTTTTTTTGTGAAGCAACCAGAAATGGACATTATATGTTGGTCAATTATTCATGTGTCATCAATGTTTTGAAGGTCTTAAAACAACCCTACCTCACTTACTTGGTGAGTATTTTGTACCTGACGGGTTACACAAGAAATAACTTGCATGCCAATAGACGATATCGGCTTAACGAAATTCTCCCCGAATGATTAACCATGATGCATTGCGCAAAAAAATTCAGTAAGTCAATATTGTCCGTGAATTTTTTAGCGCAATGCATCATGGGTAATCATTCGGGGAGAATTCGGAAAGCCGATATCGTCTATTAGAAGTCTAGAGCATTTCCAATCCTATTGATGCTGACACTTTAAGAATCCTAGGATGTTAGAGTGTTACATTTTTTTATAAGAACATCTAAGTTTTTTAAGCTTTCGGATGTTCGTAGCTTTTTGAGTTTGAAGACTAAAACGTTCTAAACATGTTCTTATTTTGACCATTTAGTGAATATTTTTTACCATTTTCCTAAGAAATAGGGTGTTTTGAGTCCACAAAGCCTTAAAGTGTTTTTAATTTTGTTCTTAACATTTTGTCCAGTGAAGACTTATGTTCTTATGTAATTTGTTCTTATAAAAAACGTGTATACACTTGACAACCCTCAAAATTAAAGAGTGAGGAGGCTGGGTTTGAATTTACCAGGAAATTTAAAAAAAATTGACTTTGGCCCCTCCAGAAAAGTTTTCCCACAATGCCACTGCTGGTAGTCACCAAGGTCGGGGTTTGGGACGGCGAGATATTTCGTTTCGTTCTTTGATAGTTTGGGTTTGTCGTTCTTTTTGTCGCTTTTTGTCGCTTTTTAATAGTTTTTTGGCGTTCATATACTAGAAATAAGTGTGAGGATGTGTTGCAGGCCGCCCTTGAAAGATTTTAAAACCAGTTTGACCAATAAATGAATAAATGATGCCCAAAAAGCTACATTTTGAAATTTTCTGTCAAAAAGTATATTATTTACGTCAATTTTTAAGTAAGTCTTTAGAATTATAAGAATGAATGTAAATATAAATTTGTTATTAGAATTTTTATACGGTAAAAAATATTATAGATTTTCTTAATTAATAATAGTGCTACCTTCAAAGTTTCAAACTTTAATCTGAAAATTGTTTACTCCAAACTGCTCCAAAACTTTTTTTGCGAGAAAAATATTTTTTTTAAATATCACAAATTTATATTGATTGAACCTTATGAAATTTTAATCAAAGATTTTATCTTAATTTCAAAAATTTGTTTGGCATGTTTTCAAAAAATGATACTGTGAAGGAATCGAAAATAATTTGGGATTTTTTTTCCGAATATTTTTTCAAATTGTCTGATTCATGATTTAAAGGATTCATTTTTTTCAGAAATAGTTTGATTATATTTTTGACATTATTTATATCATTTTGACATAATTTTTGTCATTTTTTCATTCTTTTTGATTGCTATGGAATTTCTTTCGGACGGATTTTTTACGCGACGACACAAAGTTGAAAATGTCGAGTATTATTTGAAAGAGAGTGTAAAGAAAATGGCGGAACGAGATGGTAAGATAAGAATTTAATTTTTGATTTTTGATTTTTTTCATTTCGAATTTTATTTTTAAAGAAAAATCGGGTTATATCTTTTTCTGAAGGACTTTAAGTATTAAAACTTAAATATTTGCATGGGTCACAGGCAAGAAACAACAAAACTTTATTTATTGATAAATTTTCTCTCTACTCTACGGTAGAGTATCTTCTGATCTAGACGCTCTACCATAGAGTAGAGATCCAAATATTTAAGTTTTAATAATGGAAAAGCAATCACTTTCACTGAAGAGTTTCATAACATTATGCTTTCTCATTCCAATATAAGGTAGGTACTTGATCAAATCCAATCGCTCTCTGCTCTACAAAATCAATTTTTACGAACAAAAGATTATTTCATTCATCTCTAGTAACAGGTTCAACTGCATTGGGCAAATCCATTTTATATACATACAGGGGATGGTAGAATATTTCCAGGGGGTCTAAAAGATTGATTTTAGTTCGCCCACCGTCACTTTAAGGTGTGAAAAGAAATTTTCCACGGGGTTATTTGAAAGAGTTATTTTATCCACACATTTAAAAGAAATATTTTTTGACGTAAAAAGGTTCGTTCACCCCCCCCCCTGTATGGAAATTTAATGGAATAGCTCATTTTCCACGTTAGAAATTGTTACAGTCGACGCTCTTTCTTTGATTCGACGTTTTACTATTCGGCATACTTCATTATTCGATAATATTGAAAGTCACCGTCAACAAGAAACTCCCATAAACGATACTCTAACATTTCTCGGTGAAAATCCGATTTTTCTTGTAAATCGAATCAGAGAGCGTCAACTTTATTAACTCTTCTTTGCTGGCATTTGGAAACCACTCTCTACGAAACTATTCTAAATACGCCGACACGGTTTCCTCGTGGTAGTAAAAAAAGTGTGCATTTGAAGCGAATGGAATGGTTGCTGTTAAACGCATTTCCGTACTTTTTATTTTCCAGTGTTGATCAAGCGGCCCGCCAAAGTGGTGAGCGAGCGCAATCAGATGACGGAGAGCGGAATACGAGATATTTTTCAACTCTACGGTGAAGGGAGAGGAAATTCAGTCCAAGCTTCTCAACTGAGAGTGGTAAGCTTAAGTGTTTTGTATTTACACGTTTATTTTTTTTTTCATTGAAGATTGGAATCAAGTCATGAAAACCTGGAGTATAAAATATCATCATCTATATGCTAAATAAGTTGAATTTCAAAAAAGCCAGTGTTCTTTCACCAAATTTTGGCTTAGATATAATTATTTGAGATACTAACAGTATAACTTTCCTTTGACAGTCGATGGCCTTTAGGTCTTTGGAGGAGGGGGGTTAGGTTTTTCTGCTTGTGCAAGGTGCTTTAAAAGTTCATCAAAGAGAGCTATTAAAAGAATCATACCTAATTACTCTGAGAGGCCCCCCAGCGGTAGTGATCACGATATCACACACTTTTGTGTCTTTAATCAGGATTACGCAAATCAGGACAAAGAATGGACAATCATGCATTCCTTTGAAAAAGTCCAAATCACGTATAACGGCTCAAAAATCTTTCAAAAAGTTTTAATCTCTCATCACGTAATCACGAAGAAAAAAATTTCCAAATCACGTAATCACGAAAACCGCTTGGGGGCATCCTCAGAGCTATTAAAAAAACTGTTTGTATCAGACTACCTATCTATATTTTTGTACTAAAAGATCTTACAATCCAAACTACAGTTGGTGCTCTCTAATTCGACGTTCTACTATTCGTTAGGCTCCTTTTTCGATGAGATTTAAAGTTCCTGTCAGCAAGAAACTCTCATAAAGGACGCCCCCTTATTCGATGAAAATCCAATTCCCCTTGAAGATCGAATTAGAAAGCGTCGACTGTATACAAAAAATTCTCACTCTACTTAGATTTTCGAGCAGATGGGTTTTCCGATGTCAGACGATCATTGTGAGAATTTGATCGAAACTGCTGACCAAGATGGCGATGGAGCTTTGGATTTGAAAGAATTTGTCAACTTCGTTTTGTATGGAGTGCTCAATGTGGAAGATACTGAGGTAAAAGTTTTACTCACCTATCAACCACAGTTATCTATATAAAACATTAGATATAGCTAATCTGTCTTTCCCAAGCCCCGGTTGTAATGATAATAATATGCCATCTTTCCGAAATGTTGACACGAATAAATAGCAGTTCAGTGCCGGTAATTGTTTCAATCAAAACAAACCTCAAGAGAATGGTCTTGATCGACTCTCCTCACACTAAGGGTAGATAGTTTTTTTTCTAAACTCCTTTCATTATAACAGCACTTTCTTGTTGTTATATTTGGCATTTCTAAACTTTTCTTTGATCTATTTTTGGGACTTGGTACTATTTCTCCAAATGTTTTATTCTGACACACTGTAGCACAGAGTTAGGGATTTCCGGTATCTAAAAATCTTGATAAATGCTCACCAAAGTATCACCAACCTAGATTTAACAATCAAGTGAGAATTAATTGCCCTCCCAAACCAGTCATGGTCCTTTTCAAGTTAATTCTCAGAAATGAGTCTGAATTTAATTGTTGTACACGTTTTTTTAAAGAACATTCTTTTTGAGTTTTAAGCCTAAAAATGTTCTTAACATGTTCTTATTTTCCCCATTTTTTATGTATTTTTGTCCATTTTCCTAAGAAATTGGCTGTCCTCAAAGCCTTAAAGTGTTCTTAACTTGTTCTTAACATTTTGACCATCGAAGCCTTATGTTCTTATATGATTTGTTCTTATGAAAGAAAGAAACACGTGTGCTCGTTGAAAAGATATTTGAAGCTTTATTTTTAAATCACTTTAGGATGAAATAATGGAATGCTTTCGTGTTTTTGATCCTGATGAAACTGGCTTCATCCCGTCACAAGAGTTACGACGCATAATGACACAACTTGGAGATGAACTGACCGACAGTGAGATTAATAAAGTCATTCAACAGTCAGATATAGATGGAGATGGGTCAATCAACTATGCTGAATATGTCAAAAAAATTTATCTTTCCAACCATCGATACGAGGCAGTCAATAAAAGAGATTGGGAAAATATTTTGGCCAAAATGAGAAATGTAAGCTTGGAAAATAATACTCCTGAAGCTGAAGCTTAGAACTTTCTCCGTTGGGAAAGTTCGCAAAATGGACCCTACACTGGGCTGATGTAATCTTTTGAAATTTTATTGTCAAATATTTATCAATTTTTATTGTTATTCTTTTTTATAAAAACATCCAAATTTTTTGAATTATTCGGATGTTCTTAACTGTTTTCTTTTTAAGCCTAGAAATGTTCTTAACATGTTAAAAAAGCGTGTATTCTTACCCCGAATCTACCTGAGCTGGGGGTAAAGTTAATCTGTTGAACGTTCATAGAGTCTTTTTGTTTGGTTTTCTCTTATTTAAGTCTGTTGTGTTTCCGGCATAAAATCGTGAAATTCAATTCCGGCATAGCTATCATGAAAAGTATTGGAAAGACTGTCAGCTGCGATTACATCCCAAGAAATTAACATCCAAAGGTCTAAGACATCGTATTTAATTCCGATCCTTCTCACCGGCGACGAAAAAAAGTTACACTAAAAAGGACCCAAGTAAAAAAAGGATTTGAATGCTCAATTTATCCCAATTTTAAAACTACTAAATTTGAATTGATCTTTTGTAATTTTTTTAATTTTTGTAATTTTCGTTTCTTTACAAAAATTATTATTTCCTTTGTTTTCTTCTTTGTTTTTCATAATGCCAAATTGCAATGTTTTGGTATTTAAAGAACCCTACCATGTGCTCTTGCCTTTGATGCAGAAGTATTAGTTTATATAGTGTTTCAGATTTAAACTGGAAAATGTCTCTGGATACTTTCATTTGAAAATGTCTCTGGATACTTTCATTTAAAATCATTTAAAAGGGGATTGGTACGTAAAGTAATTTTGTAGACGAAATCTATAGATTTGCTAGTCTCATGGATAGCGAACTCAGTTTTTGAAAGTGTCCCCAATCCCATACTTGATTGCACCAATTGAAATATTTATTAATAAGTAAGAAAGATTCTAATGTCCGAAATTTTTTTTCGATGTTGGTTTATCATGATATCCGGAAATATTAAAATTCGCAACCATTCCGGCAACTCACCTTAATTAAAAGCATGAGAAAAATTAAAATGTTTCTACACTTTGAAAAAATAGTACGAGAAATTAACGTATTATCGTAAATGCCTCAAACATGCCTCAAACAAGATCCGAATCTTACCGAATTGATTGTGGAATAGTTGGCTTTTTGTGCCACATTTTCAGTCATATCTGTTTTTTCTAAGAGTAGGGCGTTTTTAAGATAACTTTACTAGACTCTAACAATGAAATTAGCCAAAATGAAATACAATCCTTCTAAGTATTAAAAAATTTGCACTACTAATGTAAATTCTTTCAATGTACCACGCGCAGTTCATGCTTCGTTTACTTCGTAAAAGATTCATCTCTAAGACTTTGGCGATATTTTCATTGAAGATATATCGTTCTTACTTATAACAATTTAACACAATCAAAATAAACACCAAAATTGCAAATATTCCGATTAGTGCTGCGGGACAGCTACTTCTTTGCAATACAAGAAAAAATTGAAAATAATAAAAAAATTAAAACGATTGCCAAATAGTAATTTCGAATTCTTATTTATTTAAGAGGTTAATCGTCAGCCGTGCAAAATTACTCGAATCTGATTGGTTTAGAGGAGTGCGATTAATCGTTAATTTCACTGTTACCACTTTTTGCACTCTTCGGCGGGGGGACACGTTTGTCCCCCCTTTTATTTTTCGCTTTTTTCTTTAATTATAAGTTCGAATACAAAAAAAAAATATAAGAAGGATTATGCTTTTTTATGAATTTAGTCCTCATACTTCAAAAATTCGCTTTGTGTACATAAGTTGCATTGCAATTCGAATGTCAAAAATTTTCCCTTTTTCTAAAAAACTATGATTTACTAATGATTATTCACTAGAAAATGCCAGGCAATAAAACTGCCAAGAAACAATAAATTCCGAAATCCAAAATTTTTCAGGGATTTTTAATTCCAAAAAGAATTCCTAAAAGAATTCCAGAAAGTTTTCCAAACAATTAAAATTTCAGAAAGTGCCAGGCAAAATAAATTCCAATATCCAAAATTTTTTAGGAATTTTTTATTCCAAAAAGAATTCCAAGTAATAGTTCCAAAAAAATCCAAAAAGAATTCCAGGTAAATTTTCTAAAAAAAATTCAAAAAATGAAAATTTCAGAAAATGCAAGGCAAAAAAACTGCCAAGAAAAAATAAATTTCGAAATCCAAAAATTTTCAGTAATTTTTAATTCCAAAAAGAATTCCAAATAATAGTTCCAAAAACATTCCAAAAAAGAATTCCAGGTAAATTTTCTAAAAAAATTCCAAAAAATGAAAATTTCAGAAAATGCCACAATCAAGGTTATAATATTTGAGAAAAAAGGGAAATCCACCGGGAAATCTTTGAACCACAATCGATTTGTAAGTGCTCTAAAGTAGGTTAGAAGGGTAGAGTTTTAACTCTGAGTTTTAACATGAGACTTAAGACTTTAGGATTTGAGGATCCAAAAGTTCAAAAATAGTCCAATAAGACTCAGAATATAGCCTGGAAGTCTGCCAACCCCTCCCAAATTGAAATACTCGATTAAATGAAAAAGATAGCCAAAAATCGACTTTCTCGCCAGAACTTTAAATCTTGAAAAACGTTAAAATAACCAAAATTCTCAATATATTATGACCTTAATTGCAGGCAAAAAAACTGCCAAGAAAAAATAAATTTCTAAATCCAAAAATTTTCAGGATTTTTTAATTCCAAAAAGAATTCCAAGTAATAGTTCCAAAAAAATTCCAAAAATAATTCCAGGTAAATTTTCAAAAAAAATTTTAAATTTTTTCCTAATTAAGTCCACGATGAATTTTCCAAGAGATTTTCCCAAGAAAAAGAAATTCAAAATCCAAAATTTTTCAGGAACTTTTTATTCCAAAAGGAAATCCAGGTAATATTTTCCGAAAAATAATCCTAGGTAATTTCTTCAAGAAGATTTCAAGACAATTTTTCTTTTTAAGAATTCTACAAAAAAAGTAAACAGAAAATCTATTTCCACAATGATATTAAACGTAAAAAAATATTATTTTATTCTAACTTTTCAGTTTATATATATTCTAATTTATTTAAAATTTGGGGTTCGGGAGGAAACTAACTTATTAATTCTGTTTTTTTTCGAAACGCCCTTGGCGCTTTTTTATGGCGATTTTCATTATTTCAACCAAAAGGCTTTTTCTTAAACATTATCCAATTGTTACTTTTGTAAAGGGTAGCCTTCGTAGGGGAATTAATCACCATAGCAATATTTCGAAAACGAGCTAAGCGTTGCTTGTGACGTCATCTATGAAAGGTCTACTATGATAAGGTAACATTTCTTGTTTTTCGAGAATCTCAAAACTTTGACATATTTTTGAAACACTAGGTAGAAAGTTCGAATTATGTAAATAAGACTGTATCAGAAAAAGTCGTCAGACGTATGAAGGAATAGTTACTCTTGGGGTTCCAAATAAACGCCCCCCCGCTTGTTAATTTTTCGATTAAATTAATCTTCCAACCCTCCCGAAACTTATTAGGACCCCCCCCCCCGTTTATTGATTTTTAAGAATATTTTCAGCTGTCGAAGAGAAGGCCCCTTATTTTGCTCTAAATAGCCTGATTTTAGCCTATATTTATCAGAAGTACAATTTCCAATCCCCCCGGCAATTAGGTCCTCCATCCCCCGTTTATTAAAATCTCGAAAACTTTCCACCCCCCCCGTTTATTCGAACCCCCCATTTATTTGGAACCTAAGAATATAGATAAGAAAAATCTAACGCAAATGGTCGGAAGGAAAGATGGGGGAGGGGGCATAGGAATATAAACAACTTTTCAAAGCCTGTGTCCCCATCCATTATTTTTCTGTGTTAAAAATAATACAAATCTAAATGTAAAATAAAAATCATTGAAGTGGTAAAGTAGATTTGCTGAAACACCAAGCGTTACATCATTTATAAATGCTCGTGTTTACCCGTGCACTAAACTGTTTATGAAAAAATTCCAGCGTGCAATTATGACTCATAACATATGCATTTTTATGACAAATCTTCAATACATTAGTCCAGGAACCTTTCTATCTTTCCGTACACTGTTTCGACTGTATGGCTATTTGGAATATTTTCAGAAGTATGTTGGTAGGAAGTGTGGCGTTGTGTTTGCATCGTGGCAACACAATGCAGATGAATGATATCTTTGATGAAGCTCAGTGGGGTGTGTATGTCATTTATCATGTTAAAATAAAACGGTCCATATTTATCAAAATTTAAATAGAAATTCGTTATAATTTAATCATAATTCAATTGGTGTAGGCGATTGTAACTGTAACTCAAAGTTGTCGCAAACTTCGGTCCTTATTTGTCAAATTGTATTAGTATTAAGTTACTATTTTTTATAATTTTCCAACGTTAAATAAAGTGAAAATCAAAAAAATCAAATTGTAAAAAATTATTCATCATAAATCATAATTCAATTGGTGTAGGCGATTGTGATTGTAATTGTAACTCAAAGTTGTCGCAATCTTTTAAATAGTCTTGATAATCAAAACCCGGCGGTATTTCTAACTCTGTGGAAACAGCTTCACCGGGTATGTTTATAGGGAAATTTTCGAAATTTTGTTGACAGGAAGTGTGACCTTCTACCTGTGTCGTGGTCAAGGTAGATGAATAAGATGGTGTGGGAAATTCGACTTGTAGATGATAGATAGCCTCAGTGTTGCTTGTTGGAGTTTTCCGTTTTATCTTAAGTGCTTGACTGTAAGGATTTCTAATATGGCGTTGACGTTGGCGTGTGGTGGGCGGTTTTGAGTAGTTCGTAACAGGTATCTCTAACGCTTCGAATATAGCTTCGTGCTCAGCGGTTATTGAGGCATTTTTGTACGTTCTTTGTCCAAAGCTTTTACAATTTGATGAATTTTCGACAGCTTTTGATGGTTCTAAGAATAGAAAAATGGATTTGGTAAATCTGGAGTCGTGTATAATATTTAAGCTTAGTAACAATCCGCAGAGCTTTGGTTCGAGCTTGAGAGAAGATTTAGATTTAACTAACGCAACTGAGCAGAGTTTTCTACAGCGGTCGGGTGAAGAAAAAAAGTGTCAAATTCTAAAATTTTGAGTCAAACCAAAAAGAAAAATAAGTTGACTTATTATTCACACTGATAAAGAAAATAGGAGGGATCCGCGCTTCATTTAGTAAAATCCACTCACCGTTCATTTGTACAGTTTGTTGTGAAAGCTCATTAATTGGTTTATTGATGTATTCGCTGTCCCCAGTTGCCGTGATTTCCATGCAAGGTGAAATCCAGGGGCCATTGCTGGGAGACTCTTGGAAAGCATAGCGTGGAAAGGTGTTCAGCTCTGAGGATGGACAGTAAGTGTGTTGATCTTGTTGGCAATCTACAGCGACTGTATTCTGGTGTTGAAGGTTTGCTTGTTGATTGTTGCTGCTCCATAGATGAATGCTCTGTTGAACTGGCTTGTTCCCAGTGTTAAAGAAGCTTCCAATATTTACATTCTGATTCCCCTGGTTCTGGAGGAAAGCTGTCATTTGTTGAGCTGATTGGTTATAGTTTGCAGTACCATTATTTTGGTTGTATACCAGCGATGGAAAGGTGAAAGTTTTATCTTGGTAATGGCTGGTATCATTACATTGGGATAAAACTTGACCTGAGAGTTGATCGTTGCCTTGATTCAATAGAGCATGCGCAACTTGTCTGTGGTCTGGTTGTAGCGAATCGGTCATGGGACTAGTTATAGGGTGGACAGAGTCTGGGTCATATCCAGTTATAGCTGGAGTCTGAGTCATAAACTCAGTGTTTCGTAAAGCTATGCTTTGTCGGTTGAGTTCCGTTTTCTGGTATGTCTGAAAATATGTTGGATTGTTTGGGATTTGTGTTTGAGATGGTGTGAAAGCATAACCATCAATTGGTGTATTCCAGTGAGAGTTGACCATGAATTGTGAAGTATGATCATTCCTTTGCTTTTCCATCAAGTTAGATGTTTGGGAGAAAAGAGCATTTGCACTAGGATAGTTATTCTTTTGGCCAAACCCCTGAACACCGTTGCCTCCGAGAGGATTTCTCGGTGCTTCAGAATTTTCCACCGCGACCATTTGGGATACTTCTGGAGTGATTAACGAAATGCTTTGGTCTGCGTCTCCAGTTTGTCGAAACAAGTTTGGCTGGGCGTTATTGCTCCTGTCATTGGACGTGATATGATTTGGCACACTGTTTATGGGCGTTTCTTCGTCGGCTGGTTTCCCATTTCCTGGTTCCTGAATACACTTGGGAGCGAGCGTTGCTAATTTTCTATAATTCTCGTGCAGCATTTTCAACTGATCTTGTCTTGGGAAGGATAGAAGGTTCTTTTCTTCTTGTGACGAAGGAAGAATAAAGATGTCGATTTTCAAATACACTTCCTTTAAACTGATAAGTTCGCATAATTCTCGGATAGCTATAAAGGAAGAACAAAAGTTTTTTAAACTGTGAAATGATATGTTCCTTTATATCAAAGGGTTCCATAAAGGTTTTTGAGAAGGGACCTGATTTAAATTTCTAAGGAATACCCCTGAATAAAAGTCGATTTTCAAATTTCAAAGGGGCAAAAGATTATAGTTCTATCCTCACTTTACGGTATAAAACAATTTTTCCAAGGACAATTATCCCTTTTCGAGGGGCCTTTCGCAAGATTACCATATTTCCAGGGGATAACCAAAAAAATTGTTAGGGGTTTTCTAAGCACTTTTGTGTCCGTATACCGGCCAAAATACTCAAGATTGAGTCTTTGAAACTCAATCCAAAATAAATGAGAACTTAATATTTTTTGTTGTTTATGAGCAACAATAACTAATTATCATCTAAATATACAAGAGTCTTCGAGAGTTCGCCCTCTGAACAACCACAATGCCCCCAACATTCACAAATGTACAGCTTTGCTGAGCAAGTTCCCTTTCAGGCATATTAGAAATTCAATCTAAGTTTACAAAAACGGCCCCAGCTCAATGTGGTTAAAAGAATCACTAGCTGTGAATGGATATTAAATGGAACATCTCATTACCAAACAAGGGCAGATAGACGAATAATCATATACTGGTATGAAGAAGTGAACTATTTGGGGAATATTAAGCAGATATTCGACAAGAAAAATCAAAATTAATTACAAAACGTTCGAATTTCTTTCTGTTTATCTGTTTTTTTATCTGTGACATTTAAATAATTATTTGATCAATAAACATTTTCTTTATGCTCGCTGCTACAGAAGAGATATCTTGCTATCGGATATCTAAAAATAATCGACAGTGCGTTTTGCTTAGAGGTGGACGATAATCATATATATACCAGAGAATTGTTAGGAACACCCAGATATTTCAATTACACAAATCGGCGGTGACACTCACCTTTGTTCTCTTTGCCTTGTTTATATCCCTTGTGAGCTTCCTTTGGTAAATTGTCTAAATCGAGTTGACTTTCGATCGATTTTTTGAAATCATAAACTTGATGAATATCTTCTGCAGTGTAAAGGTTGCCATTCTCGTCCGTGAGTTTCTTGATAAAGTAGCGAAAGTATTTTTGTAAAATTCGACGAATTGCAAGATCTTTAATACTGAAAAATAAGATGGAAAAAAAAGTTATTTTCTGTTCACATGAAAAGCAACATGCTTTAGCTTATTTTAGAAGTTTTGAAATATGAATTTTGACTGGAGAGTAACTCAAAATCTCATATTCTAGTCATAATGAAAAGCGAATGTTACTAAATATTTACTAATCTCTACACAGCTTAGCCATCAAAACCCTAAACTTTTTTGATTACCTGAAAGAGATAATCAGATGGTTTGAAATATTTAGCTTGTAGACTCCTTCTGTGGTCCCTTTGAGTAGCAGACTCACAAATGTACAGACAAAATGAATCGCTCAAACCATCTGAATTAGGTACGGAAGAAAAGATAGATTGAAACGAAGCGTTGACGATGGGTCATTCCATTTTCTATTCGTACATGGGTGTGTAAACATTTCCAGGTGGTCCAAAAAGAAGAAATTCTAGGGGGGATTATTTTGCATTTTACAAGGCAGCTTGATTATAGTTTTTTTTTGCTAATTGCTTCCAAGGAATGACTAAGCATTATGGTTAGCTCGTTTAGATTTCAATTTTTCGATGGACAACAGAGAGCTTTTCGAAAATTTTGCTATTTTCCAGGATTATCCACAAAATTTCAAGATTTTTTTAGCTAGGAAAGATTCGTACACCCCCTGCTTTGATATTAAATGAAACAGCCAAATGTACCTTGGGAGAAAACAGTTTTTCAAACTTACTCTACGGTGGTGGTAGAATGAGGCGGAACACAAAAGCATCGGGCGCCTACTTCCATTTTAGTTTTCTTGTCAACCACAGCATGCGGATGAATATAATGACCGTCTTTGTCAGTGACTAACATGCATACGAACGCCATAAACAACGTGTTTGGTGTCGGATTTGTAACCTGTTGGAAAAAGCAGGAAAAGTTTATGCGAGGAGAGGCAGATATTCCACTGGCATTTTTGAAAAAACATGCATGAAAAAATGCCAAAAATAGCAGATAAAAATGCTAAATAATGCCAATTTCAAATGGAAAAACATGAAAAAGATACTGAAAAGTAGAGATATTAATCAACGAAATCCCCGTGTTTCCCGTACCTAAAAACAGTGATGTAGACATGATGAAAAATCGATCCACAATTTTACCTTAGTTTCCCTGAATTTTCTGACTAATTTAGGTATATACTGTATAGCTCGTACAGCTTGTACGATACAACAATATACAACACTAATACAACAGTGTCAACAATTACCTCAATATCACAAACATAAGTAGAAATCATTTTACTTAGAATTTATTAATCAATTAAAGGCTGAAATTAAAAATGTAGCCCACCATGGTTGGACAATAGGGAAAGTTTATGATTTTCAAGATACAAAAAGTGTCTTTTCAAGGGTGGAAAACTATATAGAAAATAACTGATTGAAATGTAGGAGCAATATAACTAAGAATCAGAAAAATGTACATAAGGCAAATTTTAGCTTTAGGGAGCCCTGTTCCTGAAAATACCAAGGTTGGCCCCAAAGGAGAAATATTTAAAAATCATGTAGTTATATCCAGACACTAGAATACAAGCTATTATGCAAGAGATATTTTTAAAAATAGTGCTTTAAAAAAACCCTGTGTTTTAGTGAGGTTAAGTAAATCGGTATAATCACGACAACGGACGAAAATGTAACAGGCTAGTGAGTTTCAACCAATCAATTTTCGTATTTTCACTAGCCTGTTACATTTTTCGTCGGTCGTCGCGATTATCCCGGTATACTTAACCTCGCTTTTGACGAGGTCATGGACCTGTCTAAACCCAGGAAAAATAATGAGGTGGTTCAGTGACATGTGGTCTTGATAAAACTGCCATTGGCTACTTGTTTTTTTTAAGTAGAGTTTGAACGGAGTAAAATGATTATGCCTGACACATCCTTGCTTTAACATTTCTGTCAATGGTATTTATTGAAAACTTAGGATAATATTTAACGTTGCCCACCATGGTTGGGCAGGGGGAAAATTTTAGAACTTTGGGGTGCTGAAAGTGCTATCTTGAGCTATCTTTAATGAATAATGTGAATATCAGGATAGAGAAGAGACAAAATAAACTAAATTCCCTGATATTCTCTGAAAAACATGCCGAAATGATCCAAAACATGCCAAAAATTATGAAAAATGCAAAATTCAAGGGGGGGGGGGGGGTCGTGCAGTTGGTACCCGACATCATGATGACTAACTACAAAATTGAAAATTTGAGAGTATACCCACCACTCCTTAGCAGTTAGTACCCAAAAGTACTAAGTGTATTTGACCATTGACAGGTTGACACCACCCCTATTTGCATTTAGCACCCTGAAGTACTAAGCGCATTTGACTATTGACAGGTTGGTACCACCCCCTATTCTGCCCGGTTTAATGGTCTTCTTTGACCGGCACTCGGGGTAATCACTATTTGAAACCTGTCAGTACCCTAGGCAGCCCTAGAGTTGACACTAACAGGGCCGGCGAATCGGTTTTAAAAGTGAGGGGGCTAAATGATATAGTGACTAAGGAGGCCCAACCATGGTTGGGGCCGACGGGCCGGAAAATTTTTGAAATTATAGTACTCTACATTGGCCTAGAAGTGGTCTAAATTTAATTTTTGTGAAGTTATTGGAATGAAAAAATCAAAAAAGTTAGGCGTTTTTTTATACTGATAATCACCAAAGAATATACTACTATATAATAACAAAATGAAACCCTTTAAGTAAATAAAGCGGACGTTAACATGTTCAAAATTCATAAGTAAAAGTAGATTGAGAGCTTTAACAGTAAGTATAAAGTAATAAAAATTAAAATTTTCCAAATTAATTAAAATGACGCTCTCGAGTCCACACAAATCTCTACCAACCTCATCTAAATCAAGTTTAACCCTTAGATTTTTATATGGATATGGAGCAAAGAAAGATTGTTAAACCGTTTTGGCTTCATTGTTGAACGTAGCCAAGTCTTTTTTCTCACCCTCTCTTTCTCTCTCTCACTCTTTTTTTTTTTGCAAAAAAGTGGGGGGGGGGCTACAGCCCCCCCTAGCCCCCCCCCCCCCGGTTTCGCCGGCCCTGACTAACCTTGGTGATTTTTCTCTATTTGATTTATAATAAATACAAAGCCCAACATTATATGGTACAAAGCTACAAATCTCAACATAAAGTAAAGTCTGCCCAACATATTAGGTTTAAAGTCCCAGAAATAAAACATCACTTTTGCATTGTTTGACACACAACTTGAAGCAAAGCTAAAGAAGACATTTCAGTGCTGTGCAAATTAATAAAAACAAAAAGCTGGCTGACAAGCACAGCTAACAAAACGTAAATCATAATGACGTAATTTAGTAGCGGCGCACAATTTCAAAACTATTCCTTATGGGATTTAGATTCAAGCTTTGGTCTCTCAAGTCTCGAAAGTGAAACAATTAAAGCTCCTACATTGAAAAAGGCTATTAATATGGATAAGACCAGTTTTTTGTGCATTTAGTACCCTAGAAGTACTATTTGATTGATTAGAAATTTATGGCACACCACCCCTCATAGCAGTTAGTACCCTAAAAGTACCCTTTGATTGAGTTGAAATTTATTTTACACCACCCTATACAGCAGTTAGTACCCACAAAGTACTAACTGCAAATTTCAAAAATGAAATATGACCCACCACGGTACTAACCGTCACGATGTCTGGTACCAACTGCGTGACCCCCTGCCAAATTTGCAATAATCATGAAAATCATGAAAAACATGCCGAGTGGAATCTCTGAGGCGTTTAAAAAAGAAGAGGGGCGTTTAATATAATTAATACGGTAGCTATCAAATAAGGTGAATCTTGTATGATAATAGCCACAAAGTCCTTTACCTGAAGAAGCCTTATGTCTATAAAATGGATGATCAAGTACACTGAGTAGCAGAAAGTAGGGGTTAAAATTGCAGACAGTGAAACCACATAGGCACCCAGGGAGGGGGCACTCATATGGTCCGACCCACGGTATGTACCGCCTTTAAGGGTAGGTTTGCCCATTGTTTTGCATTTTGTTCATTTTCACCAAAATAGGACATTATATCAAACTACACTGTAAGGGCCAGAAACGTTCGATAAAATGCACTGTAAGGGTATCTTTTCACTCCTCAAGTGCTGCACTGTATAAAGTGTCCGATTTTGAAAGTCATTTTTTTGGCGGCACATGCCGTCGTTTAGAAATCGAGTGCCCCCCCCCCCGGGCATAGGAACTACAATGGACAGATAAAAAATTCTCTATTAAGAATTTGTGAGTAACGAGATGAACGTTGATGAGTTGAATATAGGGATGGTTGTCAAACTAAACTACAACAGTCTAAAAAATATGTACTAATAAATGTTATGAGACTTGCACACATACAGGAGACGTCATGAATAGCAACATCAGCCTAAAGATTGAAAAATTCTAAGTTCTATCTCGTCACAAGGATTCAGTACAAAATCTTACTACAGTCAACTCTCTCTCTAATTCGAAGAAAATTTTAGGTTATTTAAAGATCGAATTAGAGAGAGAGAATAAACTGTAATGGAATACGTACCGCAAATTGAGGGTATTGAGCATTGCCCTCTCCTTTCAAATGTCCGTGATTTAGACCTTCATCCTTTGTCCGGAATTTCATCTGTAAAACAGCAAAAAAAAAGTATGCTTTAATGGGCTATTCCAGGAATAGTCAGTACCCCCCAGTGTTGAGGAGGAGTGACGCACATGCTGGTCTGGAAAATGAAAATTCCAGGGCGGTCAGTAAAACGAGGTCAAAAACCCAGGGTGTTTAAAAAAAATAAGAACAAAAAATCCAAGGAGGTCCTGAAAAATTGGGGAAAAAATCCAGGGCGGTCCTCAACATAGGGGGTACAATTTTTTTTCTAGAAAAGCCCAATATAAGGCAAAACACGTTTTTTTATAAGAACATAAATTTTGAAGCCTTTAGATGTTCTTAAGGGCTCTGAGCATAGTCGAAAAATTGATTTTAGTATTAGAACATAAAAATTTTCTTTTCAGTTCTTTTAGGTTTTTTAACACTTTCAACAAAGAATTGCCTTCAAGTAAGAGTAATTAAGAATTTAATTGCAAGCACTCAAGGTAAATGACCTACCAGACGTTCGGCCCTTAAGGGTAGAAAATTGTGATAAAAGGCCAATTTTTTGGTAAAATTGGCATAAAATTGGTCAATTTTGGAGGAAAAATTCCACATTTTCTTGGAAAATTGCAAAAATTTTCGTCCTTACGGGCGAGAAATTTTGAAAAAGTGCACTGTAAGGGTATGATTTTTCATGGAAATTCACTGCACTCTAAGGGTCCGATTTTAGAAGCCAAATTTTGGGCCGAACGTATGGTCGTTTTCAGATCGAGTGCCCCCCCGGGTGTTGGTTACATCAGTCAGAAAAACACAATTTATACACGACAATTATGAAAAATTCACTATGGTCAGAGTTCTTAACTTTTTGAGTTGTAAGCCTAAAGATATTCTTAATATGTTCTTATTTTCACCGTTTTTTGAGTATTTATGTCCATTTTCCTAAGAAATTGTGTGTTTTAGAGTCCGCGAAGCCTTAACATGTTCTTAACTTGTTCTTAACATTTTGGGCATCGAAGCCTTATGTTCTTATATAGTTTAATATTAAAAAAAAACGTGTTATCGTCTCAAAAAGATTCTTAGGAAATGTATTCTTATAAAAAAGGTCAAGTTAGAGAAGGAATGATAAAGTAGCCTGTATCAGACCACCTTACCATTTTTGATTTATAATTGAATGACGTCAAAACCTCGAAAAATTTAATACAATGGTTCCAAGTGACATCAATCTTCCCATGGCAATATTCTGATAAGATTTTTATGAAAGTTACAATCGAAACTGAGGTCCCATCTGATATAATAGGCTGACAATTATCGAATTGGAGGAGCGTTTACTTTCGAGTATTTATTTTTCTTCCGCTTTTGAGGAGCTCGTTAAGATCGAGTTTCGATCTAAATCCACTTAGAAGGGATTATTTTCTTCCTAAGTGCCTTTTTACGTCAATCCAATTTAAATAAATCTCTTTGATTGGTTAAAAACTTAAACGTTTGACGATAACTGTACGTGTCTGTAAAAATGATTATCCCCTTGTTATTGTTAATTGTTATTTAAGTGTTTATTTAGGGGGTATTAGAGAGTTGAGTGCTTCTAAAATGCCTGAATTCATGATACTACATTTCTTCTATTTGTTGATCTAAGTGCAGCTTTCGACCACATACCACGAAGCTGGCTCTTTGAAAGTATAAAACTGCGCTTCCCTGATAGATCCATCCCTCGAACTTTCGAAATTCTTCAAACCTTGTACGAAAATACCACCCTCACCTACGACGATGCTATGATATCCTTCAAAACGACTTCCGGTGTGCGTCAAGGGGGACCCGAAAGTCCCTTTTTGTTCAATTTATATCTAGACTTCGTTATGAGAGTATTTATCGAAAAATGTAAAGATGATAACCGAATCAAGTTCTTCAAACACAAATATCGAGTTAACCCACAAGCACACTCTCGTGCAGAAAGATTCGAGATGAAGCAGTGGTATAAGAACTTGGGGAGAAGCGACTCTCAATTGGTGTGGATATGCTGATGACATCGTCCTCTTTTTACTTTCACTCGAGGGTATCAGTGCTGCAACAGAGCTTTTGGATTTAACTTTCACTGCCTTTGGTTTGACAATCAATGTCTCGAAAACCGAAACAATGACCATCAATCAAGAACAATATCTCGATTCTATCGTATCTTTTCGTGAAGCAACTCTCAAAATGTCAAGAATTCAAATAGCTTGGTGCTGTCCTTAGCAACTTCACAAACACAGGGGAAGCAGACTCAATCAACGAATTCACTTGCAATTGTAAAATTCGCCCAAATGTCTAACCTGCTACAAAACTTCCAAATCAACCTACGTGTTCGTATCTTCTTCCTCAACAGTTTCGTCAGGAGCCGGTTAACGTATTCATGTTAGAACTGGAACTTAACGTCTCTCCAGTACGACCGCCTCGATGTCACCTATAGAATGTTTTTGAGGAGAATGGTCAGAGGTGGATTTCGTTATGTAGATGAGGTCAATAATGGTTTTCGATACGTCATTAGCAACAACCAGCTTCACACTATATGTGGTACCTCAGATGTTAATGTTTTTATCAAACAACAACAACGAAACTACGCAGCTCATGTTGTGAGAATGCCTTCTGGTCGCTTGAGTAAATTGTTAATGTTTAATGATGATAAAAATTGCAAACGTGGTAGAATTTCTTTGACTTTACTCGATCAAGTAATTAAAAATGAGAATTGTTCGATTGAAAAGTTTTGTGGACTGGCTATTGCAAAGAAAAATGCAAGATAGACAGAGAGTCTTCTTAAAGGGCTCTCTGTCCTTATTTTCTAGGAATAGGAAATAGTAAAATTTTATATATATATTAATCGGATTAATTTTGAGAAGATTATGAGAAGAAAATTACTATCGAGGTTGATAGCCCACGTCGATGGAGTAAACAAGCCTTGTGGGCTAGACCATAATCTCCTGTGTGGGATTCAATAGACCTTTTCAGAAATTACGTCACGAACATTACTTTCCTCTTATTCAAACAATTCCATGGTGATTATGACCCTTGAGACATTAAATTATTTTTTTATAAATAGAAAGTAGTTTTAATAAAACCCGCTGGGACCATGGCAATAATTTTAAAACGAGGAAAGTGATGCGTTCGTGACGTAATTTATGTAAAGGTCTATTAGTCACCACAAAAGGATTTAAAATTTGTCACTACAGTATATGGCCCCCAAAACGGAGACGGCCCCCAAAACGGAGGTTTTCATTAAAATGAAGATTCTGGTCGTGTTCAGACCAAGGTTTAAAGCAATTAGGTCTACATGTTTCTTTTATATTCCTTTTGTATTTAACGGCACGCTTCTCATTAGTTAAACCAAAGTTTAAAAAGGAATCACCCTCTGGTTTAAAAAAAAGTTTTTACGATTTCGTTACAGTTTTCTGAATAGACGAAATCAGAATTCGCAAGTGAAAAGCATGCTCCTTTTGTAAATGAAGAATAAAGAACGTGAAATTTATGACTTAGAGACGCTCGGAGCATCTCTAGCAGTAATGGCTTCAACGAACACGAATTAGTGTTTCGCAGAGGGATTCCCTGAAATCTTTTTTGTTTCAAATTATCTCAAGAGAGAAGATGACATGATTTCAAGCTAGGAAAGGAGATTCCTCGAGATCGCCAATCGATGATAACAAAAGAAAAGTGATTATAATTGAATTCCCATATCAACAAAATACTACTTAAACCTTAAACTTAAACTTTCAGGTCTGAACACGACCTCTGACTTGTAGATTTATCAGAATTAAACGATTTTTGTTTATTTTGAAAGAATGATGGTTGTACTTGGTTGTTTTTGCTGGTTTGAGACGGATGCAAAATAACATATTTGCCTCTAGAGGAAATATTTTAACACCAAAATTAGATAAAAATTGCATATAACTCACTCTAGCTCCTTGGATATTGAAAATAAGTTATGAAAACGGGGTATAGGAAAATTTCTACATCTAATGCCGTTCAGAAAATGCAAATACATCTGTGCCTTTAGAGGCTGGGTAAAAGATATAGCATCTTGAAGGTCAATCAGTATTTTGGAGCCCTAGAATCAGCATTGACAAAACCGAAAATTCTAAATATGAGAAAAAGCAAAAAATCTTGGAATTCTATTCCTATCACCTTGAGTTAATAATTTATAACAAAAAATTAACATTATATATAAAAATTTTCGCTGAATGAGCAAAAACGGCAAATTCTGTAATTTTTTTGCAAAATATAGGAGAAAAATATCTTTAAAGCTTAATATTTTCAGTTTCATTTTTTTTCTAAAATTTTCACAGCTTATTCCATACATGAATGGAACTATTTTCAAAAGAGATTTGTTTTCAAAAACTTGATTAAGACGTTGTTAAATCAAAATTGTCATTTTGAAAATTTCTAAATTTTCAGTTTGGACTTTGCAATATTGAAAATCTTGAAATATTTTATAAAAATCATAAATTTTACATCCATCGTGTCGTAAATTTAAGGGAAAACACAAATATGTTCATAATTTTTCCCCCTTTTACCACCGGGCTTAATAATTTGATTTTAGCTACACCTCCGTTTTGGGGGCCCCAAACCTGCATTTTGACAACCAGGGGTATGCTGTAAAAAATTTTATCAAATAAATTCATGCCAAGACCCTCTAAATCATATTTCAAAACTATGGTCAAAATTTTGTATTCATATCTTAAAGATATCTCGAGAAATCGCTAAAATTTCAAACCTCCGTTTTGGGGGCCATTAGAAAAAAGCTACCTATCTTTAAGCGATTGAAAAATATTGTTAAAATTGAAAATTTTGAAAAAGAACTTCCAGGAAATAAAGTAGAGATGTTAAAGGTTTTCATACAGCAAAAATTTTTGTAAAATCTCTTTTCCTCTAGATTTGAGAGAAGTTTCAAATTTGATCGCCGTTTTGGGGGCCACATACTGTACTGTCAAAAACCGTAGAAAACATTACGCAATAAAATTCATGAATTAATAACTTACATTAGCGGGATGAACTGTCCATTCGGCCGTCGGCTGCGCTTCTTCTACATCTTGAACACATTGTGCAAATTCGTTACTCAATTGTCTGAGCGTTTGATGGTCAAACGGTTTATCGTACATTTTGACCTGAAAAAAGAAAGATACATTGAACTCTTTAATTGGAACCTCTATTATTCGAATATTTCTATAATTCGAACTCAAGTGTTGTTCCCTCAGTTGCCAAGTCATATAAATCACTCTCTGTAATTCGAATAAAAGTCCCTTGACCATCGAATTAGAGATAGTCGACTATCGAAAACGAAATGAAACCGTTTCATTGGTTAAGTTCAATTTTTACGTCACTTTTAACCAATAGAATGGCTCTATTTAAACCGTTGTGAACGTCAAAATTTGAAACGTAAAAAAAAGAAGACGTTACAAAGCAAAACAGATGGAAACGGTTTCGTTCTACTATTTTCATCGGAACAGAAACTTCTCCGTCATTTTGCTCCGAAACATTCCGAAAACAATATGAATTAGCCACGGATTTTTCACGTAGTAACGTCTATTCCACTTTGCGACTTTTTCGGATGTTATGAGTCCAGGTTTGCGGGCTCTAAACATTCGATTTTCAGGCCTGGCCTTGAATGGCGTGCTATAGCACGCGCACACGCTAGCACACACGTAAAATTATTTGCGAGTGCTAAAATAGCACGCCTAAATCAAGCAACAACAGGTATTGAAAGTCCAAATTTAAGGCTTGCAAGTGCTATAATGGCACACGCAGGCTTTTCTTCATGGCCAGGCCTGATTTTTGAAGCTCTTCGCTTGTAGCGAAAATATAAAATTTGCGTCAAAGCACTTGAAAGCTTTCTATTTTTCAAAAATAATCAAAGTGGAACTCACTAAGAAACGGGTAAGAACAATTCGAGGCGCAAAGTGACAAAAAAATAACAACAGCCGAGGCTCAGAAAAATTTAACTGGCTCTCATAGAAAAAAAGTCTCAATGACCTCAGACAATATTCTAAATTGTTTTAATATGATTGAAATTCAAATCACCCGGGTGACTCAAAAACATCGATCAGCCTCTTTAAAATCTTAGGGAAAAAAAAGTTAACGGAGAATAACATTTTAACCAAAACAAAATAGCGTCTGTAAACTTACTCCAAATTGCAAAAGATCTCAATCTCGGTTCCACAACCAAAATTTACAAAAAACACAAAGACCAATCTTCATCCAATTCATAACCTCTATTATTCATTGAACAGGAAAGGCAAAACAAGAATCAAATCAAATCTAATGTTACTGCAAAGTTGAGTTGATAAGCCCAGAGGTCCTCACTGTTCAAGTACATGCAAGACTTTAAAAATATGTTTGATTGAAGTGCCTGTTTTAAACGAATTAACTACTCGTTCTTTGATAACAATGACACAATGAAATAACAAAAAAAAAATTCAAACATTATGTAATGTTTTTTTCAAAAACAATACAAGCATTAATTTCACTTCTGAGAATAATCATTACGTCATTAGTGGTAACTATGGTCGTGTTCAGACATGAAAGTTTTAAGGCTTAAGTAGTACTAAGTTAAAATGGGAATCAAAAAATGCAACGACTTAATTGCTATTTCATCTTTTAGATAGATTACATAAGAGAGGAAATCCCCTTTTGAATGTTTGAGTGAGGCTTCGTTTTTGATAGAGAAGATCGCAAACAGTTGATAGTATATACACAACATCTTCAAACTGCAGAATGGTTGCTAGAATTGAAACATTAGCATTGCTTCTAGAGACTGATCGGACGTTTGCTGTTTTTGTGTACATTTCAGAGTTTCAAGTTCTTGGCCTTGCCGACAAAAATCTTGCGCTTGATCAATGGACGTAGAGCGTGGTTGATAGATGTTGATAAATGTTGGTTCAGCTGATCAGATTGATAATCCTGGCTTTGAAATGAGAGATTTCAGCTGGAGGATGGCAATTGAATTTGATCTTGTGATGTAGTGAAGAATTGTGCTGGACTTTGATGTCTGATATGCGGCTGGTTAAAACTAACCAACCACTCTTCGAATGTCGGTGGTTGAAAGGCGATTCGATACATACTTTTATAGGTATCCACCGTATCTTTATACATCTGCCTCCACTCTGCATTAGACATGATACTCCTTTTTTCAACTTCCACTTAAAACAACTTTCTTCTCTCTCTATCACTATTCATAAAAAATGAATTTAATAAATCGATTTTTTTCTTGCGGAGTGTGGGAATCTCCATACTTCGATCCATGATATTCTCATTAAAAGCCCATTAACCGCCTAAATTGCTAGAGACGCTCCGAGCGTCGCTAAGTCATAAATTTCACGTTCTCCTTTCATAATTTACAAAAGGAGCATGCTTTTCACTTGCGAATTCTGATTTCGTCTATTCAGAAAACTGTGATAATATCGTAAAAACTTTTTTTAAACCAGAGGGTGATTCCATTTTAAACTTTGGTTTAACTTATGAGGAGCGTGCAGCTAAATACAAAAGGAATATAAAAGGGATACTTTTATGGAGCTACCTGGTTATGCATTTAACACATTTATAATTGATATCTACATAAGCATTACCATTAAACAATCATTCAGAACACAAATAGTGACGATCTATTTAAATTAGTCGTTTGTTTCTTATAAAAAAACACGTTTAGAAACCAAAATTTCATGCTCTTGAAATATTCTTTCATATTATATTCAAGACTTCGAGAGCAAAAAAACATATCTCATCAAAAAATTCAGTAATTTTAAGAACATTGATGTATGCTTATTAATAGTTATTCTTAAAGATAAATATGCGTTTTTTGAGCTGAAAAATTCTTTTTTTACAAAAATCTGCTTGAGCCATCTTTTACCTACTTTCACGCAAAAAGTCAGAAAAAAAGCTGAAATTTACCCCAAAGTTTTTTTCTCCAAAAATCGAGCTCCGTCACATTCGAGGGTTTATAGTTATGCATCTTTGTGCAAAAAATCATAAAGAATCAAAGAGCCAATCTCGAAAAAAGCTAATACCTAAGTAATTGATAGTGTGCTTTTATAAAAAAATATCGAATTTGGCCAGTTTTTCTATAAAAACAAGCCAAGCAACCAAAATTTCATGTCTAAACACACATCTTCTTTAAAAGTAAGCCCTCATGAGTAAAAAAAACATCTATCTCATAAAAAAATTGAGTAACTTGACTAAGAACATTGATGTATGCTTATTAATAGTGATTCTTATAGATAAACATGCGTTTTTTGAGCCAACAAATTTTTTTTGCAAAAACCTGCTTGAGCCATCTTTTACCTATGATGGTACCCTACTTTCCCGTAAAAAATCAGAAAAAATTAACGACCTAATTTTTCACAAAGTCCAAAAAATTTGCCCCCAATTTTTTTTTTGAAAATCGGGCTCCGTCACATTCGAGGGTTTATAGTTATGCATCTTTGTGCAAAAAATCAGAAAAAACTAACGAGCCAATCATGAGGAAAGCTAATAACGAACGTATGGACGAACAGACGAACAGACGAGCGGACAACGGTTAATTTATAGGACCTCCACCGGGGTAGGTCCAATAAACATGTAGACTTAATTACTTTTAAAACCTTGGTCTGAACACGATACCTATGATAAAATACACTTGGTACAGTAAAATTTTGTTGAGGCTTATAGTTATTTTGGGCATTTTGAGCCTCAAATTGTTCCTACCCTGTTCTTATTTATAGGGTGAAATTGAGGTATTTTAGGCGTTATACCCAATTTTTACTACTTTGGCCCCTAAATTGCTTAAAAATGAGTAATTTGAGGCTCAGCTTTGCTCTAAAATTGTTCTTATTTTTTGGCGATTTTGTGCCTCAATGCTTTTATGAAAATGTTCTTATACAGTAAAAGAAAAAAATTGGGGTAAGATGTCACTTCCCGGACTAAGATTCGACTGACTCCGGAATAATTTCCGTTATTCTTTCCCGGGATAGCCGACCGGGCCGCTCAGAGTTGATAGGTGCATTGCTTACTTTAAATCGTATAAGAATGCTAGTGAAAATGTATAAATTTCATATTTAATTTTATTCGGTGGGAAAGGGATGTTCTTTGATTTTTCAGTTAAACAAATTCAAGTCGTGTCTCCAAAATGCCCAAAGTTGAGAACAATTTAAGATTAGCTCTATTTATACTGAGACGATTAATTTGTCTGAGATGAGCAATTTAGAAAATGAGCATTATGGAGGAGTGTACTTTCCATTCATGTTTCAATAAATAGAATCTCCTCCAAAGATCACATTTTACAAACTACTCGCCTCAGACGATTTTTCCGTCTCAGAATAAATGGAACTATTAAGAACAACCTAAGGACAATCAGTGGTTGAGGATCGCTGAAGTTTAAGTAAGTTTAAAGTCGTAAGCTTAATGTTCATGTTATAAAATTCAACAAAAATGACCTTTATGATTACTCATACTCATTTGAAAATAAATAAACCAGCTGCGCTGGAAGCTCCGGCTTAAGAGATTCAAAGATGTGAAAGATGAGCTTGTTGAGTTAGTTTTGTTAGAATGTTACCCACTAACTACTAATCAGAACAGATCAGAAAGCAAAGTAATAATTCTATTGCAGAGCGAGTATGAGAAATAATCATAACAAATAAATAAACCAGCTGGAAGTTTAGCTCTTCTAAGTGCTTACACATGCACTTTCTTGCCTAAAGAACCAATCCCACCCCCGCCGACTCATCCTCGACTAAAAAGTTCCAAATTGGAGCTAAAGGAGATAAATATTTAGAAGTGAATATTTCCAAGTTCTTATAAATTAATTTTTTTCTAAACTTGCCAATAGCGAAGCCATGATGCGCCGTTGATTTGATTGTCCGGATAAAATTTTGGGGAGAAAAATAGCCTAAATTAGAGGCCACAGCTTTGAGTTAAGCATTATTTTTTTTGTTGGGATAATACTTGGAAAAGAGTAGGGATAAACCAAATAAAATGGTACAATAGTGTGTATGTAATAAATAGTGGTATATTTGGAAAAAACCTGTTTCGGGTTTGAAAAATCTTCAAAAGGGATGGTCGCCCCAGCCAATGAAATTACGACAAAGTCCAAAAAATATAATTTTCAGTTATAAAACTGTGAAAATTTCTCCAATCTTGTTCAAATTTTCACAGGAATTGTGTTTTAGTATCCTTTACTGAATTCTCATAGTGATATGTTTGTAAAAAATCTGTGTCGAGTTTGAAAAATCAAAAGGAACGGTCGCCAGCCGCAATGAAATTACGAGAAAGTCCAAAAACAATAATTTTCAGCCATAACACTGTGAAAATTTCTCCAATCTTGTTCAAATTTTCACAGGAATTGTGTTTTAGTATCCTTTACTGAATTCTCATAACGATATGTTTGTAAAAAATCTGTGTCGAGTTTGAAAAATCAAAAGGAACGGTCGCCAGCCGCAATGAAATTACGACAAAGTCCAAAAACGATCATTTTCAGCAAGCAATAACACTGTGAAAATTTCTCCAATCTTGTTCAAATTTTCACAGGAATTGTGTTTTAGTATCCTTTACTGAATTCTCATAGTGATATGTTTGTAAAAAATCTGTGTCGGGTTTGAAAAATCAAAAGGAACGGTCGCAAGCCGCGATGAAAAAATTATACGGCAAAGTCCAAAAACGATCATTTTCAGCCATAAAACTGTGAAGATTTCTCAATTCTTGTTCAAATTTACACTGGAATTGTGTTTTAGTATCCTTTATTGAATTCTCATAGTCATATGTTTGTAAAAAATATGTGTCGGGTTTGAAGAATCAAAAGGAGCGGTCGCCAGGCAGAGTCAACAATGATGAATACAAAGGATCATTTTCAGCCATAAACATAACACCACAAAAACTACTCAGATCGTTTTCAAATTTTCACTGTAATGTTGTAATTTTAGTATTCTCTTTTAAATTCCAATGGATGTGTGTTTGAAAGTTTCATTGTCAAGTTACACCTACAGAATTTTATGGTTTTGTTAACCATATGCAAGATTTAAACACTCGATCAGCTGACGATTCATGGCCAAAATTTCTCCAAAGTCTTTCAACATGTTAGAGAGCCAGTATGCATCAAATTTCTCATAAATCTAGTCCAAAACATCATGAATAATGATATGAAAATGATCAATTTTTCACTGAGATTTACGACACAGTCACAGTCAGCTAGTCCACTTTCGGCAGCCATCTTTTTCTTAAATACTTTTGGCCGGAATTCCCTTTCGGCCAATCAAATCACAGTATTATTGGAATCAGATAATCCGTTTTTATTAATTCGGAATAGATCATCGGATTAAATAAACAAACAAAAAATGTCTTGACCGTCGTCGTCTTCGGACGAGAGAGAATTTAAGGCTCCTAGGCCGGAGCAAATATTGCGGTTATTTTTTATTACTGTCTTGATACAGCATGTACATACCATATCACCAAATCTAACTAATTTGATTTATATTTGCTGTATTAATAATTCCAAAAATTAATAAGATGGTAATCTAATAGATACATAGGAGATGTATAGCAAATATGGTACGATCATTTTCAAAGGTTTGATATAGGCTACACGTTTTTTTTTTATAAGAACGTCAAAAATTTTCGAAGCCTTCGGATGTTCTTAGTTTTTTGGATTTGATGCCTAAAAATGTTCTTAAAATGTTCTTATTTTCAGCATTTTTTGAGCATTTTGATGTAATTTCTTAAGAAATTGCATGTTTTTAAGTCTCCAAAGCCTTAGTATGTTCTTAGAATTTTCTTAGATTTTTGGGCCTCGAAGACTTATGTTCTTATATAGTTTGTTCTTATAAAAAAAAACGTGTAGAGCTAATTGAATGGAAAACCTGTCATAACCGTATGGGGTTTTCCTTTCGATTAGCATCGGCCATACCATAAACAGCTGAAATTTGTTGAGCACGTAGGAAAAAAAACCCACATTTCAATAAACAATATCCGGCTATGACTCTTTTCAGCTATACTGTTGGCGAAAGACACACCTCCCAGATTACAGCAACGCACCTCAAAACAAATCACGCAATTTCTCTATCGAAACTTTTTATCGTGAGAAAACATCTACTTAATCTTCTTCTAATCTTTCTTCGGATCTCCGGCTGACCTTCCAGCGCATTTGGTTTATTTACACTTCATACCACGATTGCGAAATAAATTTGTCCTATCTTTTCAAATTAGCATTCTACATTTCGACGTCATCTTTTTAGTCATGTTTCCTTTTTGAAACAGGATCTCTTAAATCGGGTTGGTCTAAAAAGCAGGGTAGCCAATTGGGGTAGCCAATTGGGCTAGGTTGTGGGGTACCTAAATATTTTACAGACCAGAATAGAAATACCGAAAATGAATGCATAGAACCACATTTTACTGACCAGGGAGCATGAATCTGATTGATACTTAGATTGATCATGTATGATTCTAAAGATAAACAAAGATATAAATTACCACGTGTTAATGCACGAGGAGTAAGAAATAGAGCTTCATTATAATAAAGCTATTTCAAAAGACTTTTTGTACCTATTATAAGCTGCCATATTTAAAATTTTTTAAAGGAATTAATTGTTTGAAACATCTAAACATGATTTAAATTAAACAATAGATTCAATAACAAAGGATTGTTAAGATATGACAAGATTAGAGATCATATGGCCCAAAGGCGATTCCAAAGCTATTATCATCGAATTACAGCTTCACGGAAATAACAATTAAAAATATAAATAAAACCTAAAATATTAAAAACTGTTTTGTGTATATTTTTTCTTCGGGTCTGTAAATTTTCAAACGAAGCCAAGAAGGAAGACAAAATGGCGCCAGGTCTCTTGAGAAATAACAAAGTTCAGTACCTTTGGAAAAAAGGCTATTGTGGCTGAAGTTCGAAAGGAATCTTAAATTTTATTACATGGAGTCATTAACAAGATGTTGTAAGTTATTTCCACATGAAAACAGGTTTCAGATTTCAAAAGTTTAGGCAAAAAGAGGTACCCCATAACCTAGCCCAATTGGCTACCCCATTGGCTACCCTGCTTTTTAGACCAACCCTCTTAAATCTGAACATTTATCGCATGAACAACAATATTTAAACATTCAAGGTTTGCCTTTTTATTGTGCTCAAAGCTTTAACGTATCGGAATAAAATAGCGCAAAATGGTCAAAGTTTACCAACTCATCATTCTATATTCTCAAGGATTAGAAAGAGAGAAAGGGTGATAGGACGGAAACGATTTAAAAGCAAAACGTATTTTCCATCTGATTGCCAAAAAGGGAATAATGTGCCTCCTCAATTTCTCTCATAAAATAGGCAATCAAATTTTTAAACCAATAGTAACTCCTCATTAGTGCGCAGTGGTCCTGATTACTCTTAGGTTCTAAATAAACGCCCCCCCCCGCTTGTTAATTTTTCGAAAATTTTCCAACCCCCCGGACCTTATTAGGACCCCCCCCCCGTTTATTAATCTCTAAGAATATTTTCAGCTGTCAAAGAGAAGGCCCCTTATTTTGCTCTAAATAGCCTGATTTTAGCCTAATTTTACCTTATTTTTGGGTTTCAGAAGTACAATTTCCAACCCCAACCCCCCGGCAATAAGCCCCCCCCCCCCCCGTTTATTAAAATCTAGAAAATTTTCCAACCCCCCCCCATTTATTAATTTATTTGGAACCTAAGAGTACCCATTACGCTTTACGACTGTAAAATGACCTGTTGAAACAAAGAAGATGGCCGTTACTAGCTAACAACGTCTTAACTTTTATCTAACGTTAGATAGACGTTATATGGACGTTGAATAAAGGTTGTATGCCAGCATAGTCAATATAAAAAAAAACCCGGTCTGGCTATGTATTGTTTTAGCTTTTTGTTCAATTTTCTTTTGTTACAAACAAAAGACAAGTTGCGTTTTGCATACTTTTTGATCACGTTACCAAAATCTTCTCTTGGGATTGGTCTATTTTCTAATCACACGATCAAAAAGTTTCCAAAAGAAATCGATTTTGGTACGCAAGCTCCATCATTTAACAATAAAAAGAGACAAAAGCCTTCTAGACCAGTGTTTTTATAATGACTATGATGTTAGCTTGGCATAAAAAACAATTTAGTAGTACCTCTTTCCAAGTAAATTGTTTGAGTCAACTTTTAAATTTGAACCTCGTGTGAAAAAAAATCAAACCACTAGACACACTGTGTCTTATTTATTACGATATTCATCATAAGTTTTACATAAGTTTTTCGAATGATGAAATACCTAAACCACAAACAAAGTACTTTTCCTGTCACCATGTCAACGTCATTGATCATGTTACCAAGGCAATGCAAAAATATTACATGTAAGGAGATAATAATGACGTCATTAAAAGAAGAGTCGATGTAATATACACCCCCTTCTTTTAAATACCCCTCTTTTAAAGGAGGACAAATTTTAGCAGTAAAGAAGCGGTTGGTTCGAAACGCAGGACACAGGACCCAGGAGGCAGGACACAGGACGCAGGTCAGTGCTGACAGGTCAGCTTTAATTGCTGTACAAAAACAAAGAAAATGTTTGAAAAACACTTGTAATTGTTAGAAATATCATTCTGAAGGTATTTTATTGGTCTAGAACATTTTTAAAGGTCAAAATCTATCCACATGCTTGCCACGTGCTTTTGCATTTTGTGCCGTGTATAACACGGACCTGTAATACTTGTATTATATATTACACATAAATCACGCATGTATAGTAGCAGTTATCTTTTCAATGTCATTGACATGTGACATATATGTTATACACAAAATACATGTGTTAAAAATATTTATCTCATCTTTAAACAGCCCCAACAGGAAAATAGCTATTTCACAATCGCTATATCATATCTCATTATATCTCCTGCATCACCTTGGGTATGATAACAAAAATTGACTAAAATAGCGTCAAAGGTTTGTATTTTATTAATATATCAATATTTTCATTCCCTATCTCGTATTTTTGATGAAAATGACGTCACTATTTTCATATCTCTAAAACAGCTCTCTTGGAGCATTTAATGTTTTCAAAATATATAAATCTATATCTACTTGCACCATCAGCATCCTATTGAGCATGAAAAAAAACATTTGTTGTAAACTGATGTACACACCTTGTATTTTGTGCTAGCGTCATCATTTACATAATTTAAATGTCATTTTGTCAATATTTAGGATTGATGGCTTGTCATTTAAAAATCTTTTAAATAGCGTATTTTGTATAATATATAATTTTCCATTGCGTATAATGTTTTTAGAAACATTTTATACATTATATGTTACGAGTGTGTTACAATTTTCCGGTCTGTAGTTTGTATGACCTGCGTCCTGTGTCCTGTCTCCTGCGTCCTGTCTCCTGCGTTTCGAACCAACCGGTAAAGAAGTAAATAATACGAAGAAAAATTTAGTTATTCAGCAATAGAATTGTATTCTTTTAGTAACGGAACTCATTTTGATCTATTTCTACATCCCTGCATCGACATAATATTTGTGCTCAAATAATGATGACAAAGTAAAATAAGTTTACCTTTTCGCTAGAGGATGAGCACAAGCCTAGTTCCCTGCGTGTTATCAGCTTTTTTATTTTACTGATAGCGCCAAATAAAATCATCAGTAGTGTAAATAGAGCCTGGAATACACAGGAACGAGGTTGCATAGGTATTTGTTATTTTGATCTCAACCTATATGAGTTGATTTTATTGTTATATAGCAATAAATCTACTGTTGAGGGCTTCTACACAATATATTGACGAACAATATTTGACAATATCGTTTTCGGACCGTAATGTACGAAGTAAATAACAGGTGCTCTAATTATGAAAAGGGATTTTCTTTTTGTAAACAATCCCCCTATATTGTTGGAAAATTGCAAATCAATCAAATATATTACCGGCACTCAAATCAATATATTGCCTGACAATATATTGTGTAGTGTATGTAGCCCATGAAAAACATTGCTAGCCCTTAAGAACAAAGTATATAAGAGCATAAAGGCTTCGATGGCCTAATATTAAGAAAAAGTTAAGAATATAGCCCTTTAGATCTTAAGTAAATGCGCTCATGAAGGGAACTTTTTGTGCAAAAGAGTACACGTTTTTTATAAGAACATCTAAATTATTTGAAGCCTTCGGATTATCTTAATTTTTTTAGTTTTAGGTCTAAAATTTTTCTTAATATGTTCTAATTTTCACCATTTTGTGAGCATTTTTGTCTATTCGTTATATTGTTTGTTCTTATAAAAAAAAAAACTCGTAATAGAAATAAAAAATCAAATCGATAAGGATCTCAACGCTCATCCTTTGAAAATTTATAAAAATTAGTAAGATTTCTTTTTTGAAAGCCTTTGAAGATTCGGGAAAATTTTTTTATTTAAGTCAATGAGTAAGCAAAAAAACTCTGATAAAATCTTTTGAAAATGAATGAAAATTGTATATTTTATGTTCTTTGTTAATAACCCGAAGTTTATTCTTAGAAATTACAAGATGCTAATACACGGGTTTCGAATTAAATCTGGCGCGAGAGAAAAAAATCAAGTAAATAAAAGGAGCGATAAGGGGAAATGCCTTATAAAAGGTTGATAGATTTCCTTTCTTCTCCTTTGAAAGCCAGGTGTTCATTCAAAAGATGTTTTTCTATTTTAAATTCAACAAGAAGCCTTAGCGGCGTGAAGGCCCAGCGTGTGATTTCGAGCTTCTGAGCAGATTGAATTAATAATTGCCCCCGCAAGGAGCGTAGCGACTGAGGAGGCACTCATAGCTTCACGCAATATATTGGACTGGAATCTCGATTCTTTGCGAATTGTTTTTGTTTTTGCGTCGTAATCGGCTTTCCGGCCAATTAAGTGTTCCGCAAAAATATGGCGGTAATTTATACAGCGGTAAATGTTATACATATTTTCATATTACGTTATATGCTATTACCATTGTTGCGTATTACATTTTATTAGTTTTGATTTAGCATTGAAAAGCTGAAGCGAGTGTTATAAATGCAAATTATAGAAAAAGCATAGTGATTACACCATAACACGAATTACAATATTACTTGTGCAAATCAAAACAAACAAAATGGCAGACTGGTTATGATGGTGAGCTGATTCAGTGATTGGAAAAAGTGTTTTGTATATGTCAAATTTTGTTTCTTGTCTTTGAAACTGAATACTAAATACTGTAATTTAGTCAGAAGTTCATTTCAGCAATGATTTCAATTCTTTTTCTGGAATCTTTAAAGAAGTTTGCTCAAGTTTTCAAATGTACATTTGATATTTTTGTTCAAACTGTAATTTATCTTTGTCTGTTATTATATTAATAACTAGCTTTTGTTTTATAGAGCTTCTTAAGCTTTAAAGACCATCATATGCTCGTAACTCGAGAAAGTCCTTCTTAACTTGGTAAAACAAGATACCGGCAAAGTACAAAAAGTTGAATCCAAAAGTGGTTGAATTGTGTTGAATGTCAATCAATGTTTTTTTTTTGGTCTTCAAAATAGATTTACCTTTAGAGTGTTTTCACTGTTTGTTCAGTGTGGTAAATCTATTTTAAAAACCTGAAAAAAAGTTTGCTTACATTCGTTTAACTTTGCATGCGCACGTTCCACTTTTTCATGCAGTTGTGATAGCCTAAATAACTTACGCTCTAGGGGTTTGGTGAAATAGCTCCAATTCTAGCTTACCGAGTTAAGGCATTTAACGGTGGTTAGACTAGGCACACAGACAGTCATACAGGAACACCATAAAGTGAGAGTATATAGCTAAAAACTCAAAAAGTCTAGTTTCCTGAAGGCCCGTCTCTTCATTGTCTGCGCTGCAATAATATCTTAATGGCTTCAATCCTTTCAGCTTGGACTAAAGATTGCATCATGAAAAAGTACCATGCACTTTAAAAAAAATTAGGCACATTTCAACTTTTCGACTGTACGTCTGAATGGACCAGAATGACAAATGACGTTTCTTTATTTTTCTTTTGACTGCAATCACAGCGTACGCAAGTGGAGCCCGGGCCTTAACTAGGATTGGTCTATTTCAGATGGCGCAGAAATTTTTGATAAATTTTATACGCAGTATCATCTTATCATCTTACTATTGTCTATTAGGCAAAGTAGCAATAGAGAATTGTTGAAATATATAACAGCCAAGAAAAATAAACAAGCTATTTCTGATTGGTTTCCTTGTTGATTTATTCACCGCTATATATATTTGCCTACAATCTAAGATGTCTGCAGCATTATCGGAAAAGGTCTATTTAGTGAATGATCATTACATATATTGTTGTAAGAAAAAACAAACAAACAAGGAGATGTGACAGGATGTGAAAGTCAGTAACATAATGATACCATGATTTTCGAAATATGTTTTTGAGAAGCTTTTCCAGCTTTTCCTTGAATTCTATTAAATTGTCAAGGTGCATGAAGGCATGAATTCTTCAAGTATTTTGTTAATGGAATATCATTTTTTTCAATCAATTAATAAATAATTAAATTAATCAATTATTCCTGATAATTTTTTATGCTTTAATTTTGAAAGCATTAAAAGCTTTATAAGTGCATGACATGACCTTTCTGTGGGGGCATTTAGTGAAAGCTATGACTAGTTTAGATTTTTGTTACTTAGCCTGAGTCTTGTTCAGCCCCTGGTTGGTTTATGTTATGAACTTTCTGACGTTGTTGCGTGCATCTATCAAAGTCCAACCTGCTCTACGCCATCAAACGAAACTAACAACAACCTAAATGTGCTTCACTTTTTTTTGCTGGAGAAAGCGTTAAGTCATATCTAGCCCTTCCGGTTTTACAGATCTGTGGGCGGTAGCCCGGGGTCCACTTAGAGCTTTTTTATGGACTTTTTGGCGCTGATAAGTGGCCCGGTAGTATATGGTAATATGCTTTTGCCTAGGCGGACTGTAAAACAGTCCGCCAGATTTTAGTTGTTTTTGGAAGGTAAAAACAGTATGAAGCAATATTTTTATTTGAGAATAAGGGATTGCAAATCTGTTAATCGTATTTGTTTCTCATTTTTGATTATATCTTTCAACTCCAAGTAGTTTTATTGTTATTTTGATTTTTAATTTTTTTTTTCAAAATGGCGACCTCGCCAAACGCTCCTAGTTTACTTCACTGGACTCAGCGTCATAAAAAATTATCAAAAAGCAAAGTTCAGCTAGAAGTAGACTCTAGTCTATGTGGGCGGCAACTATTTTGCAGCTCGAACCAGTGACGTCATTTAGTGTTCATCAATGAAGAGTAAGCTCGAAGGGCTAGAATCGCAGGCAAGAAAAAGTAGGATAGGAAATAGTGATTTCTTTGTTTCACTGTTTGACTCATTCACTTTACGAGCTAGAGCATGTACACTAATGACCCACTAAGGCTTAGCGACATGGAAAAAGAAAACCAAGGTAAAGAACTTTACATAAATATACACTATGGTAATTACACCAAATTACCTTCTTACATTTTTACATTTTGTTAAAAAAACCGTTGAGGATGCTAATACCTAATAGCATGGCCCAATGTCACGAGAGGTTATTGAAGAAGTCCTCACCAGGACCGGGCCGAAAACCTCGTTGACTGACATCTTCAACTGATGACCTCATCATACGGTTTGAAAACATTTCCAACAAAAATTAATTAGCTAAACAAAATTCTAACAAAATTTGAGGATTACCCTACACAGAGCATTGCACTTTGCTCGAATATGTTAAATAATTGAAAAAAAGACTGATGTTCCCGTAATACCACCAATCATACCATCTGAATTTCGGCTGTGAGAATCGAAGACATAAAAACTATTGTTGCCAAACATAAATGCAGTACCGTTGCCACATGCTAGAAAGATTCCACAACTAAAAGTAGGAGGTGGTCTAATAAAACCTCTGCTGTCTTCATTTAAGACTGACACAGTCACAGGGGTACGTTGAAATTCAATAACATCGTTTTCAATGCTTAATTGGGAAGGCAGCTCGGTCAAATCGATGTATTCGTTAGTATAGCCAAGACCTCTGTATAGGTCATTGCCTAACCTTAGTATAATATCAAGATCAGACCTTTCCCAATCTCTTAGAAGTTTTAAATGAGAGTATAATATCGCGGATGTAGACATATACATACATTGAGTACCTGCTTGGGGACCAAATCTAATATGTCTACGTTCCCTTGATTGTAAGATGCACGGACTACCTTGCGCAAATTGACAGGACCAGGATTAGTTTCAATATCACCATAGGTTATTAGAACTATGCTTAGATATAGCGTCGCAAATAAAAATGGGGCCGGTTTTAGAACCTGGGAAATGCCTTTGCTGGAAAAAGATGAGTTTAGAACTAGATGGCGATAAATGGAACGGAGGTCTAGTTGCCGGGTACCATTAAAATTGCCTATTGAAATACGGTAAGCCTCTATGGATATCATGATTTCTCACGAGGTGTCGAATGAGGAGTATAAGACGAATTAAAAAGACGTAAAATTGTTTTGTATATTTATTTCAAATATTCAGTGAGCTGAGTAAGTTTAGTTCAGTAAATTTTGATAGTGATAGATGCTGAGTAAGCTGATAGTGCCGATTGAGCTGATAGTGCCGATTAAGCTGATAATGCTGAGTATAACCCCTCACACAGAGTGAAGGGTGGTCTTGAAATCTGTAGAAAAACAAAAAAAATTAGTAAGATGTATATTGTACGACATAAAGGTGATAGGGTGGACATCGAAAAATTCTTTTGTTCCTGTCGCAGCGTGTCTTATAAGTACCAGGCGGGCGGGTGGTCGGCAAAAATGACTTATCTGATATTCCAATGGCATATTGGCAGCCACCCACGCTGAAGCTTTTGAGGAGCGGACCAACGATGTAAAAATAATAGATAACCAACTTGCCTTGATTCTCAAAAAACATCCGTGTTATGGTTGTAAAAATATTAATGACATTTTGCATCGTAAAAAGTGCAATTAAATAAAAACTTGCTTCATTTGCAACCTTCTATTGGACAGAATCGATCACGTGATGTATATTTTTCCAAAATTTGGGTTAGAAAAAGTGTATTTTCCTATAGGCAGCCTCACAGAAGGAGTTTTTTAATTAGATATTATTGTTCTATAAACATTCATCTGTTTATTTTGTATCAGGCAACCTTCATGCACTTTTCATTCGTGAGATATCGCACTTCAAATCACACATATATTTTTCAGATAATATCATTTTATGAGCGTTTATTTATCCAGATGAAGATTAAGTGGTATCAGGCCGATCCGTAGTCAATTTGTCTAAGGATTGGTACCTTTATCTTTTGAAAAAAATTCCAAAATTTGCAGTAAATAACAATTCAAATGTTCTATCAATTCAGTGGATGTCAAAAAGTGTGTCAAAATCTAGCTAAAAGTATAACACGCACTGCACACAGAGCTATTTAAAGGAGTGCTCATTTCAATAGGAAAACAATGGTTGTTCTCTTGGGAGAAGTGCCTTCTAGAGTTAGTTGGTTATCTATTATTTTTACATCGTTGAGCGGACCTTCATTTTTATTGAATTTTGATTTCTCGGGTCTTTTTACAAACTTTCTAACCCGGCTTTTAGAGAAAAGAGTGACAAAAGTTGGGAACCAACTCAAAAATTTTTGATGTCCGCTGGGGCTGCTACCATTATTAACTTAGATTATTCTAGAAAAAAATTTGAATCATCATCTGTCACCCCTTATTGTACAAAAGATTTGACTTTTGATTTGGTTTTGAATACCTTAAGAGTATAAATTAATGCGGGGCTAATTAATGCGAATTTGGCCCAATTCGCATTATTAAATACCGCAAAACTTAATGGTTAAATATTTTGGTCATTCGCATTAATTCATACTCTTAAAAAAGGTTAATTTAAGACTTAAATAGTCTTGGAGGAAAGAAGTTTTTCCGTCTCAGCTGCTATTGTTTATAGCAAAATAATGGGCTATTCCATTTTTTAACCACTCACGGGTATTGACAAACTTTTCCAGGGAGGTCTGAGCCTTGATTTTCCAAGGGCCTTTTGGTTATTTTCAGATTTTCCAAGGGGGTTATTAACCCTTTCCGGACGCACGGGCCACTGGGTGGCCCATGAATCGTGTTCCTATATGACGCACGGGCCACCGGGTGGCCCATAGCTTTGTAAAAGATTTTAACAGTTTTTGCGCCAAAATACAATAACATGGTTTTGAATAATAATTTTGAGATAAATTTCCCGTAACCTGCAAAAAACCGCTTTTCGATATCTTGTTTACAACAAGAATTATAAAGTTTATGACATGAAATTTTTTTTACCCGGTCAGTAATTCAATTCTCTAAATCATATTCAAAGTTCAAGGCGTAAAGCAAATGCCTTTTACTCTATTTCTTTATTCAAAGTCAAAAATTTTGCCTTTCCGAAAAAAAATCTACCGATTTTTCGGTCACGTGACCAGGTGTCAGCCATATTTAAAAATTTTTTTTTGGTATTTCAAAACCCCTATTACATGTGAAAAAAATTACGTATTACTTATCGTGATATCTTTTATCAATCACTTTCTATTGCAATTTTCGTAAAGTCAGTCAAAAATCGAATTTTTGTTTGCGTCATATAGCCGTGAAATCATGCGTCCAGAAAGGGTTAAAGGTTTCCAGGGGGTTCTCTCCTCCTAAACTGGCATCAATAGTCACTTTCCAGGCCCTTTTTCACAAAATTTCACCTTCCAGGGGTGTTGACTCCTAATTTCCAGGGGATAGTTTGTTATCCCAGTTTTCCAGGGGGGTTAGTGAAAAAAGTTCGTCAATACCCCTTGTACAATTTTTCTTTGGAATAGCCCAATACTATTCTTATAAGACAATTAAAATCATCCCAGTAAGTACTAACCTGGCCTCGAACACCAGTGATGACAATGGATGGAAATGATTCTTCTCAGAAGTTTTCGAGAGTTGACTTTCAAGCTGAAAAAAAACAAAAAATAAAAAAAATCAATTCATTGAACTCAATCGAACACCAATCACCAGACGATCTCAATCGAACGGAATCAACGATCGAACCAGTCGAACCAAATCGAACGCAATTCGACAATCGAATTTCAATCGGTCGATTGCGTTCGATTTGGTACGATCGTCGATTGCGTTCGATTGAAATCGTCTGGCAATCAAAAAACGCTAATAAGCTGGTTGTCAATCCTTGTTTAGTTCTATCAGCCATTTTCAAAGATGCAAGGACAGAATCTGTGTTTAAATTTTTCTGTCTTGCTGCTGGTTGTTGCTTAAGCGTATATCAATAATATGTTCTGTTTGCGTTATAAAATATCCCCAAATCCAGTCAGTTGGCTCGATCATGTCAGTGAATTTCAAGTTGATAATTTCAATGAAGGTGGACGAAAAAAAACTTAAATGGTACTCAATGTGGCAAAGTGTTTGCCGCAAGCAAAAGTTGGTAATGCAAAGTATCCCAAAATTGCATTTAGCAGACACAAAAAAAAATTTCATAATGGCGGGGCATCATGAGAGAGCAATCAGAATACAAAATAAACAAATTTCAAAGGCTCACAAACCAGCCAAGGACTTTTTACCCGCGTTTTAAACTCGTTTTTCAGCAATGTTTATTCTTTACACTTTCATTTTCAAAATCTGCTGAACGCGCATTATGGCTTGTGACGATTTCCTTGCGTAACATCATCTGTGCTGTGGTGTGGTGGGTGAAGTGAAAACTTGAAGCGAATGGTGATGTAGAAAAGGGCTTGGCTATTCAAAAAATTTTCTGACATTGTGATTGGGCCGACTTGGGATTTATGTTTTGAAAATCGGGCAACGTGAACAGAACATATTATTGATGCATGATGGTTGCCCGACACAAATTTTTGACTTGCCCGATCGAGCGCCTGTAAGTAAAATAGCGGTTTTTCAGACAGTCACTGGTTGCTCGATTAAGCTACATACTGTATGTAAAACGCACAGTGTGCTCTACTGGCGATCTTAAGTGAAAGCTTTTCCACCAGAAGGTTACAAAATATGATGGACTTCTTGAGAAAACAGTTTTAATCAAACTATAAAGCTAAAATTTCGATTCATTAGCAACAGTATAATAACACATTTACATACCTTGCAGCTTGGATAATTCCAATAACAGTGATAGCTGATGAATAATATGAAGAATTACTGGTCGATCAGCAACAATATGGATATGACAAAATATTAATATGGATCAAATAACAGCAAACGTATGTAAATATTTATAAGTGGCAAAACGTGTCTGCAGTGTGAATTTTAGACTGATTCATCAGGATGTCCTAATGCACAAAGTCTTTGAAGGAACAAGTTCATTCCCAAACTTCTTCTTCATGTTTCCAAGGAAGGAGTCGAAGCGCCTGGTGTTGAAGTTGTAAATGTAAAGAGCGCGAAAGCTTACAAAATAGAAAAGAGAGTGCAAGGAGCAAACACAGCACGGATAGAAGTGAGAGGACAGAAAAACAGAACACGGCACGGACTGCGGACAGACAGGACAGGACAGACAGACACACGGAAAGTTCCTCTTGAAAGGCCCCTTCGCAAGCGCGCTGGGCCAATAAAAGAAATATGATTAAACGATTGACTTTTTATTTTAATGTTTTTTGTTTTCATAATGACCAATAAAGTCTGTCAAAATGGAAAAATGAGCTAAAATTGCTTGATACACGGCCAATTTTCGTTCTGTTTACTTGATATTTTTCGTGCAAATTTACATGGGATCAAAGCTAAAGCTAAGCAAAAATTTAATTCGAAACCCGTGTATTGCCAATTACTAATTGCCTATGAAATGAGTCCATCTTCTATTATTTCAATATATTGTCAGTATAATATTCAGTATATATCTTTTTAATTAAAAATATTAGGCAACAAAGGGTACAGAAACAACAACCCAAGAAATACAGTTAACTCTCTCTAATTCGAACTCGAATTGAGGGAGTAATTTATTTGAATTAGAGAGAGATTCGAATAATAGAAATTATTTTTCATGAAGGTTTTACGAAGGATGTGAACTGAGAATTGGTTCGAATTATAGAGAGATTCGATTAATAGAAGTTCGAGAGTACCCTTCCTTTGAACTGGTTAGACTTGGCGGTAAGGTGTTAGTTGTTTTGGTCGTATCTCGTAATCTTCTTCGTGATGTGCACGTTTTTTATTATAAGAACATCTAAAATTCGGATGCGTTATTAACTTTTTGAGTTGTAAGCCTAAAAATGTTCTTAAAACATGTTCTAATTTCCCTATTTTGTGAGTTTTTTGTCCATTCTTCTAGGAAATCAGGTGTTTTACAGTCCCCAAAGCCATAAAATGTTCTTTACTTGTTCTTAACATTTTGGCCATCAAAGCTTTATGTTCTTATATAGTTTGTTTCTATAAAAAAACTTGTAGGAAGACTGTTTATCAGGAAAAAAACATTAACGCCTACTCTTTCTATAAATCCATCATATTAACGGTTTGCATTATGGATTAAAATGATTTTCAAAGTACATTGAGAAATTTCACAATTACAACTGTTTTGATTTCGTCATAAAATGGTCAGAACAAGATTCTTAAATTTCTTAGAAAATCAGATTTTACTGAACGGTTTTGAGAAATGAAACTGCATTAAATTTAATTTGATGCGGTCAAATATATTTAGGGGGATGTTTAAAGACGAAAAGGGCCCAAAAGATGAAATTCATTAAACCTAACGCCTTTAAACCAAAACATCTCAAGCTATAAGGAAAAATATCCAGAGCTCTTGTACGCATTTCAAATATAAAGAGGGACCAACGTTCGACTTTTTTATTTTCCTCCCTTGTGTTGTTCAAGCCCAAGTATGGCACTGTATATTATTGAATTACGCAAGTTAACTAAAATAGAGTTTCGCCATAACTTAAACAGTACGAGGGATAAATATTTCGAGAATGATTGATTTTTGTCTAGCAGTTCATAAATCCTTTGTTTATTTAGAAACCATTCAAAATACCTTAAAATGAGGATCATTCAGCTACACGTTTTTTTTTTTTTATAAGGAACCTTAACTTTGCTCTGAGCCTGGAGTTCTTTATTTTTACAGAGAATTTCAGTCTCAAAGTTCCTTATCGAGTTCCTTACTACATAGGAAATTTTGAACTTTTTGCTCCTTGAAAGATCAAAATTTGGTCAAATTAGTCCCAATAAGGTATATTATTTTCAAATCCACTTAAATTCTCAGCCTGAGCAGTTCCTCAACAATTCCTTATTTTTTGAACCATTTTCAGCCTCGAGTTCCTTATAAACGTGTTCCTTATAAAAAAAAAAACGTGTATTCACCAATGTTCCTCTTTCATTTTCGATTTTTGACTCACAATCTCGAAATCAAGAAATGATCTTGTCTTAAACTAGCCATGTCGGTTTAAAGTAGTTACGATTACGTCATTATGGATTAAGAAAATTATAATAATTAATTAAAGATCTCATTACAAGTCTTTGGAGATTAAAGTACAGAAATAAGACCATGAGTCAATTCATGATATTCTTGACGTAATGTTTTCTACGGAAAGATTCCGGTTTTTGCCAATAATGGCAAATTTTATACAACTTTTGTCTAGTTTAAATTTGCCACTACTGGCTAAAACCACGGTATTTCCGTAGAAAACATTACGTCATGAATATCATGAATATACGCCCCGGCTCTTCGTTTTTTTATAAAGAGAATTTGTATATTTCTAATCGGTGATGGGGGCCCACGATCCACTAATGTCGCTCTAGCTAGATGCAGTGAAGGACGTGATATCGTAACAAAATAAAAATTAGACTAAGGCTTGACCTCTTAAAATTAACATAAAACTATCAAAATCTGTGTTTATGTTCACACTATACCGGATAGCTTTTCGAAACGGTTCGATAGCCCATCCGATATAATGTGAACAACTTTCGGCATGAAACGCTACAAAGGACTCTCTTTGTTTACTGTGTTCACATTTGAGACGATCCAACGATAAAAAAGAGTAAGTTAAAATCTCAAAAAATTATTATAGTCTCGAAAATCATATCGGATAGGGTGTTCACACTCAAAAGACACAGGAAAAAATTTTCGATTTCCAAAGTTGGAAATTCGATATTTTTGGGTTGGAAATTTTGGTTTCATAATTGAAGGTTGGAAATTTGAGCGACTACCTTAAGCTGATTTGGAAAACGTAAATTACCCATAGGTTTTGTGGAATAAACCAATGCCCTTGAAAAATCAAGTGAAAAAAAAACATGTAGAAATGACAATTTTCCAAGGCTGGTTGGAAAACATAACTTTTTGGGTGGGAAATTTTTATTTTCCAAACAGTTTGGGAATTGAAAAAAAGGTCAAAAATCGATGTGAAAATACATATTTTTGTAAATTCGATACCTCGGGTTGAAAAACTAGACTTTTTGGGTTGGAAATTTGTGTTTCTCCAAACAGTTTGGAAAACGTTAAAAATCCATGTTACGTTTTTTAACCATTTTCTGCGCATGTCCTTTGAGAAAACCACAAGCGATTTTCGCTCAAAACTGTTTTGATGTATAGCTAACCTAGATATTAGGCTATAAAGTAAGTTTCCGTCAGGTGAGGCGTCCCTTCAGAGCGGCCTCGGTCAATCGAAGTGTGTTCGCACAGTGAAGCACCTAGGGTACTTGTGTCATAGTTTCAAATGGTGCCCTGCTGAGCTGTGTGAGTGATCTAAAATCAACCACGTATCTGTGCGAACAATAACGAGAGATTGACCGGGAGCCATCGAGCCTAGGCTAGCGAGTGACTGTTAACAAAAACAAAAACTTTGTTTAAGATCTCTTTTTCCACATCTCTGCCATCACTTTTTGGATTTTGGCTTTTTTTCAACCTAAATTTAAAAAAATTCCAACCTTGTTAAATTTGGATTTTGGCTCCAACTGAATTTTAAAAAATTCCAACCTTGTTAAATTTGGATTTTGACTTTTTTCAACCTGGATTTACGAAAATTTCAACCTTGTTTGGTTTGGATTTTGGCTTTTTTTCAACCTAGATTTTCGAAAATTCCAACCTTTGTTTGGTTTGGATTTTGGCTTTTTTTCCACCTGGATTTTTGAAAATTCCAACTTTGTTAAATTTGGATTTTGGCTTTTTTCCAACTGAATTTTAAAAAATTCCAACCTTGTTAAATTTGGATTTTGGCTTTTTTCAACTTGAAAATTCCAAGCCATGGAAAATGCAAAATTTCCAAACCTTGGAGAATGTCCCACATTTCCAGGTTGGATTTTCCATTGGATACTATCTTTTTTCCAACTAAGAAAACTTGAAATTTCCAACCTTGGAAATCGAAAAATTTTTCCTGTGAGATGCACCGGTCCAGAATGTGACGGAACGCAACGTAGCACTTAGGACATCGTATCGTCTCAACACCTATCCGCTACAAAAATCGGTTCGATAGGTTTTCTTTCGTCTCGAAAATCATACCGGATAGGGTGTTCACATTAACCACTTTCTATCGTCACGAAAAGCTATCCGGTATAGTGTGAAAAAGGTCAAAGGTTTCGTGTTTTCCCCGACCCTGAAAGTCTGAAAGATTATTTTATATTTCCTTAGCAACGCTGACATATTTTCCCTAATAAGGTCAGGATAATAAAATTATGCTGATTTAGCATTACATCATTAAAAAATTCCTTCTTAGTAGTATTTTTTGAAAAAAGCAAGAAATGCAGTTTTTCTTATCTAGAATACTCCAATGATTGATTTTCCTTTGAGAAATTAATCATCCAGAAAAATCTTAAATCTGAATTATAAGTTTAAATTCTGAGAGTCAAGAGAGGAAAAAAACTTTCTCAAGCAAGAGAAAATGAAGCCTTTAATACTGTAAATCCGTTTCACAAAAAACCTCATCATTACCTGAAAAGTAATTGATGCTTTCAAAGTAAACATTATTATTATTAACACAGTTGGTATGCGCCAAAGTACTCTGAAGAACTGACGTTTAGATACGTTATAAAACAACGAGCTTGGTTTTCTGAGAAACAAATTGAAACTATGTGTTGAACAAACTTAGAATTTTCATTGAATTGTTATCACTGTAAATAAAACGTGATCAACAACAAAAGCTTAGACACACCTTGCCATTTTAATTGCTTTGCCATAAATATAAGGAGGACGAAACATAAATAACAATTTTAACCAAATATTCCTCTGAGATTTCTTTATGATTTTTGAAAGTGAATTTCAAACCAAAACGATCCAGGAATTCTTATCAATTCTAACTCAAATTTGAAGTTACCTTTCCTACACCCCTGTGTCACAGACCCGCTGGGACCCCATCCCCGCTGGAAAATTTGGCAGAAATTTCGTCTCCGGTGGGAAAATACCCTGGAATTTCAGCTCCATTCGAAATTCAATGTTTAAAAATTACACTCCGAAACCACCCCACTGAATTTTTTAACCTTGGAACAATAGAATTTCTATCATCGCCATTGGGATTTCAATAGGAATTTTCATTTCCCTGGAATTTTTAACTTAACTGAGAAAAAAAGTTTCACCGGGGCTGTGAGACAGGGGTGTTATCTTCCTTCTATAGCTTGGAGTTATAATTCTTTTGGTATCAGCTGGTAGTAGGATGTATGTATCTATGACTATGCTTAGTCATCCGGTTTTGATTTTTTTCACAACTACAACCAGTGTAGCGGTAAATTAAGACTCCGGGAGATTAGGACTTCAGAGTCCTGATTTCCCGGGATATTTTGACTTTAAGAGTCGTAATCTCCTGGAAAATTTAGATCAAAGCGGAAAATCAAGACTCGGATGAAAACTCATATTATAAAGTGAAAAAGTCCTTATTTCCCAGTGAAAAATGACTTCACTAGTTCAAAAGGATGTCCTTCCATTTCTTAAATGAGACTTTCGAACGTGAATTCGAATGTTTGTTATTTCAAGTGATTGTGAGTTCTAATAAATTCTAAAATCAAAGATGGATGAATCAAAGATGGCTGCGAGAACTCGTAGTCACTTCAACTTAGAAAAGATTAAGAACTTTATAAGAAAAAAAGAGTATCCTGATAGGATAGCAAAAAAATGATTATGGAGTCAAGTCGAATTTTCGACGAGCTGCAAAGAAGTTTTCCATCAAAGATTGTCATCTGTTTAGAGAACAAACTCGTCATTAAAGATCGTTTTTACTTAATAGCCGTTCCATCCTTCCATCCTCGGTAAGAAGTCCAAATATATCTTAAGAATCTCCATTTTTTATAAAAGAAATAAAAAAATTTATACAATTCTTTCAAGTTTTAATTTCTCTCTTTGATCCTAATTTACCGGGAATTCAGGAACCGACAAGTCTATGTTTCCCAGGAAATTAGGACATAAAAGTTCTAATCTCCCGGGTCTTAATTTACCACGACACCGGCGCCAAAATTTTTGTCACAAAAAGAGAATTCTCTCAAAACTTTCAAACCGCAAGTGATTTTAAGTGCTCTAAAGTACGGTTAGAGTTTTAGCTCTGAGTTTTAACATGAGACTGAAGACTTAGGACCTTGTTAGGATCTCAGGTTCTAAAAGCTCAAAAATGTTCCAATATGGCTGAGAACATAAAACTGAAAGCCACTTAACTCCCTCCCAAATCGAAAAATGGCCTGGAGCAAAGTCAAAGTACTGAAATTGCAATTCTCGCCCGAACGTTTAAAATACCCACAATTGTCGAATATATTTCGGAACTGATTGTAGATCCAAGTAGTTAGAAAGTATAAAGTTGTATCAAGTTCGATAAACACATTCATCTAAAGCACGTACAGAGTAACATGGATAAACTTTGATGAATTACAATGTTGTGGTGAATTTTTTAGGAATGTTTGTTACGAAATCTTTAAAAACGATGGATGAAACAAATCCCCTCATAAGCAAAAAACAAACATCTTACTTCAAGTACTACACGATTCGAATCATTATACCTATGATCTTAAAATATCACCGTTCTTTTTTATTTTTGCGTCTGAAATTTTTCTTATCCTGTTTTTCTTCATTATGGTGAAATTGAGGTATTTCAGGCTTTATACCCAACGTTTACTACTTTGACCCTAAATTGCTTGAAATTGAGTAATTCAAGGCTCAGCATTGTTCTTAAATTGTTCTTATTTTTTGGTAATTTTGAGCCTAATTGTTCTTACGAAATAAAAACAAGAATGTATTTAAGAAGAGTTCCTAGTATATACAGTCCGATTGACATCATCTCATGGTGTCTTAACTTGTTTTTCTAATCTAAGTACCATGACTAGATGACTCAAAAGTGTTGGTTGAGTTTCAGCATACGATTTCAATGCTTGAATACATATATCAAATATTTAAAACGTTCGTCAGAATGTACATGTACGACTTTTCGGCCAATTTCTTTCAGGTAGCAGGTTTAAGCGGGTCTGTGACCCATGGATGAGTTTTTCCCACATATTTGTAAAGCCCGAAGGGTTCGATGTCGTGCTTTTGCTGAAAATTTTATGCGATATTCACTTTTTTTTGCCTGCGATGGCTTACAGCACGACATATACCCCTTCGGGCTTTATAAATCTGTTGTTTTTCCCATAATCAAACAAAAAGTAGAAAACGTCATTTCTATTTTACTACTGTTACCAATACATTATCGGCTCTTTCCACACTAGCCCCTTTTACACCGACCCTTAATCTGCCCAATTTCAAGTTTACGCCGATAAGGACCATAGATAAGGCCATACCCGTTAAAATCAGTAAATAGGCTTCAAAAAAGTAAATATTGACTTGAATTGATTCTAAATGTCACATTTTTGAAAATTTAATTGAAGATTGATACTTTTCGTGGAATTTTGGGTTTAAAGTAAATTTTTGGCCCTTTTTACGTCGCCACAGACCAAAAAATGGCACCATGAAAGGCCGGTGTAAAAGTATGCCCAGTAAAAAAGAGAGCCCATGGGGAAAATACACTGATCTTTCATAACCACTTGTAAATCCAGCTGGCACACGACGTTGTTTCAACGTTCCTCTAACATTATATGGACGTTATGAACGGTAAATGAACGTTGAAGCAACGTTGTGTGTCACTTGTAAAGTCATTTTAGTTTTGAAAATTCTCACTGGATTTCTGTGCTCTGAACAACAGCATTTGAAACGCCCACCGTTTGAAAACAGGGAATTTTCAAATTTCCGTTGCGTTCATGATGTAATGTTTTCTACGGAAATACCCCGGTTTTAGCCAGTAGTGACAAATTTAAACTAGACAAAATTTGCCACTACCTGGCAAAACCGGGGTCTTTCTGTAGAAAACATTACGTCATGAATATCGTAAAATATGCTAGGCACTAATGCTATCTGAATTATACTCGTTATGAAAAAAGAGAGGTAATAGAATTATGTTGTAATATAAGAAAGAGGAGGAGTTTATCAACACGTCATCAAAACAATATCTAGAAAATTGTGCAATATGATGTGCCCTCGTAAAAGATGAATCACATTTTAAGTGGTTGTTATTAAAATTAATCTATATTAATCTATTTAAAGTAACGGTTTGAATGACATCAAGAGTTATAACTGAACGCTTTTTTTATAATCGTTAGTGAATTGGGCCATTCCATTTTATATCCATACAGAAACCTAAAACCGTCCTAGTCTTTCTTAGCATCTATAGACAATAAAAAAAATGTAAAAAAGGATTGGATCGAGTGCGAGTGCAAACTTTATTCACTGATAAATTAATTCACTGATTGGCTTAAAAGGTGCTTAAGGATGAGCAAGGATTTTTCCTAATTTGTTCTGTGTTTGCTAAAATTAAGTCCCATTTTCTTATAAAAAATGTGCACGTTATATCAAAAGATACAAACAAAAATTGAAAATGAAAAAAGAAGCGTTTTAAATTTCATGTCAGCGCCATTAAATTGCTCAAAATAAATTGCCACTCTCGAGTACTTAATAGCCGCCCCCCCCCGCTAATTAATTTTTCGAAAATTTTGTTAAGTCCTCTTCTTATTAAGTTTTAAGATTTTTCCAACCTCCCCCCCCCCTTATTTCAACCCCTCCCCAGGCTATTAGGTACCCGAGAGTAAAATTTTGTTATTATGGTTTTGGCAAATCACTAAAATTAATCTCGTACACAATTTTATAAATAAAAAAAGAAAATCAGAAATAAATCAATAAATCAAAAATAAATCATAAATAAATCAATAAATCAAAAATAAAGCATAAATAAATCATAAATAAATCAAAATTAAATAAAACATCTTCCGAAAAAAATTTGACTTTTCAACTTTTTTTAATTTTTTGACAATACTTTTGATTATCAGTTTGTTATAATTTGAAAAAAAATTTCCATAAAATTACTCCTATTCAAAAATTAGAGATAAATCTAAAATAATTCACCCGGGGAAGGTTAGAGTTAAACGTTGTAGAGATTTCTTTTTTTTATTTGATCGCTTTTTTAAGCCAGCTTTAACATCCAAAGGACTTTTAGTGCGTTCAGCTACAGCTTAACCGGCGTGCGACGCCGGGTACCGGCTAGTACAGTATATTGGCTTCAATAGTATAATTCGCTTGTAATAATACTTTACATCGTAAGCCCGACTGGTAACAAATTTCATAAAAATCTTGCAAATTTGGAACAAAGAAAAAATGCGCACGATGTTTACACCAATCAGGCGTACTAATAGTACTTTTTGATATATTAAGGTAAAAGGAAAAGACCTGATACATGAACTGGAATCTAGTTTTTAGTCGGAATATATATTTGGATATTTTTTAACAGTGTGGTTTGCGTTAAAACAGAAGAATTACATGCGTATATTTATATTTAGCATACAATTTTCATATTAATCGTAAGAGTTCATGAGGCCCCATCGGGCCGTAATCTAGCATGCTAGACGACTAATTCATACATAGTAGAGCAAAGAATTAGGAAAGAGAGACAAATTGTAGTTTATACAAACTGATATTACCTCCTACGTAATAATTGTCGTATTATCTTATAACACCCACGTTACTGTATTACACGGATAACAAACGACTTTAGTTGTCCCCAGTTGAAAATTTTACTCCAATTTTCGTTCCGCTAGAAGAAGAAGAAGTATACCATCCCATGGGGAATTGGCCTAAATCTATATATCAATAGCGGTGCTTTGTGTGTCTGTGTGTCATCACTTTCGTTTTCGCTTTGTTTGTGTTTTAGAATTGTGACTTTTAGTCTCCGCAAATTTGTTCTATTGGATTCGCGCCATTTGCAAAAGATTCCACAAGCAATATTTTGTTCTCGATAAGTTTGTTTTGATTGACAGATCGGATAGAGCCTGGTTTAGACTTTATTCAGTCTTTGTTTTGAAATTTAAGACCCATCTACATTTAGCAATTTTAACTTCTGCCCAGCTTTGTCTGATCCTGTTTTTCTCTTTTCTTTTGTTTGAAATGTTTTCGAATTTATTAAACGATCGTAGTTTAATGATATAGAAATCTTTTCAAACAAAACAAGTTCTTTATAGAAAGAACATTTCAAATGTGAAATCAAGTGCGTAGGACTTATGGGTAAGGAATGCTTCCCAGTTTTCTCAAAGGTAACGAATCGAGTGGGATGAACCCACGACCTCTCGCTTGCCGGGCGATTGCTCTCTCGATTCGTTACCTTTGAGAGAACTGGGAAGTACATTAGTGCAGGATTTCAAATGTAAATCAAAACATAAAAATTAAAAAGTTTGTCGAACAATAACAGCATTCAAAGGGCGATAAAAAGCAAGAGAAGAATAGTCTAACCTTTCTTCATAAAAACCCTTCAAGTGGTTGATCTTAAAATGTGTACATCATTTGCAGTTAAATTCGAAAAGTTTATGACAAGGGTAAAAAAAATAATTAGAATGACTTATTTATCTTTTAAATCTGATAAAAATAAGTTGCACTATTCTTTGTGGCCCCCGCTTTTTCTAAGAATTGTAATTTTCTACATTTTCACTCCTCTCCAGACATTTTCTCAAATTGTCGAAAACGGACGGCGTATGTTAATGCGAGCGAGCGAGAAAAAGATCCCCGGAGGAGGGTTAAGTCAACTTTGAAGATATCTTTTTATTCATTGCGTTTTTTAAGCCGCTTCAACATCCAAATAACCTGATAACAGCTGTTCATAATTTTCTTAGCCACGGTAAACCTCTGAAGGGCTTGAATAGTCCTGAGGAAAATAGTCCTCCGTGGAAAATTCTACACAAGAATTGTTGTGGCCCGGAAAGCTAAAAACTGAGACGGGCCCTATTCATGAACACAATCACGCAACTTTGTTGTCGTTCCTAGTCCTTTTTAGACGAACGCGTCCTTACGATTTCGAGATTGCATATTCATCAAGATAGCCTGGGAATCCAAGCGTTAAACTTTATTCACAGTTATAATTTGGTTGTTTTAACGCTGGCGCGGGTAGCTCGTCTGCAGGGAGATTTTTCCCGCAATGCAGTTTGGCCTGATTGGCCAGCTTTCGGCGTATTACTAGTGTACTTTCGCGCGCATTGATAATTTCGATGCGCACGCATAATTTATGGAAAACTGACTCTGCAGAAAAAAAGAACAAATGAAAATGAAAACATCAATTATTATAAACAAAATGGCTGTTGAATGAAGTCTAATACATGGGGCTGAGTTTTGATGTTTTTTTAGTAGTTTTGAAAGTCTTTCAGAGCAGTGAAAAAGTTTTAGGTAGGTGATTGTGTGTTTGCCTGGGATTCCAAGTTCGGAAAGTCCAACAAGGGTTCACACACAGCTGTATAACATCCTGTGTCAGACTAATCTACCTGCACCAAGCTCTATAATTTTAGAACTTTGTGAGGTGAGGTATTTTTTGTTTTTTCTAAGATTACGGTTTTGTGAAATAAAACATACGGTTTTTTGTCATTTCGCTGTAATAATGTTTCTGGACATATCAACCTGATTGATCGCATTCACAAAACAGATTGCGAGCTTTAAAATATTGGCTATTTTTTCCATCCTCTCTGAATTTTCTGAGTTGAAAACAATATAATTTAAATTCCAAGCCATGTAAACATGGCAATATCAACCCCCATCGAGTTTCAGTCCGTTTTTACCACCACTGGTTGAAGAAATCATGGAGTGTATTTTCCGTTATCACCGAGTACATAAATTTGGCTAGATCAAATTGTTTCTCGTAAATGAACGAAATTTTCGATGTCATTTTGTACGCGTAAAAATAAATGAAATATATGTTGCTTACTTCTATAATCTAGTTTCAAAATGAATAAACCAGCCGAGGCTGGAAGGTCAGCCAATAGAGCTTAGCTAGATAGCTTTAATAAGTGGGTTAACAGATGAAGAGATGTACTGAAACAGAGTAGACTAAAATTGTTGAATAATGTACAAAATGTGAAACATTTGATAACTTGATTTAAAATTATTTAAAAAAAGCCTGAGAGCTCCTCCAACCCCCCCCCCCCCACGAGAAGATCAAAGTATACTTCTCTTTAGCATTGTAGCACTGTTTCTACGACATCAAACAGTTAAGCTATAGTTCATTACTATAACATAAAAGAGAAACATAGTGTAATTGGGTTGGGTAACTTTTTGTTAATTTCATTCCAGTCAGTTTGTTATCTAGAAATAAATTAGAAAATTGCCAAAACGTCAGAACCAAAATAAAGATATCCATCAAATATATACATAGAAACTGTACTTTTTGTTTTACTTGATAAAACTCCAATAACACTTTAAACTAACAAGCTACAAACTTTAAGTCACAAAGCGCAAACTCCAGAAAAACACAATTTGCATCAAAATCTTTGCAAAACGTAGTTCATATTTATAACATTTCAATAGGAACTGTATTTTGGTAGACTTGGTCAAATTACAGAAACCATTTGTCAGTTGTCTGCAAGGCCAATGAGGTACGTAAAAACTGACTGCTATTCAGTCAAAGCCAAAATTTGGCAAGGTCAGAAAAAAATTTACATCCGTCTTCGTAATAAATTTTTGTTTTAGTACCGTCAAGTTACACAACATTCACACACCAACCTCTTGAAGACTTTGCTGGTTGCAAATGATAATCGAAAGCAAAAACTTAAAATCATACCATGCAGGGAAGTCATTTTTCCCCCATTTTGCTTTAAACTCCCTTTTGATTGGTCTATGAATTTGGGCATCGCTTTACCCCCTTGGCGGAATAACAAACGACCATATAAATAATTAAACCAGGGCCGGAGTAGCAATTAATTTCAACTGGGAGTCCTCTCTTCTGTGCCAAGCACTGGCAGTTTTTTTAAACTTAAAAAACAATATTAAATGAGACCAGATGGATCTGTTTGTTATGACTGTGCAAGTTGTGATGAGAGTGTGCATGTTGTGTAACTTGACGGTTAATCTTAAATTCTAGAAACCATTTTTCCTAACTTCTCAGTCGTTTCTGCAAGTCTGATATGTATAAACGGTTTATCGCCATTCATTCATTCCATCATTCAGTCAAAACGTGCGCCAGGTTAGAAAAGGTTAGAAAAACCATCTGCGTCCGGACTGCGTGAAAAATAGTTTGATCAATTTCAACAAGAACGTATATATTATTTATATATATTGATCAAATTCCAAAGACCATTTGTCATAATTTTGCAAGTCCAATAATAGGAGATGTGATGTCATCATTTGGTTCCCGTCATCTGACCGACCCTGATTTACGGTCAGCAGGTAGAGTTGGAGAGTCGGAAAGCTTTTCCGCTGCTTTGCTGGATTTCCACTGTCGACCTCTGCACACTCTGTGTTTACAAGTTTTCAAATCGAAGTAGCGAGCCGCATGCTAATGGGGAGTAAACCGAAAACCAGTTTATCCACGGTTTCTCAATTTCTTAATTCGGATCAGTCCACACGGATATTCCCTTTCAACAAGATGTAGCTGCTTCTTAAAAGAAAGATATTTTCGACCGAACGACCCCCACTTTTTAAAGTAGAAATGACCAAACCAAACAATTTTTTGCGATTCGCCTGCCTTATCAAACACGTCCAAACCAAGTCCAAAAAAGCACGATTGCATCCAGTCTTTATCAAATTTAGACAGTAGCTGTACTTTTGTAAACTTTATCAAATTCCAATAACATTATAACACCATCAATCCCACCTAGAGGCAAACAAGAAAAATATGTATTTATTGCAAAAACTAATAAAAAGCAGCAATAAAAAGTATCAGAAAATTCAACATAAACAAAAACTTGAGCAAACGGCTTTAAACCTTCAAAAGATGTAGAAAAAGAATCCCCTTGATGAAAATCATGTGTTTTATTTGCCGAGTTAAACAAATAAATGACAGAAATTGAAGCTTGCAACAGATTTACACTGAAAATACTTTGGTACAACACTGACTTATCACATCTGACTTATAGCTTGAGCCGCCATCTTCCTCTTGAAACACCACATTATGATCTGTAAAAACAACGCACGCTAAAAGTACCCAAAAAGTTAACCCGATCGGAAGAAAGTTTAGAAATCAAAGTGAGATCGGGAAATCGGATTTTTTTTTTGCCGTCTTATGGAAAATTTTACCTATTTGAATGCTCAGCTTCGGCTGACCAAATATGATATCTTTTCAACATAACAAAAATAATTAGCTGAAGTTACGAGAGAAAGAAAAACAAAAATTCTGGTGTTCTTTTTAACTGTTTGGATGTTCTTTTGGTATCAATATTTCAAGGCGTTTGCTTAAAATACACCAATTTGAACCGTTTAGGGAGGTATAAACGTGTTGGGTTGCAACATCACAAGGAGAAAAACTTCCCAATAAAAAGTGTGTATTTCAAATTATGGCTATTGAGTATCGAAGAAAATTGTTTTATAGAGCAGTGCCGTAGCAACTGGGGGAACAAGGGGGGCTATGCCCCCAATAATTTTTTCAAAAATGGTTATTTTGCAAAATGCAAAGTTTTTCTTTATTAATTTGTCATAATTGTCGCAATTGAGTGCATTTTCGCGGTGTAACTAAACTTCATCCCCTCAATATGAAAATGCTTCCTACGGCACTGTAGAGCACAGCTTCTATTACTAGCTCTCAAACCCAAAGAAAAATGAATTTTCCTCATATCACGAATATTAAATTCACCCAGCTTCACTAAAGAAATAGGGTACTGGGTCAGTTCTGATAAATAAATTCAGCTCTGGCAATAGTTGAAGTTTCATTCATTTCTAAAAAGTTTCTGGTAACCGATCAAATGGATGCAATCATATATCGCTTGGTGGCTTCGCTATCAAATTAAAGGTTAAGATTCCTTCTGCTCTTTCCTCAGCACTGCAATCTTCCCAGAAGATATCGCTCAAATTGTCATTCTCGGTCATTTTCCTCTGCTTGTGCATCAGAATCTGCAAATGTCTTGGAATCTTATATTCGCTTTCCACAAAAGTTTTAATCGAAGCAATTGTGTTACATTTTAAAACATCAAGTTTTTCAACCTTGGTTAAAGACTTCAAAACCAGTGTTTTCAAACCGACCACTTTGAAATAATAATGTTCTTTGAGTGAAACAGAGGTGGACATAGGAAGAGACACTTCAATATGAAAATTTGATTTAAAACCATTATGGTCATCAATGACCAGGTCTCCAAGTCTCCTATCACCATATATCTTTTCGTTCGATGATGTTCTGATTTGAAATGAACGCGCTGGGAATAGTAGATTTAAATGATTACGTAAAATTTATTTTAATTTTTCTACCCAAGTACTGACCAAGTGGATGTATCGTATGTGTTCAAAAACATCTTCCAAAACAATAATTTTGTATTTTGCATCTTTAAGTGGAAGTGCAGGAAGCTTTTGTATGTGATAAATAGCGATGGATCGTTCAGCTTTTTCATCAATGTTCGATGCGTGAGATAACTTGTAAGCAAGTTGTATCTCCAAGGGAGATTGGCTGTCGTTCATCTGTGTTTGGAGATCAAACTGTCGAAAAGGTGAATCATATATTTCCTTTTTGTTTAAGTAAAGAACTTGGTTTGCTTCTGGAAGAAATATATGATCTTCTATGAAATATTTCAGTTTTGTCACAGTACATGAGTGAACCTTTGGAAACCATTGAATAATGTCTTCACCTTGGGTATTCAAGATACAGACGGAAGGAGCCATTATGATATTCTCTGTTTGCATCAGGATACAGTTTTAAAACTTTCCCCACATGTGTCAATTTTTCATACTTTCAAACCTACCGTTTCATTAGATCATTTTCTTCACAAATGAATTTTTTTTAGTAGCAAAAGTATATATGACGGTTTCCTAATTAATGATTAATCTAGTTTCGATTCGATAAAACATTATTGCTCCCGAAGGGAGCCTATGTTGCTTCACGAGGCCGTGCTGGGGATCGAGCTGGCGAAAAATTGTTCAAGAAAAAAAACGGGACGATGTAACCTAGTGACCGTATCTACTAAAAGATTGCCGAGTGGTGAGCTTTTAAGCTAGCTCGACCGCGCGAACAAATATTTTGCGTTTTTGGCGCTCCAAAGTCATAGCTCGGAATACAACAACGCCGCGTGAATAGAAATTTATCGTCTTTAGCGCTCCAAAGTCATAGCTTGGAATACAACAACAAAAAGCAACGAAGCAGGGACCAGTTGGCTGGTTGGTTTCAGAAAGTAGAAAGTATAATCCCATATACTGTTCTGCAACTTTGATAGTAAGTATATAATACTATTTTATCAAAAGTAATGTTTCAGATAGGATGTATGATTGAAAATTGTTTTAAAGAATTTCTTTTTGCTTTGTATCCTTGTTGTATAATCAGGCATCAGTTTAATACTTTACTGTTACTTTTGGGTAATTATTATCAGAAATTGGAAAAAACTTTGCATACCACCATTAACGAACCTTCTGTTTATCTCCAGGCGATGTCAATTGAATTCAATTGATCCAAATTTTCGCAATTGAACTATCAAATTTTATCAAACTATAGGTGTTTGGTTACTGAACCTGATCGAAGACGACCCTGTGTCGAACGAAAGAAATATTTCTATCCCCACACAAACAAATTGCGCTGCCAGATAAGTGAACCACGCAGCTGGATAAGTGAACGTGTTGTCACGAGTTAACGCACGGTCGACTAAGTTCGCATGAAAGCGGGCAGAATAGGGATGGTGAAATTGACGCCCATGTGTGATCGCCCAATTTTTTAAGTACGTCTCGCAGACCATGCGTTCAGTCCGGGGTAAATCTCAAAAAGTAATGTTGAAATCCTCGGACACGCAACAAGAATATCCCTGGAGTCCGGGGAATCAGCAGGGTCGTTCGAACATAATTCAACTTTACCAGAATCTTTTAGTTTCTTGACTGTTCGATTTGGTTGCGGTAATCTAACACCTATCGTTTGATAATGTTAGATTAGATTAGATTGGTACCGTGAAAAAGGGTAATTTGCATCATTTGAGGGAAACTTTACATTCCCTCCAAACTGCAGACCTTTCTTGGTCTGCACTTTGTCTAAGATAAAATGTAAATTAAATGTTTTTGACTTATGAATTTTTACAATTTTATTACCAGAAAGCTCTACTTTTTGGAGGCGATACCAGTTTCCCTCCAGTGATACCTTTTTCACGTAATCAAACAGTCTGATTGACATCACCTGGATATTTATTACAAATTATCTATTGACAGTTTCTTCTTCTCTTTTCCTATTTCAGCTTTATGGTTTTGCCTTCCAGCCTTCGTTCATTCACCATGACAAATACCATATTAACCATTAAAGTAGTCTTACACGTTGGATGTATATACCGTCAACTGCTTTAAAGCTAGATTGACATTATATGTTTTTACGAGTTCTGAATTGCTGCTTCAAATACGCTGAGTTTGCCCAAAGATAGCAGTTATTCAACCAATCATCAAACTTCATTTTAATATAACATTTTAATAACAAGAGAGTTTTGACTTCAAAAATGTTGAACAAGAATTGGAATGATAGACGATATCGGCTTAACGTGAAAACTCAGATTTGATCCCCGAATATTGCCCACAATGCTTTGCGCGGAAAAAAGTTCACGGTGAAATTTTTTCCGCACAAAGCATTGTGGACAATATTCGGGGATCAAATCTGAGTTTTCACGTTAAGCCGATATCGTCTATTGTCTGCGTTTTTAATGGAGCTGTGAAATGTTTGTGCAATGGGACACCAAAACAGCAACCATTTTAACCGAACCTTCACAGAATCGTCTTTTTTGTACTGTCCAAGAAACATGGAAATCTGTTTGTTGTTGAAGAGGATGTGACGATAGAGAGAAAAAGCTGACCAGAAAGCAGTATGTCCCATGTTATCTCAAGTAATCCCATTTTAGAGCAGTTGACGGTACACAAACTTGACATTAACACTCCTTTTGTTGGAGAAATTCCTGAAGGATATTTCATGTTATGTTCCTGTTGTTTGGTTGTATTTTGAATCATTTTGGTTTTGGAATGCTTCTGTACCCACTGTATTTTTTACAAAATAATATTACATTACGATATAGACAACAACTTAGCTGAAAATTTTATCATTGACAAAATATAGTCTTGGAAATTACAAATTCATGTTTTGATATGTTTGTTATTTTTATTTTTGTTATTGTTGTTTCAAAGAAAATGATTTTGAGAAGAAAGTCATTCTAAATATTTCCTGAAGATTATTCCAAGACCCTGCCTATAAAACATGAAAAGCTTTGTAATTCAAGCTTTATAAGGTATCTATTAAAGGGGGCATGTTTAGTGCAAGCTATGGCTGAGAAAAATTGAATACTTTGCAATATCACTGTATTTCTGACAAAAATAAACACAGCATTTCGCCTTTTCTGAATTTCAATCAATCACTGTCAAATGCCTGTCATCGGGAGCATCATAGCGAAAGCTACTTGCTAGTTCTTAATTAAACGATGTTCACTAATGAGTGTAGAAATCAGCAAAATCGTCGAATGACATTTATTTCCAAATTTGAAGTGATGGTAATTAAATTGAAACATGAATTGAATGCTAGAAAACTGATCTCATACGAGATGTAAACGTTTTTTTTTATATTAGAACCCAGTTTATAAGAACATTCAGGCTGAAATTCGTCAAAAAATTAAGAACATCGTAAGAACATGCCCGGGGGGGGGGGCACTCAAGGTAAATGACCTACCAGACGTTCGGCACTTAAGGGTAGGTTTTTCATAGTTCAGCTAGTGCACTGTAAGGGTAGGAAATTACAAAACTGCACTGAACTGCACTGGAAGGGTAGGAAATTGTGATAAAAGGTCAATTTTTTGGTAAAATTGGCACAAAATTGGTCAATTTTGGAGGAAAAATTCCACATTTTCTTGGAAAATTGCAAACATTTTCGTCCTTACAGGGGAGAAATTTTATAAAAGTGCACTGTAAGGGTATGATTTTTCATGGAAATTCACTGCACTGTAAGGGTCCGATTTTAGTTAAAAGCCAAATTTTGGGCCGAACGTATGGTCGTTTTCAGACCGAGTCCCCCCCCCCGGGGAACATGCCCAGCCTCAGTTTGGAAAAAAATGACAAGAAACTACAATTTTTTCCTCTTTTCAAGCAGCTTTAACCGAACTAATCGAACTCTAAAATCGAGAGTCAAGTATTGTCCAAATTTTACCAATTTTAAGTGCTCTTTATATTTTGCATGATATTATCAAGTTAGAGTAGTCTGAAAAATTAAGAACGCATTTAAGAACATTTTAGGCTGAAAATTGCTAAAAAAATAAGCACATTCAGGCTCAGCCAAATTTTAGGTGTGCTAATAAAAAAATAAACGTGTATGAATGATGAAAATTTATTTCTTAAAATCTAAAAAAGTAAAAATAAAAAAGACAACAAGTCAAGAAAAATGATACAGTTTACAATTGTATGGATAGACTAGTAAACTAGTCGTTGAAAACAGACCCCATCATATACAAAAAATCAAGCTCCAAATAAAAAGAATCGAAGGGGTGAAGTTGCGTCTCTTTTCTGAATTTCAACGACTAGAAGCTACTTCCCTCAAAAAACGTTGTTTAATTTTGCAACTTTTTTTAGGTTTTTGAGAATCCATCCAAATTCATAGTAACATTGAACATGGGAACATATAAATAAATGAGCATTTCTAAAAACGCAATAAACAGAAAGAAAAATAAATGAAATCCCGCACAGGTCAGACATACAGAAATCTGTATTTCTCTACTTACGATTTTAGGTGAAGAAAAAAAGGCGTTGGAAGTAGCTTCTAGTCGGTTATTTTCCTTTGCGCTGAATATTTAATTAGTGTTTACATTATTTGATTGACAGTTTTATTATAAGGTTATAAGTAATAACTGACTAGTTTACTAGTCTATTGTATGGGCCGAGTAGTACAAATAGCGAAGAAAACATTATCCACTTTAACCGATGATGGGAAAAGAATCACTCGAAACGTACCCAAACATGGATCGTAGACCCAAGCAACAACAACTTCCAATATGAAGAAAAATGAATTAAAATTTACAAAGTAGTCGAGTATTTTTCCAGATGAGTATTTACGTCATCTGAACCTCTATAAATTCTAATTTTTGTTGCACGCAATACTTCTGTCGCAGTTCGTCTGTGTCAGTTAACATCTAAAGAATCGCCATGGCGAGCGCACAGCTTGAAGATTCAAATCTACATTTAGGGGAAAGTCAATCAAGCGAGATTGCACTGTAAAGTCTTTAGGGTGATCTTTGAACAATCGTAGATCCACCTCTTGACAACAAAATTTGGTCTGGCGGATATATTCATCTTTTATAAAGTCTCTGATAGTTTTGGTGATACTGTCAATAATAAATACTCTTTCTTTAACATCTAGCCTACAGGTCTTACAAGAATGAAGTCTAATTTTGATCCTTCGGCAAACATATAATTCAACAATACTGGAACTACCACCATCTTTTGCAATTTGAAACAAATGGCAATCTTCTTTTTTCATGTCCGAAAGTTTATCATAAGATGGAAGAGTCGGTGACAATGATACATAGACATCATAAGGTGCTAGTTTTCTCTCAACATCGGCAATTGTCGAAGTTTCAGCCATTTTAAGCATCTCTGGTAAACCTATGTTCAAGTCCTTGAGATTATAATAAGGACAACTGAAAGACACGTGTAAAGTGTCTGGAGGTTTAGCTATAAGATTAAGAATCAATATTCCTTTGTCATCATCATTGGAATAATGATTGAGGATTGTTGACGTCAAAGTCTCTTTGCTGTTAATTTTGACATTGTAGAGCATATAAATCTGTAAGTGTTTTGGAATGCAATATTCAGTCTCAACAAAGTCTTTGATGGACGTTAAATCTTCATGATGTGCAGCTTCCAATGTATCAACTTTGGTTAAAAACTTCAAGACAATCTTTTGGATGTCAAGTGATCGAAAATAATTCTGCTGATTATTCATGACGAAATAAAAAGCTTTCGCAAAGTTAACTTCTTAATATTTCTAATTTGTTTTGATTTTCCTATCGCTAAATAAAGAAAAAGAAAATTTTATGAAGCATTCCTCATCACGTCATCAACACGCTAAACTTTTTTTCATCACAAAAACCTCTAGGGGGGCCTATTATATCATAGTCTAGTATCTATTCGACTGTAATTCAGACATAAATATACAAACTGACATTACGGTGACAATCTTCGTATTATCATATAATACTCACAGATTATAAACGGCCCCCAGTCTACTCTTATCATTAATATCGATTAAACATCTGATAAATAGACAAACTAAATTAATCCGGAGTCCAGTCCTTTATATATGAAAGATACGAGAGGGCTGACATTTCATTAAACTCCTGAATATGAAAGCTTTTACAGCATTGAGGTAAAATCTATGTTAAAAAAAAGGCCTTAGACAAGACGATCTCATTTAGTATCCTCAGCTTTTAAAACACCCTCTTCTCACAGATCCGGCGGGAGCCCTTCCCACTGGAAAAATTAGCCAAAATATCGTCCTCAGTGGGAAATTATACTCCAATTTTGTCTCCGATAAATTAAATCAAATGAGTAAACCCTCGCTATAAACATCGTGCGATTTTTCTGACTTTAAAAAAATGGAATTTAAATCCCCAGCCATAAAATTTAAAAACATGGGAATATCAATCCCCATCGAGTTTCCGTCCTTTATTCTTACCTCTACTGGCTGAAAAAAAACCCTACCAGGTCTGTGAGAAGGTACTCTGTACCAGAGTGTATCTCACGATTATCGTAGCGTAGTACACTCTGTGTGCATTGTCTGTTTGATAAAAAATTTCCCGTATGGAGACCTCTGCGATGAAGTATAATTTTAAAATAAAATGGCAGCCAAAGTTACGACACTTGTAAACAAAGGGATGGGTCCATGATCGAGGGTCACTTTCTAAGCATGTTTTGGTTGCTTTTTAAATGTTTTTGAGCCAAACTAAAAGCTGAAAAGTAACGAAGACGTATTCAAAATTGTCTAATAGAAAATTATTTTCCCATTATCCTATATTTTCCATGTAGTCCGCACAAGAAAAATATAAACATTTTTTACAGTTATGCCAACAAAACAAACTATAACCACTCTACATAGATCAAATGCAGTAAAAAAAATACTTAATTGAAACATAACAAGAGCCGCAAAGATGCGGATAAATATTTCCTTTACAAATGTTAAAATAATAATTGATGTCCTCAAAAGATTTCGAAGTGCTTTAAATCTCAGATAACATCAAGCAACACAAGTCCCTAAGAATTTCAAAATTCCATTTATGTTATTGCCAGTATTTACAGGATTATTCATAAGATGAGTGTAGGTTCAAAGCTACGGATCACGGAATATATCCAAGCTGAACCCGACTGAGAACAACAATGCAGTAATCAAATTGGCTGGAACTTTAATTTTCGTTAGGTGGACTTTAAATGGATTTTAGTATTATACTAGCGGTCACCCGGCGTCGCACCGCCAAGTAGAGTGTTGTTGAACACATCAAAAGACCTGATTATATAATTATTATTTTAAGCGCTGATTTCCAAAAAGGGCAAATATTTAAAATGAAAGAATGATAAAAAGAAGAATATTTCGCAGTAAGAAAACCAAGAAAATTTTATACATTTTCGAAATGAGATGAAATATTTTGCATTATACTTTCATATATAAAATATTGTAAAAAATGTAAAAATTTAAAGTAACTTTTGGAGTTTTTTGAAATAATGTACGTGCTAAAAAGTAAAAATCTTTCAAAACAGGGAAACAATTTCATATTTTCCGACAGAATGCAAAAAAAAAATCTCATTTTTATATACTGGGAAACATTTCATAATCTGAAAGAATGTCGATAGGAAAAAAATCCCCTAACAGAAGTCATTTTATGATTTCTAAAAGCATGCTGCAAGAGCAAAAAATGTCACATACTTTGAAACAATCAAAATTTCCAAAAAAATGTCAGAAAAGAAAATAAATTGTCATGCCAGGAAGTCACTTGAGTTTTCTTCATTTTTTTAATGCATGTGGAAGATAATATCAAGTTCACGACAAAAGTTTTCCACGTTTTGAATGCACGTGTAAGAAAATCTCCAAATTTATCACACAAGTTTCCACGTTTTAAATGTACATACTGTCAACTGCTTTAACTTGGGACGATTGGTCGAAACATGGGACTGTTTGATATCTGGTCTGTATTTTCACTAACTTGTTAAATCTCTTTGACAACAAATTTGTTTTGATAACTCCACCAACGGATTAGAATAGGTGGATTAAGAACTCATAGAAAACACTCCTCGTTAGGTTATCAAACTTTTTTACGAGTTTGCTAGCAATTAAAACTTGATAAGTTGTAAAAAAGTTGTAAAAAATCATTACTTTCAACATTTTCATTGGTCATTACGTATCACGTGGTACATTTTAAATAAGAAAATGCACTTTTTTAGCCCTTTCTATCCAATGCAGAAATTAGCCAAATAATTTGAAATTTATTTTCCTAATTCTAAATACAGTCTTCTTTCACCAGTATGCAACCCATTCGTGACCCATCGATAGTTTCTTAGTTATAGACCATACGTTAATTTTCACTTATCTGAAGATTGCCATTGACAAAAGATTAAAAATTTACATTAAAACTGGTCTAGCGTTTGTTGATGCTAAAACTTAAGTGCAGGATTTAAAATATTTGCAAAATCATCAAAATTGATCGAATCATAGGACAAATTCGTTTTCGAAACTGTATAAATTGGAAAATTGTTCTTATAAAAACAATGAAAAAACTAAACGAGGAGTGCGCAGAGTCATTTACAGATTTTTCTTGTAACAATGAGAAGACAATGGATCTCTCTTGGGAGCAACGAGAGAAGTTAATCCACCTATTCTAATCCGTTGACTCCACCACGTTTATCAATCATACTTCCTTTCATAACATGTCACGATAACTTTCACTATAGCGCCGATTGGAGAATTAGAGAACGCCCGCTGCCTAACCGCCTATCGCCCGATGGGATTAACAAATAACGCGTGTGTAACTTGCCGTGACGTCAAACGCTCCATTGTTTTGCCATTTTTTAATACGACGCTCATAACTCAAATCAAATGACTTTGAAGGTTCGATGAAATGGTGGCCAAATTGCCGTCCCATGTTTTGTCAGATAGTCCCAAGTTGGGTTGGAGCAGTTGACGGTAAGAAAATCTCCAAATTCACGACAAAAGTTTTCACGTTTAAAACACAAGCTGCAAAAGATCTCTAAATTCACAACTAAAGTTTTCCACGTTTTAAAATGCACGGGGGGAAGAAAATCTCCAAGTTCAAGAAAAATTTTAATTGTACATGTGAGGTGATTTCAAATTATTTACATCCATATTCAATGCAATAAACCTTTTAAGAAGTATAACATAACATTTTTCATATTGGGGCCGTGGTGTTCCGGGTCCGGTTATCAGCTTTAAAATTTGAAATTTATAACCGCAACGAGTTTTCACTAACTGTCACTAACCCCAGCAGTTAATTCATTGTTGTAGATAAAAAAACCAAGGGAAATTCAATCATTAACCAGTCAATTTTGCTCCATGTTTAAATTTTTAGCTAAAATCAGTTCATCAACCATTCCCATTGTTGCATTGTCGGCATCATTGCATTTGTTAGGTGCAAACTTTTTTCATATCATATTGCAAAAGTATGTAAATTTTCAGGTATATTATGGTCAGATTTATGCACAGTCACTTGCCTTCGTACGATTTATGTAAATATACAAACCAAATTGAAGTTAGTTTGTTGTGAAAGTTGATAAAATGTCCTGTTTTTCCAAGACCAAGCCAAGAGATTGTAGTAGATTGTACAATCTCTCATTCCAGCTCATTCCAGCCAAACCAACAGAATGTAAACAAAACATCAAATCCAGAAAGGAATATTAAGAAAAGTTCACTATCGACCATTCCTTGTGACAATCGTACCAAAATCATGATCCAATTCAACTCATCAAAGCATATAAAGAAAAGTAGCGAAAGAGCAAAAGTTGTTGTCTATTTTCTGCCATCTTTGTTTTGACAGTTAGAAACAAAGTAGTATGGTCCGATCAACAATACGCTTCTGAAACGGCCGACGTTGCCCGATTGACAAGGAGAATAGAGCGCCGTACGGAATATTTACCACAGACGTTTCTTGAAGAAATGACGTCTTCCACCTCGAAAAAAGAACATCCTACTGTTTTTACCGCCGGAGCTTGATTTAAAAAGAGACTCATGTACAAACTCACGAAATTGTCCAAAACCGAGCGTTAGACTTGGAGAAGGAGAAGGAGAAGAAAAAAATTACCGTTTTAACAAATATTTCCTATATAGATAGGAAATATTTAAAAACATACAGAGATACTCTGAGTATATTCGTTTGCAAAGAACTGAAGTTTAAACGCGAACTCAAAGATCCAAAATGTAAACAAAAAACATTCAATTTGTGCAAAAAGAGTTATTTTGCAATAGAATGTCTTCATTTAGAGCTCTCTTTTATTCCAATTATTAAAAAATAAGGAGCCAGTTTTGTCATGACTCATGAAAACACTTTTTTTGACAAACTTCTATAGTAGTTTCTGACAATTCTGACGGCCATTTTCTCTTATCGCCTCCGATTTCTCGCGAAACTCCAACAGCACTCCATCGCAGCGGTTGGTTTGAGAAATCTCAAACCAGAAAAGACAATGACAACAGACCCTCTACGGTAACGAATTTTGAAATTATCCGTAGATATCGGATTTGTGTACAGAAAAGTGAGAAGGGGGTGTATAAATAAAAAGAAGCTTAAACAAATATCCTAAAAAAATAACTTGTGATTGCTCGTTGTCCTGCTAGTACATGGGAATATTCTAATACGGTGCGATTTGATCACGTTTCTGGGGTTTATACCTTTTTATATACTTCCCCATTTTTATTGGAAAGATATTATAAAATGAAATATGTTCTCTCTAATAATTACTTCCTTTTAAAAAGAGATTTAATTTTGGATTTTAAAGTACGTGGTGGTTTGGCGATTAGATTTAAAATCAAAGTTCCTTCTAATTTTTCTTCAACAGTGCAATGATTCCAAAAGACATCTGACAGTTTTTGTTTCTTCCCGACTTTTTTTTTGCTTGTGCATTAAAATTTGTAAATGACAAGGTATTTTGTATTTATTTTCCATATATTTCTTTAACAAGCACACTGTACTGTATTTGTAAATATCCAGGTTTTCAACCTTTGTTAAAGATTTCAAAACAAGTGTTTTCAAACCATGACTATGGATGCAAGAGCTTGAGATACAAGATTCGATGTGATTGTTTTGTTTAAACCGTCCATAATCATTGATAACTAGATCTTCGAGTGTTCTTACAGCCAACTCCCTGTTACATGGTATTCGAAAATTGAAAGAGTTAAATGGCTGTTGAAATTTCCCACTCATTATATGCTGTAATTCATAAAACCACTATTGGCACTAGTGTCTGTTTAATGCTCAAAAACATTTTCCAAAATGGCAATTTTGGATTTGGCATCTATGAGTTGAACTGCAGGAAGCTTTTGTAAACGGTGTTTAATGATGGAATTTTTCAAATTTTTCATCAATGTTTGATGTAGGAGTTGACTTACGCCAGGTGAATCTTCAATGAAGTTTGGTGTTCATTCAGTAGTGGTCGTAGATCAATATTTGTATCGTCTATGTATTTGGATTGGTAATAGAGCACTTGATTTGATATAGAAATAGATAATCTTTCATCTATGAAATACTTCAGCCCTGTCACAGAGCATTCATTCTCTTTTGGAAAATATTGAATAATTTCTTCATCACTCGTGTTTTGTATTCTCACATGTTGATATCGTTGAATTGAACTCGTCTTAACAAAATAAAGTGTCTACAAAATTATCTGACAAGCTAGAAGGTTATGTAAGATTGAAAAGATGAGAAATATTTTGTAATGTGGCTTTTTCTGAAAAGCTTCGTATCGTCATCAATCTCACTTTTTTTGTTTTTTTTTTATTAAGGATTATTGTCATTTGCGAGTATAGTCAAATTTGTTCAGGATTGCCCTACCGGTTTCCCAACAAGCGAAGAACATTCAACCAGAGAGAAACTTACAACACCTTAACCCTTAGCCCTCTTTTTAAAAGTATTGCAGCATAAACATTTACCATATTTCTGGCCCTTTTAGCGGTGGCACTTAATCCGCCTCGAGCCAATAAAGCCAATAAAGGCCAGTGAAACAAGGGCCGATGAATAATATCATACAGTTCAATTTTGAGTAGGAAGTTTAAGAAAATTTTCCCCTCATGTCTAGATTTAAATTACTGCTCAATTAACTAGCAAAATTGACATTTTCCTTTAGAAGTACATTCCAAGTTTTGTGGGAGGTCAATATTTGATTTGATAGGAAACGTAACGTCGTCAAGGCTTGGTTAGATGAAAACACGGCATGGGGCCAACGGAGTTTAAATTAGACTTGATACAAGCAAAGAAATATAAGAGTTAATTGTCGTTTGCCGAGAAGCGCGCAAAAAAGGTTGGGTCGAGAAACAAGCTCTCTACGGCTATTGTTGAAAATAGCAATCGTAAATGAATAGAAAATATGTGGTCAGCGGTTTGTTATCTTTCCTTCTCTACTCTTATATTTCTTGGATACAACACGGAGTATAAAGATAGTGGAAATGTATCGTCCTTTTCGACTATTCCTGTTGGAATGAAAATTCAACATGCCACTATTTTGAGATGATCATGGATAACAACGACTATTATTTTCGATCACTTAGCATCCGAAAGATTGTCTTGAAGTTTTTAACCAAAGTTGATACATTGGAAGTTGCACATCATGAAGATTTGCGATCCATCAAAGACTTTGTTGAGACTGAATATTCCATTCCCAAACATTTACAGATTTATATGCTCTACAATGTCACAATTAACAGCAAAGAGACTTTGACGTCAACAATCCTCAATTATTATTCCAATGATGATGACAAAGGAATATTGATTCTTAATCTTATAGCTAAACCTCCCGACACTTTACACGTGTCTTTCAGTTGTCCTTATTATAATCTCAAGGACTTGAACATAGGTTTACCAGAGATGCTTAAAATGGTTGAAACTTCAACAATTGCCGACGTTGAGAGAAAAATGGCACCTTACGATGTCCATGTATCATTGTCACCCACTCTTCCATCTTATGATAAACTTTCGGACATGAAAAAAGAGAATTGCCATTTGTTTCGAATTGCCAGAGATTGTGGTAATTCCAATACTGTTGAATTGTATGTTTACCGAAGGATCAAAGTTAGACTTCATTCTTGTAAGACCTGTAGGCTAGATGTCAAAGAAAGAGTATTTATCATTGACAGTATCACCAAAACTATCAAAGATTTTATAAAAGATGAATTCGTTCACCAGACCAAATTGTGTTGTCAAGAGGTGGATCTACGATTGTTCCCAGATAGTCCAAAAGACATTACAGTGCGATCTCACTTGATTGACTTTCCTCTAAATGTAGATTTGAATCTTCAAGCTGTGCGCTCCCAATGGCGATTTTTTAGATTTTTGAAGTTTAAGAATTAAATTTACTGTATTTCACATTGTTGATGTTGCACAAGCTCTGGATAAGGTGGTCGAGCCCAACAACCCACCCTCCCAATAAAATGTCAAAGCCGCAATAGAAAATTGAATTAATGTAGTTTTTGGTGTGAAATTTGCTCCGCCGGAGCAACAAAAAATCGAATCGAAATTGCTTCATCTCTGACAACAACTCTCGGAGTCAATGCTTTATCGGCCCTTTTTACACCGGCCCTTATTGGCGTTACTTTTGGGCTCGTGGCGTAATAAGGGCCATCGTTTTTCTCCATATTTAAAACTCCAGTGAAATATTTAATATATTTAAAAATTAGTGATTTTGGATGGACTTTTCAACAGTTTACTCCTGGAAAATGATTTGAAGCATAAGTAGCCATTTTTACAAATTTTGTCGTTATTAACGACCCTAATTGGCGTAAGCTCAAAATTAGGCTGTGGCGTAATAAGGGCCGGCGTAAAAAAGGCCGATAAGGTACTCAAAAAAAGAAATAAGCTACACGCTTTTTATAAGAACCAGTAAATTTTGACTCAATTGTTTGATTTTCAGTCTTTTATGTTTTTACGATGTTCTTAATACGCTTAGTTTAGGGTTTAAATAAAGTTAAGATCAGTACTGTTTTTATAGAAATTTCTGAAATCTGAGGCTCACATTGTTCTTAATTTGTTCTTAGGTCTTGGCCAATTTTCAGCTTCGTGTTCTTATTAAAAAAAAGCTTGTAGTAATATGTATATAGGCCAAAATATTTTACTATCATTATGGAGATTATTCGGTTAAAAAAGTGGTTTTCGCTTAACCTTTAGAAGTCGACACTGAAACTTTTTTCCATCGATCCACTCCAACCTCGATCGTAGGTTTTAAAAAGTGTTTTAATTTAAACGCTTTTGTGCTTTTTCAAAGCTTACTGAACTTTAACCTGGACTAAGCTCTATCCGCCATCTTTGATCGGAGCTTTTTTGAAAGTGGTGCCTGTAAAAATCCATTGCAGTATTAAGGCTTGAGGAAACGAGAAGTTTTTTTTCACGTTGGTGCAATGCAACATGATCCAACCCACCAACACAAGCGTCCCCATAGCCTTTAAAGCTTATCCCAAAAGTATTCAAGAAAAAGTAGATCTAGCCAAAATGGTTTAACTAAAGGTTAATGGCCAGGGCATCTGAGCTATATCGAATCCTGTTGACAGTAAGTTCTCTCTGACACTCTTGAAAACCATGATTTGAACGGGAGTTTTGTTTTTCTTCCTAAATTGACAATCATTTGGTTGGATAGTTTACACTGTTCATGGATTAGACAAAATAGTCCATGCTTTCTATAAAGTATTTTGATAGAAAGATAATACCATAATGTGAATGACACTAAAATCATTATAAAAAACCCAGGTCTGGAATATTTTTCTTTTTTTCTATTGGGCTTTTCCAGAAAAAAACCGTGCACCTCCTGTTGAGGAGTCCATTTCCATTCCAAGGGGGTATGGTTTGAAATGCAGTGGAATTCCATAGCAGTAGACAAAAATCCGTCAAAAATAAGTGGAATTCCATGGGGGTAATGAACGAAAATCTGTAAAAATTCGGAATTCCAGAGGGGTATGATCCTAAAATTGCCTGGAATTCCAAGGGGGTAGTTCACAAAAGGTTGGAGCTCCTCAACAGGGGGTGTACGGTTTTTTTCTGGAAAAGCCCATTGTTAACAGTTAGAGCTTTCGTACGTAAATGGATTTGTTTTGCATAGCTTTTGATCACGTGACTAGAAAATAAACCAATTCCAATGGTCCAGAATGGTAACGTTAAAAAGTATGCAAATCGCAACTTGCCTTTTATTAGCCTGGGAATCCAAGCTCATAATCTTAGAAAAAAACTAAAAATACCTCACCTCACAAAGTTCTAAGATTATAGAGCTTGGTGCAGGCAGATTAGTCTGACACAGAATGTTATAAATAGTCTGTGTGTAAGGGTTGACAGACTTTCTGAACTTTGGAAACCCAGGCAAACACACATTATTACAAGAAGAATGATGAATACGTAAGGGTGGTACAGTCACTTTCGGTCGGGGTAGTGGATGGTGAAATTTGTCCTTCTTTTTTAAATTTGTAGTTCTTTTGTAATGCTGCTAAGTAGGCACTTTCTACCCCTCAGAAAAATCACAACATCACCGCTATAATTGATCCATTGACTCATGCTCTAATAATTCACAGTTTAAAATTGACTTCTTGATTGGTTTCTAATTACGATAAAAACGACATGAAACTGCTACTTTAGAAACACATATAAAGCTATCTGACATTTGTTGACAAATAAACTTTTCTTCTATAGAAGATCAAATTATGTATTCGGTGAGCGTTATCAACCTCTTAACTGAAACGAAACTTACAGAGGTATTAGCAAAGACAGTCAAAGACGTTCAAACGAAAATATACGAATTGACTTCAAGAGAATCTTGTATTTTATGGAAATCTGGATGCGGTGATTACGAAGCGTATGAAGACGATGACGATTTATTGTTCATTAGGAATCCAGAATTGAAAGAAACGAGAGAGATCTATTGTGTTTTATTTTCGAAAGAAGGACGTGAACACGAGGATTGGTCATTCGAATGTTACTCGTCGCGCGTTCGAACGGCAATCCCTTTAAAACGAATTCAATTTCGTTTACACAATATCGATGAACATCCTCTGATGACATATGAACCTAACCATAAACGGTCATGGCTCTACTCTTTCGTTAATCTTCAACAAAAACTTCAACATTCAAGCGGATTACCTTCCAACAGACTATTCTTCTACACTAAAGTTCCCGAGATTGCTATAGAAAGTACAAAATCGTGGCTTGAAGTCTTAGCATCAGGTTCCTACACTAATGAAGGACTTAATGTTTATGTAGGGCTATTTGCTAAAGAAGATTCGAGAAAATCGTGTCTTGTAAAAGATTCAAGAATTAGCTCATGCAGAAAACTACCGTATGTCAGTATCCTCAACTCTGAGAGCGAAATTATTCGATGGTTTCCAAAGAGTAACCAATGTTCTGTAATAGAATTGAAACATTTTATTGAGCAGAATTTATCTATTCCAATAGCAAATCAAGTTCTTTATTATCAGAATATATATTTGGATGTTACCCAATCCATAATGGAACTTCTAATCATGTGTAATGAGGTTTCACCATTGAAGATTGAACTTACCTATGTGTGGAAACCAAACTTGAGCATGGATGAGAAAGCTATCCAATCTATTAAGGAGAATTGTTTAGCGAAACTTCCTTCCATTGAACTTAGAGATAAAAGGTATCAACTTACTATCCTAAAGGATGTTTTTGAGCATGTTAAGGACACCGGCGAATGGCAAGATGGACTGAAACGAGTCTTAGAATCTAAATACAAATTACCTGCAAATTGGTTCTTTTTCCAATATCGATCTGGATTAACAATCCCTAAACGAGCACTTCAAGCCTTAATTCGCGATGATGCCAGCTTCAAATCAGATTTATGTTTTGATGTTATCGCATTAAAACCCATTTTTAACGTTGCTGCAGATTCGATTTTAAACGAGGATGGTTATTACTTCAAACTTCTTGGTATCAAAAATTTGGTTCTAAAGTCACTGACTAAGACAGAGTCGTTGGACATTTCCAAATACAATACTATGCACTGTATTTCGAGATACTTTGAAAATGAGCTCAAAATACCAAAGCATTTGCAAATTTTCATGCACAAGAAGAGAAAGATTAGTGAAAATGAAAGATTGTCTGATATCTTTTGGTATCATTGCAGCGTGGAGGAAAAGGTAGAGGGAACGTTAACCATTAACTTGGTCTCAAAACCTCCTCCTGTGGTTATAACTGTGTATTTAACTTGTCCATATGCTGCCAGAATTGGATTGCCAGAAACGTTGGAGATGAAAGAGACTTTAACACTTGCCGAAGCTGGAACAACCATATCCAATCTTACTCCTTATTCCGTTTCCACAACATTACCTGAAGGACTTTTACCAATTGGATCCCACATTTTGGCAAGGGATCAATATTTTCTTTATCGCATTGTTAAAGACAAGGGTAGGTATCCAATCGAACTAAAAGTTACACGTACAATCCACATCAAATTATATCCATGCGGACATTGTGGTGTTTCTGAGGTTTTAGAACCAACTTTTACGATTAATGACGTTACACATACTGTCCGAGATATGGTTAAAGGCATACGTTTTCTATATAAAACATGTTGTGAAAGAGCTGAATGGAGGTTAGCCAAAGATCGCCAGAAAAGAGATATTACCACAGACTCACTTTTGATTGAACTACCACCAGATTTTGATGGAAGTCTTCGAGGGGTACGCTCAATTAGGCGTTTTTTTAGGAAAGTTGTAAAGAATTGAAACCTTTTTTCATTAATAATTCTCGTTAGAGTTTAAGAAAAAAAATTATCAAAGTCCATTTGCTTTAAAGGCTTGGGGACACGAGTAGTATTTTACGCGTTGGTGCAATGCAACATCATCCCACCAACACAAGAAAAAAAGTATGTGTCTCAGGGTTTCTTTTTTGTTTCATGGGAAATACCCAAAAGACACGCTGATTTTGTCCCTGGGACAAAAGTGAGAGAAGCACAAATGTTATTAAAAGAAAAATGGGATGGTGACACGAGAAAGGGTTTCAGGTTAGTGGGATGGAGCATGTTGCATTGCACTAACGCGAAAAAAACTTCTCGTGTCCCCAAGCCTTAAGTTTGCATGTACTAAATTTTTATACACATTTGATAATACATTTTTGTTAACACATTGTTACACATTTTTTTAAATTTTGTCGCAAGCCAACTAAACCCATCCCCTAGACAAGAGACCCTGTAATTTTATAAACTGATGTATATCGAATTTAGTGCTGTCCTCGCTTACTAAAATTAAAACAACTTTAGAAAGTTGCCGCTTTTTTTAAGAAAGTAAGAACAGTGAAATAATAGCAGAATTGGATTGGCTTTGTTTTTCAACTGCCACTTGAAGCTTAGAAATTCAGACTCATAGCCCAAACCATGCTATTCATTTCGCAATCAGTAAATAAAAGAAGAAATCATAGCATAGATCTGCAGGCTACCCTCCGTGTGAAACTTCAGGATCACTCCATTGCCGAGAAGGCAAGCTCGCAATGTATGGGCAGGCGAAATCGTCGGCCTTTTCAATACACGTCAGATCTGAATCTGACGGTATTCCAAAAAACATTAGACGTATTATAGAGTAGTATGGTTGTAACATGATATAATATACTATTTAAACATATTACATCAGACGGATCAGTTTTCCCTTTACTTGTTTTTACAAGACATCGGCAGATTGGCCCTGCTGCTGGCTAAGGAAGAAGGGTTAGGTCGAACTATTTTTCTGGTTTCAATGGTTTCATAGGTACTCCAGTGTTTTCACTTGTTTTTAAGAGATATTGGCCGTTCTAGCTAAACAAGTGGAGCTAGGCCGAACTATTTTTCTGGTTTCAATGGTTTCAATAGGTACTCAGTGTTTTCCCTTGTTTTTACAAGAAATTGGCCGTTCTAAGCAAGTAGGGCTAGGCCGAACTATTTTTCTGGTTTCAATGGTTTCATAGGTTCTCCAGTGTTTTCGCTTGTTTTTACAAGATATTGGCCTAATAGCTAAAAAAGAAGGGTTAGGTCGAACAATTTATCAGGTTTCAATGGTTTCATAGGTACTCCAGTGTCTTCGCTTGTTTTTAAGAGATATAGGCCGTTCTAAGCAAGTAGGGCTGGCCCGGACTATTTTTCTGGTTTCAATGGTTTCATAGGTACTCCAGTGTCTTCGCTTGTTTTTAAGAGATATAGGCCGTTCTAAGCAAGTAGGGCTGGCCCGGACTATTTTTCTGGTTTCAATGGTTTCATAGGTACTCCAGTGTCTTCGCTTGTTTTTAAGAGATATAGGCCGTTCTAAGCAAGTAGGGCTGGCCCGGACTATTTTTCTGGTTTCAATGGTTTCCTATGTACTCCAGTGTTTTCGCTTGTTTTTCATTCTAGCTAAGCAAGTGGAGCTAGGCCGAACTATTTTTCTGGTCCCAATGGTTTCATAGGTTCTCCAGTGTTTTCGCTTGTTTTCAAGAGATATAGGCCGTTCTAAGCAAGTAGGGCTGGGCCGAACTGTTTTTATGGTTTCAATGGTTTCATAGGTACTCCAGTGTTTTCGCTTGTTTTCAATCCAGCTAAGCAAAAAGGGTTAGCTCCAACTATTTTTCTGGTTTCAATGGTTTTATAGGTTCTCCAGTGTTTTCGCTTGTTTTTACAAGCCACTGCCCATTTTAGCTAAGCAAGTGGAGCTAGGCCAAACTATTTTTCTGGTCTCAATGGTTTCATAGGTACTCCAGTGTTTTCGCTTGTTTTCAAGAGATATAGGCCGTTCTAGCTGAGCAAGTGGAGCAGGCCGAACTATTTTTCTGGTTTCAATGGTTTCATATGTACTCCAGTGTTTTCGCTTGTTTTTAAGAGATAGGCCGTTCTAGCTAAGCAAGTGGGGCTAGGCCGAACTATTTTTTCTGGTTTCAATGGTTTCATATGTACTCCAGTGGTTTCGCTTGTTTTTCATTCTAGCTAAGCAAGTGGAGCTAGGCCGAACTATTTTTCTGGTCCCAATGGTTTCATAGGTTCTCCAGTGTTTTCGCTTGTTTTCAAGAGATATTGGCCGTTCTAAGCAAGTAGGGCTAGGCCGAACTGTTTTTATGGTTTCAATGGTTTCATAGGTACTCCAGTGTTTTCCTTTGTTTTTATCGGCATTGTAGGTAACCTGGATCGGTAAACCTAACATTACATATCTAGTTACCAGTACTCGTAACACATGTAACTCTTTGCACTTGTAACTTTCACTAATATACAGCCAAGTGATAATTTGGCAAATCACTGAGACCATGTTGACATTTTGATAAAAATATCAACAAAGAGATAAATTATAATACCTACCAATACAAAAACACAAAAAAATATTCATTATACTCAATGTGATCTCAGTAGTGCGAAAGGATATAAAGTTGAATCTGTCAGAAGCTGCTTAAGGAAGCTTGTCTCTGAGAGTCTGTCAGAAGCTTGTAAGGTAAGGTCTCTGAGAGAGTGGTTTCAAGAGAGGAAATTAATCTATTTTTCCATTGTTACTTTAACATGACTTAATGATAGTTATTGACAAAAATATTGACAAAATCACAAAATATGACGCCTAAAAAGACAATTATAGTAAAAATATTTGGCATACCGAATGTGATGCAAGAAGTGTGGCTGGATATAAAATTGCATCAATCAGAAGCTCGTTAGGTCTCAGAAAGGCAGGTTTTAGAAAGACGAGCGTGATCATTATCCTATCATTATTTTCATGACAAAATGACATAAATTAATCAAAATAATTATGGATTAGCAAAATATGATATCTTAAGATAAGAAATCACCAAAAATTGCAAGCATACTCAAAGTGATGTTAATAATAAAAGCGGATATAGATTGACTGAATTCAGAAGCTAGTGAGTTCTCTCAGATTGTGTTTTAAGCGATCTCTTAAAAACAAGGGAAAACACTGGATACATATGAAACCATTGAAACCAGAAAAATAGTTCGGCCTAGCCCTTCTTGCTTGGCTAGAATGAAAACAAGCGAAACCACTGGAGTACATATGAAACCATTGAAACCATAAAAACAGTTCGGCCTAGCCCTACTTGCTTAGAACGGCCAATTTCTCTTGAAAACAAGCGAAAACACTGGAGAACCTATGAAACCATTGGGACCAGAAAAATAGTTCGGCCTAGCTCCACTTGCTTGGCTAGAACGGCCAATATCTCTTAAAAACAAGTGAAAACACTGGAATACCTATGAAACCATTGAAACCAGCAAAATAGTTCGACCTAGCCCATCTTGCTTAGAACGGCCTATATCTCTTAAAAACAAGGGAAAACACTGGAGTACATATGAAACCATTGAAACCAGAAAAATAGGTAGGTCTAGCCCTACTTGCTTAGAACGGCCAATATCTCTTGAAAACAAGGGAAAACACTGGAGTACATATGAAACCATTGAAACCAGAAAAATAGGTAGGTCTAGCCCTACTTGCTTAGAACGGCCTATATCTCTTAAAAACATGCGAAAACACTTGAGTACCTATGAAACCATTGGGACCAGAAAAATAGTTCGGCCTAGCTCCACTTGCTTGGCTAGAACGGCCAATATCTCTTAAAAACAAGTGAAAACACTGGAGTACCTATGAAACCATTGAAACCAGAAAAATAGTTCGACCTAGCCCTTCTTGCTTAGAACGGCCTATATCTCTTAAAAACAAGGGAAAACACTGGAGTACATATGAAACTATTGAAACCAGAAAAATAGGTAGGTCTAGCCCTAGTTGCTTAGAACGGCCTATATCTCTTAAAAACAAGGGAAAACACTGGAGTACCTATGAAACCATTGAAACCAGAAAAATAGTTGGGCCTAGCCCTACTTGCTTAGAACGGCCAATAGCTCTTAAAAAACAAGCAAAAACACTGGAGTACATATAAAACCATTGAAACCAGAAAAATAGTTCTGCTTAGCTCCACTTGCTTAACTAGGAAAAGGCAATGTCTCGTAAAAACAAGTGAAAACACTGGAGTACCTATGAAACCAGTGAAACCAGACAAATAGTTCGACATAACCCTTTTCTTGCTTAGCTAGTAGCCGGGCCAATCTGCCGATGTCTTGTAAAAACAAGAAAAAACACTGAAGTACATACAAAACCATTGAAACCAGAAAAATATTTTGGCCTAGCCCTAACCCTAGAACGGCCAACATCTCTTAAAAACACCAGACTACCTATGCCTAATGTCTGATGTAATATGTTTAAATAGTATATTATATATCATGTTACAACCATACTACTCTATAACACGTCTAATGTTTTTTGGAATACCGTCAGATTCAGATCTGACGTGTATTGAAAAGGCCGACGATTTCGCCTGCCCATACATTGCGAGCTTGCCGCCGAGAAGTTTGCTCATAAAAATCAGACGATAAATTTTACTTTAACCTTCCGTCTGAGAAAAATCGACATAAAATGAGCTCGCTTTGCTTAATTTCTTGCATCATTCCAAGAATCTCACACCTTTGCGAATAATATTTAATTACAAAATTTAATCAACATACCTCTTGGTAATATTTGGCTGCTTCCTCAAAGTTCAACATGTCCTGTAGATAAGTGTAAAGGGCTATATACACTACACAATATATTGTCAGGCAATATATTGATGATATATTGCTGAATGTCGACAATATATTGAAAAGGTGTCCGCAATATATTGAAAAGGTGTCCGCAATATATTGTCAGCTCATGATACGGTATATTGCTGAATGTCGACAATATATTGAATAAAAAAGTGTCCGCAATATATTGTCAGCTCGATTTGCAATATTCCAACAATAAAGGGGGATTGTTTACAAAAAGAAAATTCCTTTTTATTATAGAGCACCAGTTGTTTACTTCGTACATTACGGTCCGCAAACCATATTGTCGAATATTGTTCGTCAATATATTGTGTAGTCTAAGTAGCCCTTAAGAATACGTTATTCAAACAAACCCTTTTTAAAGGGCTACTTAGACTATAGGCTTGATGCAAAGTATTCTTAATCTTAATCCAGAACTTCTCTGACAATGGGCTTTTCCAGAAAAAAATTGAATATGGGCCATGGGGGGGGGGTGGAGGATACAACATTTTTCAGAAATTTACCCCCCTCCCGGACATTGTGAATTTTGACCCCTCCGGACAGCAGGTCTGACCCCCCGGACAAGCATCAGTTGACCCCTTCACATTCAAAATAACCCTCAAACCAAGCAAAATTACTTACCCCCGGACAGGGAAAATTGTACAGATTTTTCCCTCCCCCTGGACACTACATCCTCCACCCCCATGTAGGGACATTTTCTGGAAGAGCCCAATGTGTCAAAAAATCATGAATAGTGTATTCAGAGAACTGCTTAACGCACGTACCCGTTTGCTATGAAACAGAATCAGGTAGATAACAATATGAGAAACTTAAGGTCAGCGAGTTGTTCAATGAAAACAATAATCTCATATCATACGTCGTAAAAATAAGCCATAGTCCAAGATGTCTTAGATTAAAATCTAAAACAGGACAGGAGAGCACCGAACGGCGGTAGCCTCAGCTCCAGCACCCTGCACCGGTTGTTTTACACTTTACAATTTTGACGTACCTCAGCTTCCTTTGCAAATCTCCTCAACAAAGAGCTATCAAAAATTGAAGGTGGTATTTCGGCTGTTTCTTCTGATGTCAAATACTAAAAAAAAGAAAAGTTCAAGATATCAGTATGGTTAGACTACTCTCGGGTGCCTAATAGCCACCCCCCCCCGCTAATTAATTTTTCGAAAATTTTCCACCCAGGACATTCTTACTCCAACCCCCCCCCCCGCTTATTAATTTTTGGGAAAATGTTTTTTAAAAAAGTTCCTTTATTTGTCCTAATTCTGCTGTATTAGCCTCGTTTTCAAAAATTTTCCACCCAGGACATTTTTTTACAACACCCCGCTTATTAAGTTTTGAGATTTTTTCCAAACCCCCCGCCCGCTTATTCCAAACCCCCCCCGCTTATTCCAAACCCCCCCCCCCCCCCCCCGCTTATTCCAATCCCCCCGGCTATTAGGTGCCCGAGAGTATGTTTCCTAGAATGTGGTTTTCGCATGACAGCAGAATATAGTTATACTTTTATTATATAACCCTAATGATAAGTCTTACTCGTATTCACATTAAAGGCTATTAGGAGCAATGCTTTTAAATAAGAAATGAGCTGTGTTGCGTCACTATACTGCCTTGGGAAGATTATTTCTACAATCAGCGCCGAAGAAGAATTGCAGTTTCACTATTTCCACTTTGCTTCGTTACATTTTTCGATTTGGAAGGGGTTATAGTGGCTTCCAGGCTATATTCTCAGTCTTATTGGAAAAATGTTGAGCTTTTAGATCCTGAGATCTTAAGGTCCTAAGTCTTAAGTCTCATGTTAAAACTCAGAGTTAAAACTCGACTTCCGAGCTGTACTTAAAAGGTTTTAAAATTTTGAGGGAATTCCCCTTTTGTGTCAAACATTTTGGCGCCGATCTGGCGCTTGTGGAGCTTAAAAAACAGACGTTGTCCATTGTCTCCGCTTACCTTGTTTAGTCCCTGGTGCATGTGATCGAGTAAGAATCGATAAAGATCGGTTGTGAATCGTTGCATTTCTTCATTATCTTTAAAATTGCTCGTGTACAGGAACTTCTCACGTACTATCTTGATCACAAAGTGCTGAAAAGAATTTATAAACAGTTAATATAATATCCACTTATTTCAAGAATAATCAAACAGAGAAAGTTTAAAGTCGATGCGGATACCCTTTTTTGGAAAATTTCTTGAATGAATAATTGAAACTTTCCGTCTGTCACATCGAACGAAGTCAACACAAAATGACGATCGTCAAAATTAGGGCCAAAGTAGTATTTGGTAACTCGTAGGATCAGTTTTTGCTATTATATCAGCCTTTTGTTACGCGAAAAAATTCATTAATGCCTCAAATTTCAAAAGATCTCATTACCCTTCCAGTAATTGTACATAACCCCCTACGTTCCACTGGTATTATATGTGATCGCTCGATTTTTCGGTCCTGCATTTATGGTTAAAGTATTTCTGGACTTAGGAACGTCCATGATCACCCGATGCCGCCCTCTTTTTTACCCCGCCCCAAAGTCGACATTGGCATTTTCTTCTTAGTTGGTGTGTGTTTCGAAAAAATATTTGAGAATTTGAAATTACGGAAAAGGAAAATAGACGAATAAGTCCCGTTCCACTTACCTTTATTTGTTCTTTGAGCGCACAATATTTTCCCGTTGAATTTAAGTAATAAAAGAACTGCTTTCGCCTAAAACGTAAGAAAGGATGCGGTGTCATTTGAGTACGGCGAACGTAAGCGAGACATGAACATAAAAAATTCTTACGGTTTTTTATTTGGCCAGTTATTCAAAATTATTCCACATGATGGAAAATAGACTATGTTATAGTCTAAGACGAATCACTATCTAAGAAAAAAGCCCAAAGCCGAAGAAAATTCGCAAACGGGTTTTTTTCCGAAAAGAGTTTTCAGTCGGTAGAGTTGCCAGTCTTAGACTATACGATTTTGGCACAAAATACAAAAACAGCCCAAATCGTACGAATTCGAGCTTCCGTATGCGAGGCCAACTGTGTTCGGTATTCGAAAAAATCAAAACAAACAAAAAGAGGCGGGAGAGAAACTGAGATAAAAGAGGGATTCCAAGAAATATTATAGTTCTCTTTTGAGACCCTCTCCCTTTTATTTCCCTTTATATTTTCTTGGAACTACACTTTCTTTTCTTAGAAAAAAAGTCATTTTTTTAATAAGTTTGGAATTTCTTTGCAACAATGGTATCTATCTAAACTTTCACCTTATAAATTTCTTAAAAAACATCAAATCATGTAAGTTTGTTTGTTTGTTGTTTTTTCTGCCTGAGGATTATATCCTTATATTTACCCCTTTTATATATAAAATTCCATGTAAATAAAAAGTTATAGTATATTCTCCCCACCACCATTTGCTCAAAGACAAAGGATATGTATACAAATCATTGCAGGGAAAAAGTTTAAAAGTTCCAGCTTGTAAGCTTTGCAGTATGTTGATCTTGCTTTGATTTAGCTTGAATTTCTTTCTACCCAAAAAGAGACGTTAAAAATGAGGATGAAATAGGAGAAAAGTTAAGAAATCCCCAGAAATTAGCTTTAAAATGGAAAAGTACCAATTAGTAAAAACCTTGAGGCAGATTTAAATGACATTAAATTTCTTATTTACAAAAACTGATAAATAGGTAATTCAATCATGATAAACAAATGATTCTAAACTGTATTACAGTCTCGACTAATTCCAGAAGGCCGATGTAAATTTTTCCAAGTCATAATCTCAAATTATATCAGGACGTCAAGTGAAAAATTGCATATCATGATAACATATTTCAGTAACAGTCTACATTTATACCAGGGCGTTGGTGAAATATTCCAAGTCATAATCTCAAATTGTACCAGGACGTCAAGTGAAATAAGTTATAATTTCAAATTAAACCAGGACGTCAAGTGAAATATTGCAAGTTATAATCTCAAATTGTACCAGGACGTCAAGTGAAATATTCCAAGTTATAATCCCAAATTATACCAGGACGTGAAGTGAAATATTCCAAGTTAATCCCAAATTAAACCAGGACGTGAAGTGAAATATTCCAAGTTATAATCCCAAATTAAACCAGGACATGAAGTGAAATATTCCAAGTTATGATCCCAAATTAAAAATCAGGACGTGAAGTGAAATATTCCAAGTTATAATCTCAAATTATACCAGGACGTTAAGTTAAATATTGCAAGGCATTTTCTCAAATAATACAATAGGACGTCGTGATTGCAAGTCTTAATCTCAATAATAAACCATCAGGATGCTGTGCCAAATATTTCATTTCGGTATTGTGCTCTCTGCAAATTACTGCCACATATATTCTCATTATTTTCCCATGCATACAATTTCTGAATTTCTGATTCTTTACCTAGAAAATTTAGAATTATAATCTGATAATTTTTACAGGTACGACTAGGTAACTGAACTTCTAGACAATTCAAATCAAAATGAGAAAATGTGAAAGTTTTCGAACAAGAAGTATATTAAAAGCAGTCTTTTAAAGTCCACAATTGACAATAAGTACTTTGTTTGACATTTTTCAAAGTTGTCAAAGAACTGCTAACACCAGATGAAAATAACTTTTTAAGAGTGGAGGTATGAGGGTATTCACATATCTAATAGAACACTGCCTGTGATTCATAGGATTCATAAGAAATATACAAACTGACTTACCTACTTTGTTTCTCTGTCAGTCTGTGTCTTTTCTACAGAAGCATACTTGAGGAATAAGAACTCCCTTAAACTAAGTTATTTTGTAGTCTCAATAAAACAAATGAACCAAGAAGAAAAAATCCATAATGAGCTGGATTTTCACAGAAAAACCACAGATCCATCTTGCATCTTGTCCTTGTGTCTTCATCCATTCCCAGAGACCAGCGTGTTTCTGATCGTTTGAACCAAGCTCGGCCTTTAAACTTAGGCGGTTATCACCACGGAGCGACTAACCAGTCTCACTGGTTAGTCCAAGCAAAACCGCAAAAAAAATTTTATGCCAAAGAGATATCGTCCGTTTCTTCGAAACTCTCCCGCCGATTTTTTCCGTATACCGCCATAACGCCATACCGTCATATTTTCCCGCCTTTACTATCACTGTAACGGACGATAACATCGTCTAGATGGAAAAGTGCTTTATCAAGGGCCTACAACCAAAGCTGAAATTGAAACTCAAAGCAAGCTCTGAGAGTCAACCTTTCTTTATTTTAATGTTACTACGTATAACCAGGCTGCCTCAAAAACGAAAATTGAATTGAAAAATTCAAGTAATTCATACTACTTTTATCTCCATCACACTTTTTAAAACCTTATCGGGGAAAAAAATGTCGGGGGAAAGTGATGAAAATTTTGAGGGGGTGACGAAATTTTTCCCCGACGAAAAAAAACCCCGATTAAATATTTTTTTCTCCGATAAGGTACTAAATTACATTGGAAATCGGGCTTAAACGCTTTTATTGCTAAGAACAATGGAGGTTAAACCACGTGTGTCAGTTAGTAGAGTATCAACTATACCTTTCTTCCGCATCATTCAAAGTCTCTGAAAGTTTGATTCCCGAAAACGATTTTCTGAAAGAAAGTGAGGGAGCTTGGTCAACAAAGCGCGCGAGCATTATGTCCGGTCATTCTGGCGCTCCAAATGGGGGCGGTTAATAGGTACTAATATTTTTTACTACAAAGTTCCGTTTTACTTAACAATTAGAAGACGTTATGTGTCGAGGCCGTGGTTTGAGCCATCGAGCCATAGTCGTGCAGTATTGTTCAAAGTAAAAGATGTGCCTAGACAGGCCTAGATGTTTTCAGTTGAATCACAAATAATACAATCAATTGCTACCTGAATTCCTCAAGAATAACATTTGCCGATTTCCCTATTTGCTCTTCAAAGTCACTAATGGCCTAAAATATGATAGAAAGTCATTTTAAGAAATCTTACTAGAATCAACTCAATTAACTTTATTATTATTATAAGACACTAGGAAATGTGAAGTTGATTCCTTGCATGGAAGTTAAAAGATCTAATACATTCCTATCCTTCTTGGATAATTACTTAAATTTTGACTCTGATGAAAGAGAAATCATCCATGCAAAAAGCTAATTTATCACGGGAAATTCTCACGATCTTTTGCATAAACAACAGACCAATCCGATTGACAGAACTTGTATGGAAATTCATAGAAGGTAAACTCCGACCCCAAAAACATAATGCTATACTATTGTTATGATTATGCTCAGAAATTTTTAGAAGAGCTATGAATGAGTGTTAAAATTGGGAAAATGCTTCAATAACATTTGGGTTGCAATAAAATGTATGCCGTCCTTACCTTTTCACTACCACCTTGTTTCTTCTGGTAAGCTGGCCGAGGAGGTATTATTGATGAAATCCTGTAAAACAAGAAAATAAATTATAGTTATATTGAACGGTGAAGAAAATGCAGCTACTATTACTTAATTTTTTCAGACATGTTTTGGACTAAATCATAGTTACAACAAGGAGTATTATTTCGGCTCAACTAACAATATTATGTTCGTACTTTTTTCGAATTTTTTAGGCTAAGTGTTATCGCTGTTACGCTTAGTTGGTTTTTAATTAAGCAAAAAGAGTGCTTAAAACGTTAGGCCAAGATAGGGGAAAAAAACTAGGAAAATAACAAATCAATGTCGACATTTTACCATGTTTCATCAATGATGTTATGTATTACGCTCAGAACTTCGGTTCTTTGAGCACTCTAAAGACTCTGTTGAGGAGCAAGCTTTACTTCTCCGCTCATGACAAGCGATTATGCGAAGCTCACCACTTAGTATTTTTAGCACCCTTGTGACAACAGTAGTCTATGCTCGCTTACCCGAGTCCTGAGAAGGACGAAACACGTGTCTGCGGATAGATGTATTTTCGATGTAATACCGGATAAATAACGATCTAGACAGTTAGCCTAACTCGTCAGTTAGACTCGTCACTACAAAAGTCCTTGGGTCAGGGGTTTGGAGCTCGAGTCTCGAGCACGCACAAAGTGAAATCGTTCTAGAATATCTACAAAATTAGTTGAATTCTATATTCTACATTATATGTCGATATTAAAGAGTGCCGTAATTCTACAGACGTCCGTAGAATTAAGAAAATTTACACATCTACTTGTTTTGTAGATTTTCTAGTGAGTATGGCCTGGTATTTCATCAATCCAAAATATAACATATTGAATCTCCACAAAACATACAAACCTTTCTTTGATTTCTTCAATCTCCTTCTTGCGGACCAAAGGTTTTTCCAACTCTACTTCGATCACAACATAACTTCTTGCTTCAATATATTCCTAGAAAGTAGATTAAGAGAGTTTAAATCCTATGCAATCTGTACCACAATGTACGAATTCGAAAGTTTATTAACATAACCGATCCAAGCCTATTCGCTTTAAGTGTGCACTCTTTTTTGCTACTTTGTGAAAACCATGCCAGGCTGATTATAACTCCCTTCAGAGTGACTTCCACTACGTAGAAAAAGGAGTGTTCACTTGAAACGAATGGACTGTATGTAGAGACTGGTATTTCCTTCATCGATGTATTGAATTCGGCCACTGATCTTTAATTACTTGACTGGATCGGGCTATCCGTATATAGGAAGCGTGCCAAGATTTAGAGCCATCTTGTTTTTAACTATGGCCGTCAACAGTACCATTCCAATGTTTTGAACTAGTCGACTTTAAAACAAAACACGGGAAATCTGTGAGCAATTAACTTATCTAGTGTGTAAAAGAATATGAAATCTGTGGATTCGGCAAGTAACGGCAATAGCTTTAGATAATTAAGTACAGTAACATTAAAGAAACCTTTCAATCCTTGAAATCTCAAGAAGAAGGAAAATTGGCTCACGAGTTAAGGCTCGTTTCCATTCACCTATCGGGCAGTGCGCTGCGACCAGAATTCTAAATATAAAAGTGTGGAAACCCAGCTTTAGGGTTAAAGAATCACTTACGTGGGCTTCTGATACAACAGTGGTGGAAGTTTCATCTCCTTCGATCTTGCTGCCCATATTCACCGTTGATTGCTAAAAAAGTATGATGGTCTTTCGATAAGGCTATATTAGAATACCGGGAAATCCGTTGTTATAAAAACACGAATAATTTTTAATGAAAATAGATTGTTTTCTTCCTTAATCTCGGAAATTAAGGAACTTAGCCTAACCTGGAAGACCTTTTTTGCGAAATACGTATTCTTTTCGCTCGCACCCTAAAATTGCAGTAGAGGAAATCAGGTCTAAAAATTGAAATCAAAAATGAGATATGTACCTTCACTTTAGCATCTACTTTCGGTTTACCGTGACCGCCACCGCCGCCCGCACCTTTGGCATGACCAAGTGAACTGTGACTGCGTGTGGCGTCCATCATAGTTTTCAGATTCTCTTCAGTCAAAATGGTATTTTTCTCAAACTTTTCCGTCATTTCTGTTTCACTGAATGGTTGGATAAGAAAAGCGCCGGATATTTTATTGACCCCAGGATATAAGAGCGGAGCCAAATCCACATACGCGACACCATGGAAACTTGTGTTGTTATCGTCGTCTTTGTGTTTTGCTTTTTGATGAGATGGCGCGTTATTTGCAATACGAACAACTTCGATAGGCCAACGTCTGAATTGAGCTATCTGTTGTTGGAAGCTAAAACAGAAGGAAATTAACATTTGTGGTAAAATGTTTAGTAGAAAAAGCAAAGAAGTAGAAAAATGAGCAAGACAAAGAAAATCTATTTTGGGATAATAGAATTTTTACCTGAAGCTAGCTTGACGGTTAAAGAAACACCTTCGTTCTGCATTCCATGTGATTCTTGGTTTCTGAGATTCTACTAACTCGCGAAATTCTATATCCTGAAACGTACAAGAGAACACGGAAATGTTAAAATAGTTTTAAAGATATTGAAAGGCTTTACAACAAAAGTAATTGTTTCGAAAGAAACATCCAAAATTCCTTTCCCAGTAGCAGTACTTCGTGAAATTCCGACCAAATTTGTAGAGGCAATTTCCGGGACACCAGCAAAGAGAAAGGAACTAAGTGGAGATTTAAAATAGCCAATCAGTCTCTATGTATACTCCTTCATCTCACCTCTTTTTTACGCAAATCTCCGTTCTCCTCTTCAATAACATGATGAGGTATCTTCCTAAAATACGAAAAGACATCAAAATGAAAATTAACCCGAACGGTGAATATGAATTTCTCATAATGCCCAAAACTTACTGGAATAATTGAACCCAAAAGTGAAAGCTCATTTTTTCCAAGCGAGTTTCCATATGGCTTGGATAGCAGTCACTAGAAGAGTTACAATGGTGATTCGAATGTCGGGATCTATAAACCGGTTCTTGATATAGTGATTTCCATGATGGCACTATACCTTATCGGGGAAAAAAATGTCGGAGTTTATTTAGCCGGGGTTTTTTTTCGTCGGGGAAAAATTTCGTCACCTAGAGGCATTTTCGTCACTTTCCCCCGACCAAAATTTTGGGCGGGGAAATTCTTTAAAGACTTGACCGACGAGCAACATTATGTTTAGTTACTATTGTTATTTTTTATCAAACCATTGTAGTTTTAACTTAGCATGTAGTGTTTATTAGGCAAAGTCATTTTATTTGTTCTGTTAAGAAACATCCCTGGACGTTTACAATGGAAAACTACGATAGAAATCTTTTTTTCTGTTGAAATAAAAAAATATTGGTCGGGGATTAAAAGACCGGGTAAAAGTTTTGGGCGGGAAAAAAGAAATCGGGTAAAAGTTTTGGTCGGGATAAAAAAATCGGGTAAAAGTTTTGGTCGGGTGATAAAATATCGGGGAAAAGTTTTGGTCGGGTGATAAAATATCGGGGAAAAAATTCGTCGGGGGAAAATTTCGTCACCCCTCAAAATTTTCGTCACTTTTCCCCGACATTTTTTCCCCCGATGATAAATAACTTTTCCCAGAAACCAAAGAGATCACAACCATATTGCAGAAGATGTAAGAATTTCAGGAAATGTTATGATAAAAAAAATCTTTAAGCTTTTCAAGAGCCGGAGTAACGAGTACAATACTGGTCAGACAGTATGCAACCATCCCACTCCTCTCCCAATCTTATAAAGACGACTTCTTTAGCTTTACTTACGTGTTCGGAATATACAGGGAAGAGCCAGAAGCCATTGGTACACAAGACCATTTGCGTTGATCGGAAATTTCCTTTGAAAAGAAACGCCAAAAATAATCAACTTGAAATTATTATTATTATTGAATAATACACTTATCTGTCCTTGCATTGAAAGTTGTTTGAGAAGGGGTTGGGTTTGCCTTTATTAAGCCAAAATGACTTCATGTGTTTGAGCTCGTCGTATTGAGATTCTATACAACTATTTACATTACGCTTTAAACTCTACACATTGAATTGATAGATAATGATGCACGATACATAAATGATCATATGGTCAGGTGATTAATCCGTTTGGTTACATAGATTTCATTTGAATGAACATATTTATCATCATCATTCGATTATTTGATCATCAGATATGGAAAAGGGGGATTGTCTATACCTTTTCACCAGGATTTCTGAAGGTACCACTTGGCATCATGACCGGTGTCTCTTTCTATAGAAAATGAAGCAAGAAAGTTTCAATTCAATGAACAGATTTGATTTTTAGAAAGAATAAAATCAACAGGCAAAATATATCTAGTTGTTGAAAACATTCTTTCTTTTTGGTTTATATAAATCTCCCTTTCTTTCAGCACAATGTAAATAATATGGGATCACTAAAAACAAGCACCGATGCATATTGGATCTACCTAATAATAAATATAGCATGGAAATAGAAGGAAGAACACAGGTTTAATTTAAGGGATCCAAAGGATTGAAAGGACCTCAGAGGTAGATCAAAAAAGGAATTACTTCATTGCTGACTGGCATTTGAAGACAAGCTGCGTATGAAAATTGTCCGTTTGGTGTCCAGCTTTCAGGTGGCGAGAACAGATTTTCGACACACAATGTCAACAGATTGCTAGAAAAAATATGAAAAGTATCAGAAAAGTCAATCAAGGTAATTCGAATTAAACATAAAAAGCAAAAGATTGTGTGGATCAAAAAATCAAAACATAAAAACATTTTATTTTTAGGGAAAAGCTCGAGTTTTTACAAGCTCTTATTTGATTTGGTTGGTTGTTAACATAACATGTAATAAAAACAATTTTTTTTACTTTTTCTAAAGAACGCGTTATCTCCATTAATTCATATGACCAATTAATGAAGTACCTTATAAAAACTCCAGGTCATCCCTTATTTTAAGGATATTTTGATTTTACAAGTCTTTATCAAGTTTTTCGTTGCTCATCCATAAAGGTAATTTAATAAGTTATCTGATTATTATTTAAAGGTATGTTTTTTTGTCATAGTTCGAACCTTAAATAAGGGGGGGATGACACCTTCCAAAAAAGTGAAGAAGGGGGATCAGAAATTTTCACTAAAAAGGGGGGGGGGTAGCAAGGAGGGGGGGATAGCAAGGAGGGGGATAGCAAGGAGGGGGGATCGTTTAAGAAGGGAGGGGGCTTACATATATTGTAGATTATTTTCCAGCACTGTTATGAAATTTGGTCTGCATGAAAGGAAGTTCTTTATTTTCACTAAAAAGTGGTATATATTTGCCAGACTTAATTTTTCTTTACTGTTTCCCTTCCCTTTTTACCATAAAAAATTTAGCCCGAAATCCTTGGGGGATAGGTATTTTTAAAGGTTGGGGGGATGCCAACAAGGGGGTGATTATTTAAGAAGGGGGGGGATCAGACCCCTTTCCGCACTATGTTTGTTCTCCAAAATCAAAAACTTATGAATTAGTTTCTCACCAGTTTTCTAGTTGCTCTTCAGTTAATAATGGCTTTTCCATTGAGACATTGACGTGTACGACAGGCTAAAAATAAAAGCAATTGAAAGTGAATTTAAGAATAACTAATTTAATGAGTTTAATATAAGATATAATTTTGAGTTGTTTTGACATGATTTAAAACCTAGTCAGAAAGTTCAGAGTTCAAAAATAATAATTTTAAATTGGTGATTCCTTGAATAATAGTATTGAAAGCTTGAAAATATTTCAATGAATAACAGTAACTGCATTTTTTCAAAATTATTATGCCTTTGCAGTAAAAATCTCTTCATTTTGGGTAGATAAGAATAGACATTCGCTAAATACCAGTGCTTGCTCCGAAGCTTGTGAATCTTGGTTGATAGCATGTATTGGTAAATTGACGGAAAAATTTGTTTCCCCTAAAAGAATAAAAGAAATGTAAAATTAATTATTCCATAGCTTAAGTAATCAACAGTTTTATTGCCTAAATAAATTATCTGTCAGTTTTTATTTTTATTTTTTTTCGGAAACCAATAAAACACAATTAACAATAAAAAAACAAACGGTAAACAATTTAATGCTGCTGCAAAAAAAGTCGAGGGAGGTGATTTGTTTATCTATCATGAAAAATACCTTTGAGCAAGGGAAGTAAATCGATGCAACATTTTCCAACAGTGTTAGTTTTTTCCTCCTTGGCTTTCTTGTCTTTTGGCAAAATTTCATTGAAAGTAACTAAAAATAGATAAAGCTTAAATACAGTACAACTGGAATGACTCCTTAACTCGAACGAGCTCTTGTTGCATGCTGGTCCCTTCAGTTAACAATGCCAAAAAATCTTTCCCCATTACTTAAAATTTCCATAACTTGAGCAAATTTGAGTTTCCTGTTGTAGTTGGAGTAACAGAGACTCCACTGTACAAGCAAATTTTTATTGAGACTTCCATGTTAAAAGTTGGACTTTACAGATTAAATGAAATGTGAAATTTTTCTAAAACTTTAGCAAAATGATGGTAAAAATGCACAAAATTTTTAAAAAGACCTGGCTGGGACATCAAATTAACAAAAATAACTGCAAACACTAACCCACGACCGGTGTTTGCGCAATTTCATCCAAAACCATAGGATCAGAACCGGTCAACATCAGACTACTTGTAAATTCAAAGTTGAAATAACCAGTTTCATGATTCAACTCAACTTTACCAGATTCACCAAGAAAGGTTTGACCAAATTCAGCTTTGGTGGTCACAAAGAACTGTGGACTTGGTTTACTTTGATTCTAAAATGTGATAAACAAAATAATTATTTTCCAGGCATTTAAGCTATATTAATGTCAAATTTAAATGACTTATGTTTTAGAAATATGCCTGAAAGATGTTCTTAGTGTAGTATAAAATATAGCTTTTTAAATTTTATGTTTTAGAGGAATTTGGGTTTATAAGGCAAAGGAATGGGGTAATAGCCCTATTTAATGCCCTACACACAAGTAAAGTATAAATTAAGAATTGAGAGTTATATATAAAATAAGTTTGAATTAGGAGTCAGAGAAAAATTAATCTTATCAAATCTAATTTTTGTCTGGATTGGAATAAGGAAGAATGAATTTTGAGTTATCACATATAATTAAATTTGGTTCAGTTGTTCACAGTTTGCTTAGAATCACAATCAACGTGTACACTTTATCTTTCAGAAACTCTGAGAGAAGCAGAGAAGAAAGAAGTTAACTCATTTTCTTACCAATCCTTTGCATTTTGAAACGAGAATCTTAACTTCACTTTTTTTGACCTCAGCTTTTTTCACCTCTTCCTCCATTTTTCCTTACCAATATTGTTCTTTATGTATTGGTATTTCTTTTTATTCTCCTGAAATCAAGAAATCAAGAAATTATTTAAAAAGATATTGTTAACATTCATACTTAAGGCTATCAAGAAATCAGTGACAATTATTTAAAAAGATATTGTTAACATTCATACTAAAGGCACTATTATTCTTAAAATTAAAGCTTCAATATATTGCTGCTCGTGGGCCTGATCAGTCATCCATAAATAATGTGAAAATAATTTTGCAGGGTCAGAAATTGATTTATAATCCCATTAAGTCAGAGAAAAATGTTGACAAGTCCGAGAAAAATGTTGATCCCCCTCAGTCTAAATTTTGAAAAACTTTAACGTTTCATCTTTTGTAGAATGATAGATAATTCATTCAATAGTAGTAAAGTTTTATTTTGCCATGATAATTAAATCCCAGAGGAGTTAATAATAATAAAAAGTTTAGTTACAGTAACATTTGAAGACAGACATACAATCAGCTTGGTAATAGTTTCAAAAAGAGGCAGTCATTGCACTCAAAATAATTTATGAAACTGCCTATATAGCAGCCCATTGATTTTGAAATTATAAATCAACAATTTTCACAAAACTGACTTTAATGATTTAGTTGAAAAAAAACTATTTCGAGAGCAAGGTTAATTCAAATCTGAAAAAGACAAATAAGAATTTGTTCTTCTCATTTTTAGAATTGACAAAATTTACAATAAAAATGTTTTAATAAATTTGTATAACAATTAATGTCTATAAAAATTTATGAAAAAATACAAAAGGGGTAACAGATACTAAAAATATCTTTTTAAAATCGATTATTCTTTAAAAAGCGTAGCTTTCAATTCCTTCTTATTAATTTTGCCCATTGCATTTTTTGGTATTTCATCTACAACTTTCAATTTGCTAGGAATTTTATATTTTGCCATTTTATCTTGACAACTTTCTCGAATGTATGTTAAATCAATATCAAAGTCTTTTTCTGGTACCATAATAGCGCATACAGATTCACCATATACTTCATCAGGGAGTCCTACTACAGCAACTTCTTTAACACCAGGAATGACTAGTAAATATTTTTCAATTTCCAATGCTGAAAGTTTGTAACCACCACTTTTTATAATGTCAACAGACGTCCTGCCTAATATTCTGATAACATCTTCTTCTTGATCATACATTGCTGTGTCACCTTTTTAGAAAAAGATGTTTATATTTTATATAGCGTCACACAGTAGAACCAGGAATAAACCTTGTTGAATTTAATTTCTAGAAAGGACAGACAAAAAAAATCAAAACAAAGCTTTTACAGTATAAATCAAAAGGTTGTCTACAATAAAAAACCATAATTAGTAATTCCAAAGAAAAGCAAAAAATAAGGGAAAATAAGACATGAAAAGACACCTGTCAAAAACCATCCTTCGTCATTAAACGATTCTTTAGTAACATTGTCAAGATTTAAGTATCCCTTGAAAACTGATTCTCCTTTGATTTCTAATGCACCAACTCCTTCTTGATGCTGTATAATATTTTCACTGTCTCCCTCACACAACACTATTCTGCCATCTTCAGAGACAATACGAAATTTGACTGAAGGAAATGGTTTTCCAACAGACCCTATTGAGAAAATGGATATTGACTTACAGGGATGATAAACCATGACAGTTACTACTGCAATTAGCAAATAAGAAATTAACATGATGACCTGGTAATCAGGTCACCAACATTAGAATGTGAATAGGTATATGGGGCACCCAGCAGTTTGGGTGAATGCGTGAATGGGCTTTTTCACTTGCGTAAATGCATGAAAATTAGCATGTAAATAGTTTACAGAGCTGTGGAAATCTGGGCATGACATTAAAAGTGTCTTATTGCCAGGGCTGAACTCTCATTCATATTGCCGGTTTTTGTGTCAATTAACTCCCCAAGAGAGATTTGAGCACTTATAAATATATTTACTTATTAGCAGAAATAAATATCATACCTTCGATTCTTTTCCCGTTGAGTGAGTTTGTAAGAGCCATTCCAATTTCAGTCATGCCATATCTTTCAAGTAGCAGATGCCCTGATATTTCCTGCCATTTCTTTAATACTGGAACAGGGAGAGCAGCTGACCCAGACACCATAAGCCTGAAGAATTTTCAAAATTTTGTAGACAGATCTACTAACTCCCCAGAATTAATAGATTAACGTAAAGATAACTGAAACAGACATGTAAATAAATAGTTCGGAGAGTTTCAGTCAGGCAGATTCACTTTAAAACTTTAAAACATTTTCTACATTCAAGCATGTAGATTGAACCTTAAAATTAAAACTTAATTAGAATACCTTAATTTGCTTGTAAGAGTTTTAACTATGTTGTTAGATTGTTCTTTCAGTTCATTTTGATGATAGTCAATGAGTTTAGAGTAGATGGTCGGGACTGCATGAAACACGTTAACATTTTCATTCTCTAAAAGATTAGACCAAACCTGAAACCCAGAGAATTAATACTATAAATGATTTTTCTACAACTATTAGATGAAGCGGGAGTAAGTTATCGAATCAACTTAAAAGTGTGAATATCGATATAAAAACAAATGGAAGTGATGCTTAGATAAAGAGAAGAAAACTAATGATTAAACCAGATTAAACATAATAAAATCTATATAGTTGAAGCTAACCTTTTTAGCATCGAATCCATCCAACATTGTTACACAGGCACCTGCATAGAGTGGACATATCAAATTGTTCACTATCCCATGAACATGATGTAACGGTAAAACATGAAGATAACCATCTGTGGCGGATACCTCCCAAGATGTATTAATATCATTTACTTGTGATAACAAATTTTTAAAGGTGGTGACTACTCCTTTAGGGTGTCCTGTTGTACCACTAGTATAAACTATGTGAGCATTTGTGTTGCTCCAGTCAATATTATCCCAGGTTGTCTCCAAATTCTTGTCATTTATAACAGCTTCTTTAAATAAATTCTTTCCAGTGTTCTGATGTTTTATTTGAGTGGTATCTTTTAATAGTGACTCAAAAATGAGAAGATCAGTATCTAATTTCTTAGTGATGTCTGATAAGATATCACTATATTGCTCAGTGCCAACAATTATACTAGGAGAACAATCTTTAATGATATATTGTAATTCATTAGGAGGATGGTATCTTGAAAGTGGAACAGCAGTTCCTCCAGTCATCCAAATTGCCCATTGTGTATTAACATAGGTATGATCGTTTGAACAAAGAAAAGCTATAGTTTGATTATGTAGTGCCAAAGGATTCAGTCCAGAATCCTTTTGAGCAACACTTATCATCTTCTTGGCCAGGATTTTACTTTGCTGTAACAAGCCATTGTACGAGTGTTTCCCAAAAATATCTACAATCGCTGTTTTCTCTTTATAATGCAGTGCATTTAGAAATGGAGGTACTAACTTTTTCATTGATTGATACATTATATTCTATATTGAAAAGTTTTTAAACATGGTAAATGAAAATAAATCATCAACGGGATTAAATTTGTCGGATTTGACAGTTTAAAGCTTTTTAAGGTACCTATGTGTCTAAGGTGACAATCGAACACTATGGAAAGCAAAATTTAACAAGCAACATGCTGAATGGACCTACCTGGGATAGATAGTCGGAAACATGCTGAATGAAGATGAAAATGTTCGAACAGAAAAGAAAAGGTAACAGCATAGAATAGAGATACGTAAGCTTGAAAAACATGATGAAGCTAGTTCAGTTTCTACCCCCCCCCCTTCATTTTAGAGGGGGGTCTTGGGTTTTGATGAACCAAAAGCAAGGGGGGGTGCTAAAAGTATGACTTTCCAAAGGGGGTGTTAAAAGTATGACTTTCCTAAGGGGGGGTTGCCAGTTAAGGGGGTCTTCTTACCTAAGGGGGGTCTCTTAAATAAGGGGGATCTTTCTTGAATTATGACTCTTGTACAATCGTTTCATTTATACTGATTTTCTAAGGGGGGGGGGTGTGAAATTTTAAATGAATTTCCTAAGGGGGGTTATCACTTAAGGGGGGGTTCTTTTACCTAAGGGGGGTCTTGACCCCTCTAGAAACTATGTTGTTTCACACTGGTTTTTCAATGTTTTAGAGGTAAGGAGCCATGCTAAGTTTTGGACACAAACAAAAAAAATACTTTCTTGTAAAGATAACTCTAGCTCTTTAAAGATAAAATCTAATGAAGCAACTTCAACAAATCCAAAATTTGGCCCAAATTTGGCTAAAACTTTTTTTTTTAATCTTGAAGTCAATTGCATTTTAAGGATTACAATTTCACATCACTGTGTAGAAAATCAGGAAAAAGTAAAAAAGGAATTTCACACTTAAGTAAAAAAAACAACCATTTTTAGGCACTTTTTGCAACAAATTTTCCAATCCTGAGAAAAGCTGGTAACAGACGGACAGATGGACAAACGGACAAACGAACGAACAAACAAACAAAGGTCAAATTAAAGGTCAGGACCTCCGATTTGTGTAACTTATGGCATGTCCCAAAAGCCATAAATTTGGCGCAGAAAATTGGGGGCCTTAGACATATTCATTTATACCTGAAAAGAAGCAAAAATTAACACCCAGTCCTCAAGTAGCTGGCAATAAAATGTGGAAGAGACAATTTTGAAGAAAATTTCCAAATACCGTCCCGTGCGTAATGCAAAATGTCTCCTGAATCTCTTGATCTGTATAGAGACCCCTGACCAGTTGGCAATTAAAATTTTTTTATTAAAATTTTTCACTTACGTTTAACTTTTTTCAACCAACGTTTAGACAACCTTTAACATGTTCTTCTTGTTCTTTTTTCTTTTTCTTTTGAGACAATCTTCTTAGAATAAAAACCTTTTGAAGCGATCGGTACTAATGCCTGGTTCCCAACATCTTTGCATTGGAGCTGTCAAAGTTGAATGCCTTTGAATGTTTTGATTGTAGGGTCTTCTTTTTTTCTCCGTGTCTGGAATGTTTTGATCGTAATGTACAGTAGAGTCTTTTTTTTCTTATTTTCAATTTTGGTGATCGCGCACTGGGGCCAAAAAAAAAAGTAGTCTTGTTTCCGGAAATCGGCCGGGTGAACTTTTTTTTGGAAAAAATATATCTCACCTGGCCGCAAATAGAAAAAAACAGCGAGCTCGTTGCAATAAAAAAGATACATAAAGAGTTTATTTTCCATTTTACGATTTTACGATCCATTTAACGATTGTATTCAAAGATTTATAAAGAGTTTATTTTCCATTTTACGATTCTATGATCCATTTAACGATTGTATTCAAAGATTTACGTATGTCACTTGTGTTTTGAAAAAGAAAATCTTCTGTCACAAATGTTTTCTACTTTCCTGTTTTATGTTGTTGTGAATAGAATTACCTTAGAGTACAGCTTCTTCTTAAAATTTCGCTTTTTCAAGTAAAGAGACATCGAACCTGGATTATTTTTTCGTACACGTCAATTAGAGTTTTTCTAGGAAAATTGAAAAAAAAAAAAATTTTCCGGCCGCCCGGGTGAGATTTTTTTTCGTCACCTGCATTTCCGCAAACAAAACTACTTTTTTTTTTGGCCTGGACGTCAAATTTCAAAACTGATTGCATCAACTTTTTTATCAATATTTCAAACAAAGGAAACTGTAGCTGTTGGGCAATTTTTATGGAAATGCTTTGTAACATAAACTTATTGTTTTGGGCACGTATTTTTATGAATGGTAGTTGAATATTTTTTTCTTACAAAGCTTTTTTGTCCACATGTAGCTGTTTTGTATGTTTTTTGAAGAAAAAAAAACGGTTATTTTTGGGTGCTTCCGCCTGCCATCATTACAAACCCAAAAAATATTTCAAATCTAATAAAATTTGATTTTAAGTATTTATAAAAATCTAAATTCAAAATCTAATTAATTTCAAAGACAAATTATATCTATAAATAGTTTTTTAAATTTAATTTTTAACCATAATGAAAAAGTTATTAAATTTCAAATGTTAGAAATTTGGAGGTATACTTTAAAATGGGGATAAACTTTCGCGGGGATTAAATTTTGCGGATTTCGCGGATTTGAGTGTCATCTGCGAAAATCCGCAAAATTAAATCCCAATGGAAATTTGGAAGGGCCTCATCCGCGAAATATTTCTAATCAAAACTCAAAATATGTCAAATAAATACTTTTTGAATGGTTACTGTCATCAAAAAAGCGCAAATAATGTGTAATTCAACAACCAATATGCATGATTTGACAGTATAAAGATACAAAATCGTGAAAATATTGCCACACAATAGTGGCAGCCGCGAAATCTAGTCCCCGCGAAATTTTTGAATTTCGCGGATAAGCTCAACCGCAAAATTTAATGTGTTTAAAATTTCACCTAAAATCAAAATGATAATTAAAATCTTATTAAAGTTGGATCTTTCTGATTCACTCGTTCTTAATTCTAGAATTTCTTTACACAGTACTGTAAGGGCCAAGGAATATAACTACTAAAAGAAATTCTCCGGAGGTTTGTTTTTGTATGAATTTCTGGGTTAAAAAACATTTGGTTGCAGACTAGACTCCAACTGGTCGCCAACTGGGCAGGGGACTCTTCTTTTCTGGAAAAATGTTTTTCACCCAATCTGTCATCCATTTTAGGGCACCCTCTAGAAACAAAAACAACTTGGGTTTAAACAACTTGAGTTCAAACCATGGTCTTGTCCACTTTTTTGCTACTTTACCGATTGATGATGATGTATATTAAACATATACATTCTGAGGTCCCTTTACCTGTACAGCCTGCTGTGTGCTGGTTTGCCACAGATTGTTGATTGGAATGCAATAATACGTTCAGACAATTTTTTGCTGATATGCTACCGTCAACTGCTCTAACTTCAGTTAATCACACTACACTAGGAAATCAAGCTTTCAGAAAAAACAACATCAGTCAGTCATCTACAGGTTGCATTTGCAACAACAAGGATGAGAGTTACATGAATCAAGTTCGAGTCCCCAAGACAATTAACTAAAACTTGAAAACTTAAAATGAGACAAAATGACCGACCTGCGGGGGGGGGGGTACTAGGGTTGCAAGCTGACAGAGGGGTGCTGCCCAACTTTCGACCCTCGGACCCTTACCAGGACTAAAAAGGAGAAAACAAAGGAAAATTTTGTTTGCATCCAGAATAATATGAACAAACCAAATTTTGTCATTCTATTTCCAAGACAGCGCTTCGATTTTTAAGGCATGTGTTTATACGCTAAAGTAAAAATATTGTGTTCAATCGCCCCCGTACTGTAGATCTTTTTCTTGAGAAGTTGATCTTCAAATTAGTTTTCAAGGTTTGCTTGGCTTAAATTTTTTCATCTATGGCTCAAATTTTAGGCAATTTCTCATAGTTTTTGAAAATGTTAATTTAATTTAAAAGCGCTGGGTTATTTTTTTTGCAAATCCCTGTAGAAGTTTTGAAGCGCATTTTTTTGCTTGCAAGTCAAGTAAACGATATAGCACTTTCGCAGCATTAATCTTTGATACGCATTTCGGCGGGACGCTAGTAAACTGAACTTGGCTTGGGACTATCTGACAAAACATGGGACGGCAATTTGGCCACCATTTTACCTAACCTCCAAAGTCATTTGATTTGAGCTAATGAACAGCGTATTAAAAAATATACGATTTCTGTTTCGCAATGAGTAGGCTTTTAAAATCGAAATATGAAAAAAATCCTTAGTGCAGTGGAACACACGCGAGTGTCTGGAACGCACAAGAACAAATTAGTGGCGAAACGATGGAGCGTTTGCACAGCAATTTACATACTTGTTATTTGTTAATCCCATAGAGCGATAGACTGTTAGGCGGTGGGCGTTCTCTAATTATCCAATCGGCGTCCAATCATTTTGAATGAAAACAAAAAAGTTAAAAAGGGCGCCCCATCAGTGAAAGTTATTGTGACATGTTATGACAGAAAGTATGATTGATAGAATTGAGCGAGGAGTTATCAAAATAAATTAGTTTTCAAAGAGATTAAACAGTAAAGTGAAATAAAAAACAGGCCAGATATCGACAGTTGAACAGTCCCATGTCATGTTTCAACCGATCGTCCCAAGTTAGAGCAGTTGACAGAATCATACATTCTTTTTTAAAAAAACAAGAAATAACAATAAAAATACCAGATTTGTTCAAGAAAAAAAATATTTAGGGCACGTCAAAATTCAAGGGCACGTTGAAATTTGAGGGCACATCAAAATTTGAGGGCACGTCGAAATTTGAGAGCACGTCGAAAATCGAGGGCACGTCGAAATTTGAGGGCACGTCGAAATTTGAGGGCACGTCGAAATTTGAGGGCACGTCAATGATGGTAAGGTCATATGGATTGTTCAGAATGATAAAGATATTGATATGTTTAACAAGTAATGTTTTTAAATCTAGGTCATTTACAAAAACAATGTTTCCTAGATGCAAAATTATAAAAAATAAGAATTTACATCTTTATAATCTTCTATGTAAACTGAACTTCAAAATATCATAAAATTGGAATATATTCTGTCATCATCTTAACAGTCAACAAGATAGTATGACATAACAAAAACAAAAATATTTTTAATGTTATGAATAGAGTCATATCACCAGTGCACGAACAGCCCCAGTGCACGAACGAGCATCTTTGAACTTGAAAAAAACAACCAAAAACAAACTTCTATAGAACTTCCTTTGTGCAGGCAGAATCCTCAAACTATTCCTTGCAATCTCTCCAAAAATTAAAATAAACGGAGCACTAGAACAACACCAAACCGATTTTGAACGAGGCCAAGTAAAAAATCCCGAAATTCGGGATTTTTGTAAATATGGCTGATCGCGAGAGAAAATGTTTTTTATAAGAAAATTTGCGCAAGAAGAGTTCTGAAAATGACTTTCCTCTTTTAAAAACCTGTTATCTTCCATCACACAAAATTTCATTGAAATATGTTAGCTCATTAATTCAAAATCAATAGAAACATAGTGTAATTAAATAACCAGTAGTTGATATAAAAAAGGTTCCAGTCCGCGAACGATCCGAACACCATATTCAAAATGAAGACATTGCAACGTCAAAACATTCGAAAGCGCTGGCGATCTCAATTAAAAAAGAAGACACTACATTGCCGCGCTTTTCGATGAGCAAAACTTGAAAAAGAAAACAAAAAAAATGGACGACAAGAAAATATTTACAAAAATGAAACAGGTTAGTAAAACGCTAAAGCTCTTATAAAAAAGACGCTATTTTGGTGAAAAAGCGCGTGGTTTTGAAAAGTTCAAATACCCCTGTATCATCTCGGAAGAGAGTTAAAGTATTACCTGCGAGCGGAGCTCTAATTTTTTCTTTCAAAAGATCGTTCGCGCACTGGTTCCTCGTTCGCGGACTGGGTCCGAATAGCGCTCGCTTTAACAACTTATTGTTCCAAGAAGAAGCTTTCAAATAAAGTGAAAACGAACTGAAAGAAGGACTTCAAGCTTGTTATTACGAGATGGTCAAAAAGGATTTATGTAAAAACCAAAAGTAAGTCAGAAAAGAGAAAAATAAGTTTGCCGTTCGTGCACTGGGTACCCCCCTCTAATTTCAAAATAATATTGCAAAGGCTCAAGTTTTTTGAAAGTATTTAACAAAATCAAGTTTTCCCATTTCTCAGAAGAATTTTAGAGTAATTTTGTGTAAGCAGTGCGACACAAACAGCCATATAAACAAAACTCAACATTCTCACAAAAGTTGTCTTTTTGATTTCCCAAACATTCGTCTCAAGCGTTCCCTTCCACAATAATTTATGTAATTGCAATTGCGGTCAGTCCACAGTCGGGTTCAACATATACACGTGTTTTTATTTACGTGACCGAAGTGCTTACTAAAACAATCCGGGGGTAAATAGCGAAGCAACACAGCAGATTATTCGTAAGTATCTTTTGGCATTGACAATCAAATACAATATATTATACTATATTTCCTTAATTCAAAAATCAAAAATTCATTTTTCATTCGCGAAAAATAAAAATAAAAGAATAATGAATTAATATTACATACTAAGACGCCCCCGTCTTTACTCTCATTTAATTTCCAATCTCGGCACGTGCAAAACGCCCGTCCGCCCAATATCCACCCAATCAGCTTAAATTCACTTTAATTGTCCTTTGACATTCAAAAAATAGTATTTAAAAATTATGAATTTATAATAATTACAAAAAACAAAAAGTTTGATACTTCATTAGTGAAATATTCAATAAATTCCTGGTTTCAATTTTCAGTGGGCGTTCTTCTAGGGCTTCGTTATCGCGCAATTTTTGCGTCACACAAACTTTCTCGGCCGCTCGTAATAATTATACATTGCCAAATTTGGTTCTCCATTGTCGAGTCAGGATCGATGGTGACGTCACCTAAGCATAAAAAAGAAAGGATTTCGTCAGTTTTATGCATATATTAATTTGCGAGATATTCTATTCGCCGCGCGAGCGCACTTTTCATAGACTAGTCGGAGTACTTTCTTTTACTCGCGGGATTGATGGTAACTTTTCATCTTCGTTATTTTTAAAATGAAGCACAACCGAAAAAAAACGAAACTTCAGAAAGTTGCGTATTTCCAGTGAGTAAACGACTCTGACAATTAACAAAATTGATGATGATGATTTTTTTTCGGTCAGGCCAATGTCTCGTATTGGGGGTTCTAGTCTTGAGCCCAAAGCCTACGCAGGATTGCAGCGTTTGGGTAAACGAGACAAAACTCTAAAAAAGCTGGTGTTTTGACGCGCTTCCGTGCTCTCGAAATATCGCGGTTTGAGACGCACTGGTAAGGGATATCCTTGGTTGGGAGTATTTGCCTATTGGATTTTCTTTATTTTGGGATAAGTTTATAATTTTGATTTGCTTTCGCTTCTTCTAGTGATATTTTTACATGCCCTTAAGAGGCTGAAGCTCCCAAATAAAAAAAATTTAATCCATCATACATCTCGCACAACAAAAGTTAAAACCATGAATTTCTCCAGGAGCCATTTTTTTCAAATTTTTCCCCATAAAAGTGCATTTTTCATGCATCCATCAGTCCATTGGTTGCACATTTCGCATTGAATCCACTCAGGTTCGTTCTCTCCACCTTTCCAATTCACACCACATTTCACACATTCATTCTGTTCCTCGTTTTCAGTGTCACTACTAATCTCTAGTTGTTTGGTTTCGGTTTTGGCTTTTTTAGATTTCCTTGCATTTTGTCTTTTTTTCCGTTTTGGCCCTCTTTTTCATCAACATCAGTTTTATTTGCATCAGCTTCTTTGTTTTTATTGGATTTTCCCTCTTTGGGCTTTCTTTTGGCTTTTGGCCGATTTGCTTTAGCTTGCTGGTTGATTTGTTTTCATTTCACGGGCCTAAGCTTTGCTTTAGCCAGTTTTTCTTCTTCTTTTTCCATTTTAGTTACATATTCCTCCTCTAGTACCTTTATGGATTCATCACTGGTAAGATGGTAGAGTGGATTTTTCTTTTTGATCACTTTTTTCTCTGTTTTTGGTAAGGTCAACACAGATTTCCTTGCCTCTACTAATGTTGACTTTGTCGCCATGCACTTTTCTTGCAAAGTCTTTGGCGATGACAGTTTCCAACCAATCCAATTCAAAAAAAGACAAAAAGAACCCTAAAAATTTGAAATTTATTTCTTTTGCCATTAAATGGAAGATCAAAATCTTTAGATTCTAGAAGAAAACTTACCAAACCTTTGTAGGGAAGAAAGAACATCATAGGATATTAGTGTGATGTGTGAGCATCAAGCTCTTTTGCACTGCTGATGTCTACCATTATTTGTTTTGGTTACGGCCAAAGATATTTAAAGCTGCTGTTTGTGCTAGAGAGAACCGGAATTTCCGAGTTATTTTTTCCGAGCTAAAAAACCGAGTTAGGAAAAAGCCGAGTTATCCCAAGTTAAGACGTCATTTTAGCATATCATAACTCGGTTTATTTTGCTTCCTTTAACTTTCCGAATTATTTTTCATTTTTGCGGAACGACCGTTTTGAGGGCGCGAAGCGCCCGAATAGGGAGTGTAGCATCCTTTCTCTAGATCTGCGCGTGGCGTAAAAAAATCTGTATATGTACGAAAATTTCTGAAAATGAGCCGGTGGGATGGCGAAATATCGACTTTGCTTCGTGTTGGATGGGGTTAAAATTAGTTTAGCACTATTTGAAGTATTTATTTCATAAATTACTTATTTCAATAGAATATAATCTATGTTTTGAGTATTATAATGTAAGATCTTTTATGAAAATAGCAACTTTTGTACAAATAATAGTAATAGTACCAAAACTTTATCTCCTTTGCTTTTTTCCCGCTTCTTCCAGATGTCTGGGCCCAGTCTTTTTTTCTGCGTTTCATTTTCAAAACAACAAAGATGGCCCTGAAAACCAGGAAAAGGATAATTACAAGGTCTCAAAAGAAGGTTGTCTACTGCTCATTCCGACATTTTAAATTTTACGGGGGTTTTGTTGTTTGGAATTGATTAACTAACAGTTAGGTAGGGTCAGGGTTGCTAGTAACGGCTTGTCACTGTGCCGGGTGCATACTCGGCGCCTTGGGCCCCGCAGGGTTGCTAGTAACGGCTCGAATTTCAGTCAGGTTAAAAGTCGATGTCGGAATGAGCAATAGACAACCTTCTTTTGAGACCTTGTAATTATCGTCTCCCGAAAACCAACGAATCTCTTTGGTTTTTGAGGTGCATGCATTAACTTTTGGACTGATTATGGCCCATTGAAAGGTAAATCTTCATTTTTTTTCACCTTTATAGTTTCAACTACCTTTGGAATGTTACATTAGTACTTTTTCTTTGTGTTGACTTTTTTGTATTAAATTGGATTTCATCTCACAAAACAAAATGTTTTTTTCTCGGCCATGTCATATGTGTTTCATGCATATCATATGGCCATGTTTTCTTTCCACAGGCTTATTTTTATTCATATGGGTCGTGTGTTTATTTCATTTTACTCTAACTATAATTATTTTCATCTCTTCTGTCTTCAGGGTTCATTCAGGTGAAGGAGCTTGATTGATGTGATGGGTGACTTTTTTTATAACTACCGATCGGCCGACTGGCTGAATCAGCAGTGTTTCAGAGTTTTGGTGGGTGAACGTGCACAACAAAGAAGCAGCATAAAACCAAAATATACATAGCATTATGACTGTATGAACAGATTGTGATTGATGGAGAATAATAAAGTGGTCCTATCCTGCTGAATATAAATTGTGCCAGCTCCATGTTATTCCGTGCAATGTTTACGAGACAAAAGAGAAGACTGTACTGGAAAGCAGAATCAAAATGATAATTACTAGTTGCTATTTTCGTCATTGAAGATTTCTTCAATATTTTTTCGATAATGGAATCATTTTGATTTGGCTTGATTGATTGTTGATTCCTCCATTATCGCTTGCTGCAGCGCTGACTCTCGAGAGATTTTTGTTTAACATTGGAGCTTGATCATCATTAATTAGAATAATGCCGATTTATATTTGTACGATAAAGTGATAACAAAAGCATGATTGATGATGACTTTAGCCCAAAAGACAACTTAAATGATAAAAGTACCTATATGTTACTTTTGATGCTAGCTCGAATATTTTTTTCAAACAAGATATCTTTCACAAAAAAGTGTTTTTTACTGGCGAATCAACTTATATTTTCATAAACTCTTTGACGTGAGATTGTAGATAACGCTTGTTATTATTACCGCCTAATAAATAGTAATGGCATTACTTAGATATACTTATATGAATTATAGAAGTTTTTTAATTTTATTCTGCAAGGCAAGGTTCTTGAAAAAATTAGTTTGGACTGGTTTGGATTGATTTTATAAATGAAACATTGGGAACATCTTTTTGCCGAACACACAATATCGCAAAAATAGACTCACTAAAAGACAAAATTTCATCACGCAAAAAAAGCCTAATGTAATATCTTTGTTGTAAGTCATTCAGCCATTGCAGAAGAAACATGTGTGTTCTTTTTTGTCACTTTGAGCCTGAAATTGTTTTTGAATTGCTCAAAACCCGGCGTATTTAATTTTTGAGCCTCGTATTGTTCTTATAAAATTCTTATAAAAAAGAAATAGTCGAGTTGGAAAACATTATATATCAATAAAAGATTGACTTATAAAAATAATTTGTTAGTGTCGAAATTTCTTCGCTTTGCGAAAACGGAACGGTCGTTCCGCAACCCCTTTTATGTTGATTTCAACTGTCCGAGAAAGTTACTAAGGCAAAAATTCCTACCGTGAGTATCACAGCGCGAATAAATTCGAGCTGTGAAGACAAAGTTTTTTTTTAATACAAGATCTTGTAGAAAAACGCTCGCAAAGTAGATATATTTCACCGTTTGGCTTCGTTTGGCTTAGATGAGGTTGCGGATCATGTCTGATTTGCTTTTTCAGAAAAATTGTGAGAAATGAAAGGCGGAACAAAATTCGATTGACAATTTTCGAACGTTTTGCAATGCAGCGCCTTCCGATTAGAAAACCCAACCTTGTCCTCAGAGGTTAATATTTTCTCTTTGAAAACTTGACCTCTGATACTCAGGGTAAAAAATTCCCGGTTAAAAATGAAAAATAACTCGGAAAGTTAAAGGAATGTTAGTAAAGTTATGATATGTAAAACTGACGTCACTAAATTCCAAAAATGACGTCATAACTCGGGATAACTCGTTTTTTCGTCACTCAGTTGTTTTAACATGGACAAAATAACTCGGGAATTCCGGGTCTCAGATGCTAACAATCATGGTCGAAATCTATTGAGAATTAAGCTTACTTCCTCGTTTTTCGAAATTTGGAGTTCGGGGCGAGAAAGTTGATTTTGGTCCATCTCTCAAATTTAATCGGATATTTCAATTTGGCTCGGGTTTATTGACCTCCAGGCTATATTACTTTTGGATCTTCAGATCCTAAGGTCTTAAGTCTCATGTTAAAACTCTACCCTTCCAACCTACTTTAGAAATTAGAGCACTTACAAATCGATTGTGGTTTCAAAACTTCCCGGTGGATTTCCCTTTTCTTCAAATATTACGACCATGATTGTAACTGAGGTCAAATTGTTATTATCTGATATTCCGAAGGCGGATTTGCGCGCTCTCCAAAGTTTAAAAAGGAGGAGTGGACCTAATTCCCATTCGGAGAGAAATGATAGTCAGCCTCTGATGTACCGCATCCCAAGTCGGGTTCAACTAACCTTCCGCATTGCCCTAAAAATATTTTGTTGTTGGTTGGGACACGCCAATCCCCAAAAACGAGGGCTGGGTTGCCAGGCCTCCCCATGCAAAACCTTGACGTGGTCTTGTAAAAGTCCAAATCTAAAACCTTCCAGATGTTGAAAATTTTCTTTGTAATGCTACTTTAATGGAATCGAAATAATAGACAAATCTTTTCGTTATGATTTTCTATCACTATGACTCTTTAAAAAAAAACGTTGATGACATTTCTGAAAAAATATCAACTTTGAACTTAATTTTTAGAATAACAAACATCAAATATGCAAACGAAGGACAAAGACACTTAGGTGCAGCAGTTGGGAGTGATGAGTTTAATGGGTTGTACGCCACAGAGAAAGTGAAGAACTGGTGTGATGAAATCAAATTTTTATGTATGTACGCTAAGCCACAACCTCATGCTGCCTACACAGCATTTTGCCACGGAGAAATACACACACAAGTATACTTATTTTCTACGTACCGTTCGGGGTATAGAAACATACATCAAACCACTAGAGAAACTGATAGAGGAGAAATTTTTGCCAACGATATTAGACACAAACAAGAGCCGCAAAGATGCGGATAAATATTTCCTTCAAAAATGATAAAATAATTATTGATGTCCTCAAAAGATTTCAAAGTGCTTTATCTCAGATAACATCAAGCAACACAAGTCCCCAAGAATTTCAAAATTCGTTTATGTAATTGCAAGTATATGCAGGATTATTCCTAAGATGACGAAGGTTCAAACCTACGGATTACGGAGTATATCCAAACTGAACTCGACTGAGAATAACAATGCAGAAACCAAATTGGCTAGACAACCTTTAATTTTCGTTACTCTCGGGTACCTAATAGCCCGGGGGGGGATACTTAGGCAAAAATAGGTGCTGGAGATGTGCAGACGGTAAGGGTCTGGTTTTTTACCTTTCAAAGTCTCTCTAAGGGTTGCAAAAATCAGGAAATTTCAGAGTAGTCTCTCTAAGGGTGGGAAAACTCACGATTTTTAGAAAAAAATTTTGATTTTGAGAGAAAAAATTACATTAAAGTCTCACTAAGGGTAGGGAATTTTTGAAAATCAGAGAAAAATTTTCGAAAAAGTCTCTCTAAGGGTCACTTTTTCACTAAAATTTGGTCTCTCTAAGGGTCGGTTTTTGGAGGTCCTGCTCGCACATACCCCTCATTCACCAACCCTGGTACCCCCCCCCCGGGTTTTCCACCCAGGACATTCTTATTCCAACCCCCCCGCTTATTAATTTTTGAGAAAATGTTTTTGAAAGTTCCCTTTTTTGTCCCAATTCTGCTGTATTAGCCTCCTTTTAAAAAATAGACCTTTTTTCAAAGAGGCCACCCTGTTGAATAATTATGTAGTCCAGCAGAAAAAAAGTGATAAAACCATGCATAATTATTACAATATGCATGATACAGTAATTATGCATGGCTTTATCACTTTTTTTCTGCTGGACTACATAATTATTCAACAGGACGTCCTCTTTGAAAAAAGGTCTATTTGCCACCCAGGACATTTTTATTCCAACCCCCCCCGCTTATTAAGTTTTGAGATTTTTTCCAACCCCCCGCTTATTCAACTATTTTCATATCTCTAAAACAGCTCCCTTGGAGCATTAATGTTTTCAAATATATAAATATATCTACTTGCACCATCAGCATCCTATTGAGCATGAAAAAACATTTTGTTTGTAAACTGATGTACACACCTTGTATTTTGTGCTAGCGTCATCATTTACATAATTTAAATGTCATTTTGTCAATATTTAGGATTGATGGCTTGTCATTTAAAAATCTTTTAAATAGCGTATTTTGTATAATATATAATTTTCCATTGCGTATAATCTTTTTAGAAACATTTTATACATTATATGTTACGAGTGCATGTTACAATTTTCCGGTCTGTAGTTTGTATGACCTGCGTCCTGTGTCCTGCGTCCTGTGTCCTGTGTCCTGTCTCCTGCGTCCTGTCTCCTGCGTTTCGAACCAACCGGAAAATATATATTCATAACAAATGTTTTCCATCTTTTAAATGCACGTGTAAGAAATCTCCAAATTTATAAAGTTTTCCACGTCTTCAAACGCGCATTGAAGAAAATAAATTCATAACAAAAGTTTTCCATCGTTTAATTGCACATGTAAGAAATCTCCAAATTTATAACAAAAGTTTCAACCTTTTGCCTTTAAAACGCACGTGGAAAACAATCTACAAATTCACAACCAAAGTTTTCCACGTTTTAAATGCACGGGGAAGAAAATCTCCAAATTCACAACAAAAGTTTCCACGTTTAATACGCACGTTCCAATTGTTTAATTCCATATTCAATACAATCAAAATTTTAAGAGTTAACATTCTTCATATTGGCCAAGGTGTTCCGGTTATATCAGCTTAAAAAGTTTGAAATTACAGTTCTGTGAACCGCAACAGAATTTTCCCCACAAAGAGAGTTTTCACTAACTGTCACTAACCAGTTAATTCATTGTTTTAGATAAAAACACCAAGGGAAATTCAATCATTAACCAGTCAATTTTGCTCCATGTTTAAATTTTTAGCTCAAAGCTAGCTAAATCATAGTTCATCACCAACCATCGCCATCTGCGATCTGACCATTGCGCATTGGGTGGTGCATACCATAAAAGTGAGTTCAAACTTTTTTTTCAGGTATTACATGGTCAGATTTATCCACAATCACTTTAGGTAAATATACAGGCAAAATTGAAGTTAGCTATTATAGCTTGTTGTGAAAGTTGTAAGTTGACAAAATGTCCTGTTTTTCCAAGACCATCAAGATGAGAGATTGTATCTCTCACACCAAGAGTATGTAAACGAAACATCAAATCCAGACAATCGTACAAAAAACATGATCCAATTCAACTCATGAAAGCATAAAAACCAAAGAAAAATAGCGAAAGAGCAACATTTGTTGTCTATTTTTTGCCTCCATCTTTGTTAGGTCGTGGCTTCTTCGTAAAGACGAAAGACAGATCTGGACTTATTTCGTACTTTCCAGTCTCTTGTTCGTAGTTTTTCTGACTTTCTGGATCTTTGTGAGTTATTTTCTATGTCTTCTAACTGACTGAATGACTTACCGACAGCTGATAATAACCTAATTCCTAGCCAATCTGATACGTAACCACACCCAAACCACACCCATACCCAACCCTACCAGGTCGCCTGCAGGTCCTGACACTATTCCCGCATGCCGGATCGGAAAAATAGATACATGTCTTTCGTCTTTACGAAGAAACCTTCACCTCTTTGTTATGACTGTTAAAAAGCAGTGTGGTCCGATCAACAATACGCTTTCGAACCGGGCGACGTTTTCCGATCGGCAAGGAGAATAGACCACCGTACGCATATTTCCTACGACGTGTCTTGGAAAAATGACGTCTTCCGCCTCGAAAAAAGAACATCCTACTGTTTTTACCGCCGGAGCTTGATTTAAAAAGAGACTCGTGTACAAACTCACGAAATTGACCAAAACCGAGCGTTAGACTTGGAGGAGAAGAAGAAGAAGAAGAAGGAGAAGAAAAATTACCGTTTTAACAAATATTTCCTTCTGGAAAGGAAATATTTAAAAACAGTTCTACAAAACGATGATTGTTTTACTGGCTCGGCTATCTTTGAGCTGCATAAAAGGAACATTGGAAAGAGCGGAGTTACAAACAGGGAAGATTACGGCGCTTACACCACTAGGCCATCTCCCCCTCAATCAATGATTCCTTAATTCTTAAAGGTCTGATAAAATATACTCCTTTAAAATTTCAAATCTGGTTTTCATAAACTCTTTTTGCTATACACGTATTTCTCTCTGGTCGATATAGGTAGGTTAAATCAATGCTTAGCAGGGAACTTTTTCATCCTTTGCTAGTCCTTGATTTATTCAGTACGTGCGGTTAAAACATACAAAAATACAGTGAAGAAAAAAATCGCATATCAACTTAAATAAATCTACGCCTCCTACTTTCATTTGAATCACCGTGGAAAATTTGCGTTCTTTATTACCGCAAAAGAATTCTGCGGTAAAATATTATCAATAATAAGATTTACCACGCCTACCTTTTTAAAGATAAGAGATTTAAAGGTTTTAATCAATTGTGTGAATCTAACGGTCTTTCGTACACGCAAAGAAAACTTTTGCGGCTTGTAGGTGTTTGTGAATGAGATTCTTTTGAAACCTAATGAAAGATATCTAGAAAAAGATCTCCATTCATACTTGAAGTATCTGCCTTACTTTCCCACTAACGCTGCCCATTGAAGTTAAAGTAGAAAATTTCGAGTATACGAGGAATGTACTAGATTCAATCCTTCGTCCAAAAAAGGTGCAAATCTGATCATTCCGTCTCTTCCTTTTTTTTGCAGCTTAGGTAAAAAAAAACGAAAATGGCAAAACCTCGTTTATAGTGTGGAATTTTTTTAGAGACAAAAGAAAGTCTCGTTTAACACGAAGGCATCGGGAAATTTGCTTAGAATTTGCATGCAATACGAATTCCACTATACCAAAGGGTTTGCACGAATATATTCTATATAGGTGCTATACCTGGTTAAAATTGAATGAACGTTAAAATCCACTTACGGTCAAAAGAAAGCGTGAATCCGTCTACTCCCTCAGTTTGAGAATGCATGAATTTTCCCGCGTTTTTTGAAGAATAAGAAAACCTCAAAGATAAGTTATCAATTTACTAGAGTATGTCTGATATTCGAAGTATGATCAAAAGATAAGAAATTACTCAAAACTATTGCGTTTATGATGTTGAAATCCATAAAATTTCTTTTCTCGTAGATAAGGTGTTGAAAAGATTGACAGAAGGAGAACCTCCTCATGTTACCGCAAGGTGGGACAAAATTGTCAAAATTTACTTTTGATGTCCAAAGAGCATGTACTTTAAAAGAGTATATGAAAAATCTTAAAGCGTTTCTAACTTGGCAAGGCCTCGCTACTAAAACGATTTTTACTGACCCAATATATACCGTATTCGACCTTGAGACTTTAGCACCGTAGATTTGATTTCCCCAATTCTTAACATGCATTTTGGACATTAGTCTGTGCTGACCAAAATTATTGTATAATAGCACGCGTTAAATTGGAAAAGTCACGTTGAACTCAGAAACTTGGGTAAACTAGTGTTAAATTACGTCTCTGGCAGGGTTGGATAGATATTTTTGAGAGTTAATGACAAAAAACTGATTGATTGACAAAGTAAGGACTCGATGTGCTAACGACGAACATACTGCGATTGCAATGTGAAATTCTCGCTAAATTCATGCATGATATTTATTAGTTGAAATGGTAAGACAAAGAGCAAGTTAATTTCCCAGTATGGCTGAAATTGTAAGGTATTTTTACACCAGGGATGAAATTTTGGGCGATTTTCGAGTGTGGGTAGGGTCCCAACGGGTTTGTGCCACAACTGGCCGAATTTCGATTTTTCGAGGGAATTAAGACGTATATACAAATAAACTTTTTGATAATGATGAACATTTACAAGTGGATCTGAAACTATAAAGAGGGCAGCATATAAAGTAGATTTTTAAATTTAACAGAATGATGGGCAATGGTACTAATAATGACACTTTCCCATAATTTATGTAGTAAGCAAATAAATTATTGACTGCATCCGTGATTTTTTTTATCATTTTAAGATACCAGGTCAAATTTATCATTTGTATATATTTGAACGACATTAAAAAATTCAGGATGATTTCCAACTGACTTGAAGTCGATCAAGGATATCACGCCTCGATCGTCTCTCTGACGGTGAAACGTCACAAGAGACAAGAGCATGACGGGTAAATTTCCTACACGACATCCTTTATATGAGAAATTCTCGCCCTCTCACACGTGATGGAAAGATCGAATAGAAATACCGTTAGATCACTTCAAATTATGATGTGATTGGTTCCCTTTCCTTCCCTGTGAAATTTCAAGTTTTAAGTTCAAATTCCTTCTTTCTCGCAATCTACAGTATATGTATTCCTTCCCGTTCTTTTTACACTGAAAACACTATTTAATCCATTACGTTTTATAACTATTTAAAAGTATAGGTATACTTTTAATAGACTTTTTAATACAAATGACTGTATGACTAGGATAAGAAGCCCTTTTCTACTCGATTTTTAGTGAGATTATAATGTCACTTCCCGTTACTGAGAAACCCTTGAGTGTGACGCCAATTAAGGACATTAAAAATATGTGCATTGTCAGCAAAAAAGGGTTTCAAACATTAAGTTGCTCCGTAAACTGGAAGATGATTATGATTGTTCTCTGAGCTTTGAATTAACTGAGGGATAGTATTCTAGACCTTTCTTGAAGATTCGACAGTTCCTCAGATTTAATGGTGGGGGTTCGAAATGCCGTCTTCCCGTCAAAATTTTGGCTGAATCCTGGACATTATAAAAACAAAATAAGGCTAATCACCGTCACCGCCGTCACCGTCTGATTTTAATACCGCTTTCCCGACTCTTTTTTCGTCAAATTCCGTAATACCGTACTAAAAAAGGGCCAATTCCCCTCTTAATGGTTAGTACTTTATATGAATCTAAACTTTACGAATATGTGAAAATCAACGCCTCAGGAAATGGCAGGTTATACCCAATAAGGAAAAGCCGAAGGTTAGAGTCGAAACTCCTATATAAGTTGAAGCTAGTTGTAAGTTGCGCGACCACTTGGTTTTCGTACGAACGCTGGATAGGAAGTAACATTTACCACTAGAATTTGAAATTGAAAGATAAAGAAAGTGCTGGAGCTAATCTGTCATTCGAAATGCGGCACAATTCTTAAGGTTTCATTTTTTCCTGCTTGGGAAAAGTCGAAGATTCGCTTCTAGCTTTCAACTTAAAACCCAATGGTTATGACTACACCGAGTATTTGGCAAAGATAGCCAACGCTGGTCAAAAATAAAAACAGTTCAATTTAATTGCATTTATAACAGTATATTTAGAATTGCACCTGAGTTCCCTGTACTCCGAAAGCCAGTACAAAGACGAAAGAAGTCAATCGGAAATCGAAAGAGGAAAAATCAACGATGTTCTGGCACTACTGTAAAAGTATTTTCGTATTGTCTGACATCATTAACAAAGAGATACAATCTCGGTCAAAATATATTATAAATCTAATCGAATATTTAAATTCGGAATGGGTTTAAAGACTTGATTTCACACAAAATTTCTAAATGTGGGGCAAGCTTGAGAAAGGTCGAAGATTCTACTTTAGCTCTTTCGGGGCTTCGAACTCAATGTTTCATCCCAGATGATACTAAAACGAATATGAAGAGGAAGAAAAATTACATTAATGTAAATCCAAACACTTGTACATGAATGATTTGATAAGCTCTAAGTCAGAAATTTTCAGGGCATTTGCAAAATTTCATGTGTTTTGATTAAACGAGTCCGAGAAATTGATTTATTTTTAAGGAATCAATAAATCCTAAATTCAAATTCCTTGAGACAAAACAACACTGGTAAAGTAAGTTGAGGTAAAATTGGCAAAAATTAACCCGAATGTTTGGGAAACATTTCACGGGAATTTTAATTTCGCAAATATATGATATAGTCAAAATAATTGCTAAAAATATGGACGCAGGTACGTACCATATGGGGTTTTATTAGGATTCATTGAGAAAAGTACTTTTTAATATTAGGGAAATTGAACATAAGCTCAAGCTCAGAAAATGTTATTTCATAGCTAGGGAGCTGTTGCACCTTCCCTAGCTAGGGTTTGATCAGGGAAAAATCCAGATTTCCAGATCTGGAAATAATACATTTCCATAGTAGGGAATCAAAAAATTTTCCTGTGCACTACGAGTAAGACATCTCGTTTTGAAACCTGAGCCATCTTTATTTTTTGAACGCGCGTATATAAATTTTGCTTGGTCATGGTGAACATTATAAAAACAAAGGCAAACAAAACACTGTTACAATGCAGATGTGAAAATCATAACATTTCAACGACCGGTAATAGAAGAAGATCGAAACTCACTTTAAGATTAGTCTGTTTGCATCATTCAAATGAAACTGTAAGCACCCTCCCCTACCTTCGGGTAGATAGCTATCGAAAGAGGAGCCTTCGGGTCGCCTCCGACTGCGGTCGCAGACTTACTACTAAGCACCCTGCGGATATTATGCATGTCAACTAAAATTTGATAATGCAGCAAATTTCAATTTTCACATTCGAGTAAAATAACCTGAAAACTTGGATAAACTACATTCATCATTCGATTTCAATATTTTACAAGAAATAAAGTTACAAGCTTGTAAACCGCCTTCTTGCTTCAACGTAAAACTTATGTTATCTGCACTTTGGGTAAACATTTCGCCCGGATGACAATCGAGTTAAAAGTTTTCCTTTACAAACACTAAAAAGTGAGATCACAAATACAAAACGGTCCAACTTGGGCCTCAAAGTGTAGCTAACAACTTTGTAAGGGCGAGATTTATTTCTGGAACAGCTTGAGAAATAAACAAGTTATGGAAGACATGACATTATATCCGCCCCATAATGTGGCTTCGATCAAGTGCCAACATTTTGTCACCGTCTCCGTAATGCATTGAAAACACGTGGGCTATTTTTTTGTAAGCATACATTGAAATCGGTAGTCTTTCAAAATACGGGCAGGCTATGAGGATAGCAAGCCTAACATGTTTGGATACAGAAAATAGCTATCAATAACGAGACGAGGATGATTTAACAATCTTTTCTCTTCCCATAAAAGCTAACCACTCTCCTGTAAATAGCTGCTGAAACTTCACACTGTTTTCTATCCTGGGTTCTAGAGGCATTTATACCTTTTCCTCTGTAGTCTAACGACTTTTCCATCTTAACGATGCACGGAATGTAAACCTCGTGGCTCTAGATTTTACAAGAGAAGCACGGTTAGGATATATCTATTAAAAGCTTTAGACGTGAAAACTAACCACCCTGGCTATCGGAATTCATGATATGCACCACTGAAGAGTCTTCTAGGAGCTTTTGAAATCTCCCACCCAATACGTCATTTAAACAATAGAAAAAGTGACGTATTGGGTGGAAAATTTCAAAAGTTCTCAGAAGACTCTCCAGTGGTGCATATCAGGAATACTCGTATTTTTTGGAACTAGGATAAATGTTTTTACCTATTAATTGACAAAATTGAAAGAGGGAAGATTTCTTTGCCAACAGATGTTCTTGTAAAAAACCCTAAGATCAAATTATCAGCATCAGTTTATCGATTTGTTGCATGTAAAACTTGGACCCAATGCCAATTTATAATTCGCCCATTGATTTTTGCAAGGCAAGAGGAATTCCAAAAGTTTCATAATTAATAATGGCGTCATCGTAGTTACCGCTTATGGAAATTCTATTATCGGAACGAAAACAAAAAACAACAATTCAGTAAAACAGACCGGATAGCGCAAACTAGGAGACGACTACCTAGAAAATATAAAATGTGCATCATATTTAATTTAATTTCAGTCAATAATGTAATAAATGTGGCATTGGATGATATGTGTTTTTTCTCCCTGATGAAACGGACTCTCGATGACGTCACCAGATTCTGCATTATAACAATTTTTTCCGTACGAACTAAATGAAGAGAGTTCATTTTTGGCGAATTTTTATTTGAAGAAATTCTTTCCCAGTAAGATCATGTTCAGACGTACGGTTCCACATTTTTCCAAAACGAAAAGTCCCTAAACACTGTGGTAAACGTCAATATTGGAAACTTCAAAAAAGAAGACGTTTAGCCTGCAGACAGAATTAGATGAAGGAAAACCTGTTCTAATTTCTTTTTTGTACCTTAGATAGTAATTATAGATTTTTTCTTTATGAACATCGAAAAGGAACAGAAGAGTTTTAAGAAAAATAGGTCAAATTTGGTTTTATTCATAGATTCTTTGCAAAGTCTATCGTCACAGATGATCAAGCTAATTAATTCTACAACAGCAAAGAATCGCTCAAAATTGAAAATTAACACGATCCTACCATGTTTGGAATTTAGAGATAAAAATTGTAGCTTACATCGCTCCCGCATAGTGTTGCTCAGTTAGGAAAATCTCTTTGTATTAAATAATATTCAAAAAGCATTAAGATTTTTGAAGCAGTGGAACGTGGCTAGTCGCAGAATGTCTTTTTTTACTGGACCACCTCCAAACCTTTTTGAACAGAAAAAAAATGAACGACTTGAAAAATATTTCAGGCTGGCGTGTATGCTATTGCTAGATTAGGAAATCTGCAAATCTGAGCCTTCATATGCTTATAAGCGTTATGCTTATAAGCGTTATGCTTATAACAAAGCATGTACTTTGAGTGGTTGTGATGTGCATGCAGTGGAGCAAACACGGATTTATTTAGAAACTGTTCGGCTGTTGAAAAGAAACAGGATAGCCTGTCAAGACAAATGATGGACTTCGAAAAGAGATGTAAACAAAAAAATCATGGAACAGAAAAAAGAAGAGCGACATTTTTGGATAAAAATATCAAAATGATTTCTTGTGTAGCTATTTATAGAAACACATTTAAAATGCCGTCGAGTAGTACCGTATCAAACCTTTTCCTTATCCGGAAAAGAGATTCCGGAATCATCTCGGAATTAACACAATCATGTCTTATTCATCAAAATAATGACGTCATATACGGTCATGATTTATTATGTTATGACCAACTATGAGAAAAATGTCGTCCACATTAACACTTCTATTTAACTCAATCGAGGTGTTACTTTACATCGTTAACGTCAATAAATTACTCTAGTTCGTAAAAAACATTATTTCCTACACCAAAGTGAAATTTCTTAACCCTTTCAGTACGTATATACACGTTTTTCTATTGGCCAAATTATATGGTAAGAACATAAGGCTTCGATGGCAAAAATGTTAAGAACAAGTTTAAGGCTTTGTGGACAAATTTCATAGGAAAAGGTAAAAAAAATACTCAAAAAATGGCGAAAATAAGAACATGTTAAGAAAATTTTTAGGCTTAAAACTAAATTAAAGAACATCCAAAATTTTTTGATGTTCTTATAAAAAAAAACGTGTAAGGCACGGATCATTGATAAAGTTTAAACAAAAACCTTCGTAAGCTGTACCTTAACCCAACGGTCGCCTTAGCGCCCAAATAAAATTTTTAAAAACGATACTTTCACAAGTTGAATCCGTCATTACGTCATTACACATATTTGCACGTCAAATTGCCAGGACACATCACCTCGAACCTGTCATTTCACATACTTACACGTCACATTGTCATGGGGTACTAGATTAGCCATATGGCAGGTGGATACCACCCGATATTTTGAAAATCGGAAATTTTGGGTTTAGAATCGAGGGAAAAAAAGTCGAAAATTTGGGAAACTTTGGACCCTTATCGGGACTTATTTTCAAAATTTATTCTTTTCAAGGGAAAGATTTGGGAACTTTTCAAAGAGCCGGATAAAGGCACCCTCCATTTATAGGTGATCCACCCGGGCCGATTAAAAGTACATTTATATACAAAAGTACCCTGGTAAACACCGAACCTAGACCTCAAAGACAGAAGTCGAGAATCGACGTCGCTGTTTTTCGGATTTTAAAATTTAATATATAAAGAATGGAATTAATTTCGAAAGTTCGGCTCGGCCGTCGGTGGAACTCAAATTGACGATGTTAAGTGAATGAACCGAGTTAATGACATGACATTTTGAATGACCTTTCTTAAATTTCGGCACGAGTCACAAATCAAATCTCATTGTTATTATTTTTTGCTGTTTGCTGAAAGATTTGCACGGCTTCATGAATCAGTAGGTAGGAATTTCAAGCAGAAAAATTTCCTGGACAAAAAGGTGACCCAGAAAGAAAGAAAACACCAAAGAATCAAATACTCTTTGCTTTCAAATCAATACAAATAAACAAAGAGAAGGGAGGATAGAATTACCTCAGAATTTTGGCATTGATTGATTTTTAATAAAGTTAGGCACGAGTCTCGCATCAAAGTTTAATTAGATTTTCTATCCAGCTTTTCATGGCAGTACTTTTGGGGTATCCCCTTTCATTTTTTGACAATCTGCAAAAATTATAAACAGTCCTATAACTGAGTAATAACACTAAAATTAAGCTCACTCCATTGCACGATGGAAGAAATACTTCAATATGAGGAAAAAGACGATACTCTAACCAAGTTATTTGACACCCCCATCTCTCAGACCCATGGGGAATAATATTCCCTTGTTTTTTTTGGCTGGGGATTTGAATTCAATTGTTTTCGAGCCAGAAAATTCAGTGGGGATGGAAAAAAGAGCACAATATTTTTCAGTGAGTATTTGCTTGTCTGATTTTTTTCAACGGGGAGAAAAAATTTAGCATAATTTTCCACTGGGTGCAATATTTTGGCCAACTTTTCCAGTGGGAAGGGGCCCCAGTGGGTCTGTGAGAAGGGAGTGTCATTTTCTATCAACCCTTTTACAACTGTATCGCCTCGAAAATTTTTGTCAACTTTTTTTTTGCCTTTTTTTACTTTGAGCACGGAAAGGCTTGATCGCTGCCTTTTAAAGATTGTCAGAGAGATTGTTTCCAGCAAAATCTTCCAGACTGGGTAAAAAGAATTACTAACAGCTATATTATATATAAGGCGTTGACCGCGTTAAATTTTTGCAGACTATCACGTCCAATTAGCTAAAATTCACTTTTCACTTAGTTAAAATGTAATGCAAAAGTACTCACAAAAGTAAACTTTATTGCGCAAGAAATTGATATTGGAGTATTTTGTTTGTGACATTTTTGGCAGAAGTAAAAATACTTTTGAACAGAGAAAGGTTCATACAAAAAGTCTCTAGTTTCCATACGATATGGAAATAATGAAATAGTTGACAGGGTGCTGTACAAATGTTGAGCACCTGAAGAATTTTTCCCCAATAATGGTAGTTGGAGAAATGTGTCATTCTTTTCTCCCTCCACTCAAGTGTCTTACTTAAGTTTTAAATTATAGTTTTTGTCCGTCTTAGCCGGTTAGTTATCAATCCTTTCACCAATTATATTAAAAGATGGTGGGTTCAACGTAGATTTCTAAGGAGGATGAAAAATAAATTTAAAGAGCTATTTCTAACGGGAATGAATCCGATCAATCGGTAAGAATATGGAACAGAGTCAATTTCAGGGATCTTATTGTGCCAGGCAAATGGCGAACTACATTGGTCCAATAAAGACCAAACGATTTACAATCCTCTGGTCTAAATATTGAATAGATTAGGACAAATTCACAGTTGTCATTACACTAAATTCTCTTATAATTCGTATCCCTACAATCTAGAATTTTCTGGTCAAGTAAAAATAAAGCAAAATCCCTGCGATTTCATTCACCTACTATCGCCTTATCTTGCTTGAACAAAAAAAGGCAAATATCATTTGACCACCGCAGTTGCGAAATCCATAAGATAATTCAAAAGCTTTTCAAGAGGGTAAAAGAAAAAAAATTGGTCAAGTGCAAGCGATCAAGGGCGGTAACTAAACATCTTAATTCCTAAATCTGGCAACCACCTGCCGGGTGTTCATTGATGGGGTTTTGTAAGGACAAAAATACAAAAATTTGGTCACACATAACCCTGTGCCAAAATGTCAAAAGTACTATTTCCTATCATCGAGCAAGAAGACACTATTAAAGGCTTGACCTAGAAGCTAGTACAATTAACACAATTTAGCAGTTTAACACATCAGATTGGCTATCTCACTGATACCTGAAAAATTTGAAAATAACGGAACAAGGATTATAAGTTTCGGACAAAGGAAGCCACAGATAAAATATTATTATGGCAGAAAGAAAGATGTCATCGAAAATGCAAACATGTCAGAAAAATGTACGAAAGGAAAGCGCAAAATTGGAAAGAGCCCAAAAGTACTTGAATATATTAAACAAACCTTCTTTTAGCAAGTTTAATTGCCTTTGTTACGTCATATTAAGGTTATGCCTTGGTACAATCATGGACAAAATATTTGAGACAAAAGGGATTTCCCGGCAAAATTTTAAACACCACAAATGATTTTTCAGCGCGTTAAAATCTTGTTGGAAAGTAGAATTTTAACTCTATAGTTTTAAAATGAGACTTAAGACTTGTTGTGGACCTTAGGATCTCGGGATATAAAACCTCAAATTTGCTCGAATGAGGCTTGGAATATAGCCTCTAACAGGTACACATGGAAATGATATCTAGATAGGCATTTACTATAGTTCCACCGTACCAGGAAAAGTCAAAAAAGAGAGAGAATCTAGACGTAGACAGACATCAATGGTATCCTCTATAGCACTTCTTTATCAAAATATCACTATACTTACTTTCTTAAAGTTCTTGGCACAAAAAACTTCGGTTATTGCGGTTAACCATTTTCTGTATTGTAGGTCCCCTCGCAAAAATAGCAAACAAGTTCGCACTAGAATCATTTCAGAATCACTTATAAACCTGAAAAGACCTCTATCCAGCCCCTTTGAAGTTGACGGTTGACGTCATTTACTTTGAAATTTCTTTGGTTAAAGGTTAGATGCAAATGGAAAGAAAAAAATGCTGTTAGGTGTGATTCTTTAAGGATTCTACAACATTGGACCTAATTGCAGCTAAGATAAGATTTCCGACGGTACCACTCATCGCACCAGGATACAGATTTTCTGAGAAAGACCTGATCACATCACGTCTATGTAGACCTAAATTTAAAACACTGCAGATCGAGTCAAAAGCGTCAATTAAGTTCTTAAAAGAAGACATCTGACAAGTAAAAAATCTGATATTTTTTAAAAGTTGATAAAAATACCTTATCGGCTCTTTTTACGCCGGCCCTTATTGGCGTTATTTTTAGGCTCTTGGCGTAATAAGGGTCGGTGTAAAAAGGGCCAAAATTTTACAAATTTTACTTAAAAATGGCGTTAATTTTTTACCATTTGTCTCTATTTAAAGGATTTTGGGTATGATTCGAAGATAAAAAATTATCCATTGTTTTACTCCATATCTGAAACTTGGCAAAAATCAGTGATTTTCAATGAAACTTTCAACAGTTTACTACTGGAAAATGATATTTTAATGTAAATTGAAGCATAAATAGCCATTCTAACAAAATTTGGCGTTATTTACGGCCCTAATTGGCGTAAGCCCAAAATCAGGCTGTGGTGTAATAAAGGCCGGCGTTAAATTAGGGCCGGCGTTAAAAGGACCGATAGCAAAATTCAACGCTGTCTGATACCTGGTCAATGTCAAGTACCTTATTTTGCTTGAGTGATCCAAGTGTACTTTATTACACGAAAATAAGTGGGCAAGTAATTAACACCGTACAAAAATTCGTGTAAATTTAAGCATCAAAATCAGTCATGGTGTTCTTGAAGGTTTTGTTTTTAAATAAGAGTGATATCGTTTGATTACTCATCAATTTTAATTTACAAGCTTTTTCACATTGAATTGACACAGATGTGGAGCAAGATTGGTTAGAAAAAGGAAAAGAAAACATTTTTTGCTTATATCAGCATAATATAACAATAGGCAGACACTGTCCTGATATGAAATATGTGTCTTAAAACAGATTCGTGTTAATTTAAAGGCCGCTAAATACTTGTCTAATTCATATTCGTGTTATAAATTAAAGTTGTCCACGTGCAACAGAATCGAGACGTATGGAAGAACTTGCCTGATTTAAGTGAAAATCACGCTCAAGGAGTCGAATACCGGAACTGTTGGGATGAGACCAATAAATATCTTTCAAATAATGATTCGATCAGATACAGTAATAGATACTTGTATGGCCATTATTTTTGGTAATTAATAAAACAGGAGATGACCAGAGCAAGTTAAAATACTGCTAATACCTGCCATTAATTTTCAAGATCACATTGTTTGTCAGTGGTAATCAACCCAAAAACAAACGTCACAGAATTTTTTGGGAGAGCTTGAAATATTGCTGAATCATAGGAAATGGTAAATTAGTTTCATCTAATAGCAGTTCAGAGTTTGGTCTGGTCTAGTCTATGGCCTGTATACCATGGCTAAATCAAATAACCACACTTGCATTCTGATTGGCTATTCATGATTGAGAAAAGTACTGCCAAGGGGTATTTCGGGTCCCATATCTTTCAAATGACTTTCCCATTTGCCTTGAAATTTGACAACCTTCTTTATCTAGGTTGAACTACTACTGGTGTAAAAATGAACGTTGTGAATGGACCTACCTGAAGATTGATGTAATAAGACGATTGAAAATGACAACAATAGTATGAAAATGTAGAATAATACAAGAACAACTCGAGAAATTCAAGAAATCCTGCGATTCTCGGCTGTTCTGGCGATTTTTTGAAAGTTCCTGTACCAAAATCAGTTTCATTGAATATTGAACCATGCTTAATTGTGGACATTCTTATAAATAATATTTTTGTTTGAAAAAAAAAACAAAGACATAAAACGAAAAAATCCAATGAAAATCTGCAAAAACGGCAATTTCCGGCATTTTCGACCGTAAAAAAATATTTCTCGAAAAATCGAACTCGGTCATGTTTTGAGCATTGCGAATACGCATCTTTCTGCAAACAAATCAGACAAAACTAAGGATAAAAATTCGAGAAAATGTCAAAAAACCGGTTTTTCCGGCATATTTCCGGCATTTTCGGACGGAATTCATGCACCTCCTATCTGAGGTTTTGTAGGGATCTGCGATTTAAACTAGTGCTTCATGGGTCCAGTTGAGCAAAAATTGAAAATTGGTCTTTCACCTATTTCGGTCGGAAAGTCAAACACAAGTGGAAATAACTTAGGCAAAAAATTGAGACCATTTACCCGCCCGGATGAGCCACCATTCACCTTGCCTTTCGTCAGGAAAGGCGACTCAAGAAAGAAAAAAAAATTCAAAAAACTTGAAAAATATAGTGCTTTACTGGAAAACATGCTAAAACCACGCAGTGAATTCCCACATGAATTTTATAAGGTAGATTTAATTTAATGGCATGCCATTAAAATGCAGTAATTGAGTGAAACTGGCGCAGAATATGAGTTTGATTACTTCCTTTTTTCATTTTTTAAAACAATTTCTAGTATCATGCCTACCTCCCTCCAAGCGCTTTTAAATCGTCCGTTTGCGTAATTACTTAATTTAAAATTATTAAATTTAGTTTTTTGAAGCTATTTGGAAATTGGAAATGGAGTGTGCAAAATAAATTTTCATAAAAATACATTTTATAAACGTTTTATGATTATATAAATAGTTAAGTTTTGTGAAAATTTGAAGACTTTTGACTGTACAAAACGCCTACCAGTTAGTCTGAAAATTATTAAATTATGTCAACCCGAACAATTAACAAAGATACCCTTATTGTCTTACAATGATATAATGTAAGTGGGCCGACCATTTCAAGTGAAGATCATTACATATTTCAATGTGTGCTTTCGATAAAGTACTTTCGAGCAAACCAAATACCTTGAATATTTTCTGACATACATGTTAAACCTTCAAGCAAAAACGGTCTAAAACTCAATCTTAATCATTCGTAATAATCATTTTCATCTCTTCTTCAGGGTCATTCTTTGAATACGTTCTCCGAGCTTCATTTTTACTTCGCGTTTTAAGATTTTCCGTTCCTTGGTACAAATTATTGAATAACAACTTTAATTCTTTCTTTAAGTCTCTGTCTTTGGAGATCTTCTCTGGCCCTCATTTTTATTTTTGTTCCTTGTTACAAATTAGTGAAGGGCGACTTTCATTCTCCATAGTGCTCAATAGCTATTTTCATTAAAATCATCCAACCACAATTTATTTTCATCGTTAATTCATTCAAGGTCGATTTATTCGTCGTCCAATCAGTAATATCTCTATACAGTAGAATCAATGTATCGATCGTTTTCTTTAGTTCTGTGTCTCTATCTTTGCTCGTATTTTTCGACAGCTTTGTTTCACCTCACTTCTTCTCCGTAAAAAGAATTGTCTTCTGTTGCATCTTTAGTCATCTTGCGCATTAATATCGCACCTAGCATGTCACAAAGTTCCAAATCTCGCAACAGTTTTTCAGTTTTTCAGATTTTTTAATCAAACGAAAATTCAAACGACACAGCTCGTATAAAACATTTTGAATTTTGATGCAATAATGCGAAACGAAAACCCGATTCAACCATAAAAACAACAAACAAATCAGCCCGTTTAACGCATCTGTGCGACGGACGAGTATATCAAGTGAAAAGCCCCCACCCAATCATCAACCCACTGGAAATAGTGAGTAAATCTCCGGGTGTGAGAGGAGTGTGCACTCACATGCAGGAACACGATGAAGGTAATTCACCAAAAGTCACACTTCTTCTTCAAACTGTAAAGTGCAGATTTCGCATCTCTGTGAAAATCAATTTATCACATTGGATTCCTTATAACTCGAACAGATCTTTCAATTTGTGTGCTCGAGTTATACTGTATACAAGAAAAAGTTTATAATAGGCACAAAGATCACATACCTAAATCCAAAAAGCCAGATTCATTGTCTTAGCATCGAATTGATCACATTTCAACCAAAACAAGCAATCCATTGTCCAATTAAATCCAAATTTTCATCGTAATATTTTTTATATTTTTTAATTAGTTGCTAAGCTGAAAAATATAAAGAAGTTAATGTTCTTAAAATTTTATTGCCAACTTCCAAGTCCTGAAGCTGAAGAAGAAACAGTTTTCCCGGGGTTGAGGGCACTCGATTCAAAAACGACCGTACGTGCACGGCCAAAAATTAGGCCTTTGAAACCGTACCCTTAGAGTACACAGAAAAATTATCCAAATTTCAGTAAATTTAAGGCAAAAAATCGACCCATCTCATCAAAAAATTCAGTAATTTTAAGAATATTGTATGTTTATTAATAGTGATTCTTATAAATAAATATGTGTTTTTTGAGCAGAAAAATTCTTTTTTTACAAAAATCTGCTTGAGCCATCTTTTACCTACTTTCATGCAAAAAGTCAGATAATGACAAGTCCAAAAAACCCTTTTTTTAGCCGTTTTTTAGCTGAAATTTACCCCAAATTTTTTTTCTCCAAAAATCGAGCTCCGTCACATTCGAAGGTTTAAAAAAAACATCTATCTCATAAAAAAAATTGAGTAATTTGACTAAGAACATTGATGTATGCTTATTAATAGTGATTTTTATAGATAAACATGCGTTTTTTGAGCCAACAAATTTTTTTGCAAAAACCTGCTTGAACCATCTTTTACCTATGATGGTACCTTACTTTCCTGCAAAAAATCAGAAAAAATTAATGATCCAATGTTTCACAAAGTCCAAAACACCCATTTTTTAGCCGTTTTTTGGCCCAAATTTGCCCCAAAATATATTTTTTTGAAAACTGGGCTCCGTCACATTCGAGGGTTTATAGTTATGCATCTTTGTGCAAAAAATCAGAAAAAACTAATGAGCCAATCACGAGGAAAGCTAATAACGAACGAACGAACGAACGAACGAACGAACGAACGAACGAACGAACGAACGAACGAACGAACGAACGAACGAACGAACGAACGAACGAACGAACGAACGAACGAAACGAACGAACGAACGAACGAACGAACGAACGAACGAACGAACGAACGAACGAACACGAACGAACGAACGAACGAACGAACGAACGAACACGAAACGAACGAACGAACGAACGAACGAACGAACGAACGAACGAACGAACGAACGAACGAACGAACGAACGAACGAACGAACGAACGAAACGAACGAACGAAACGAACGAACGAACGAACGAACGAACGAACGAACGAACGAACGAACGCCGGGGTAGGTCCAAAAATCGAATTTCGCGGAATTTAATTTCGCGATTAAGCCATTTTGGTGTGTTTCGCGGAATATAATTTCGCGAATTACGCCCAAATTCACGAAATTAAATTCCACGAAAATTTCTTCCGCGAAAATTTCTTCTCTTACGGTAGTTAGGTGTCCGGACAATTCCCCCCTGGTGAATTCCCCCCAGTAAATTCCCCCCCGGTGAATTCCCCCCAGTAAATTTCCCTCTGGTGAATTCCCCCCCGGAAAATTCCCACCCGGTGAATATATTTCCCACCCATATATTTTCATATGTGTTTTTAAGTTTCGAAATCATGGACTGTAACCCAAGGGGGGTACTAGGGTTGGCGAATGAGAGGTATGTACGGAAGGGACCTACGAAAACCGACCCTTAGAGAGACTGATATTTTTGCTGAAAAGGTGACCCTTAGAGAGACTTTTTGAATTTTTTGTTTTTCGATTTTTGAAAAAAGTCATACCCTTAGAGAGACTTTATTACAATTTTTTCTCTGGAAATCAAAAAATTTTCTAAAAATCCTGAATTTTCCGACCCTTAGAGAGACTAATTTAAAACTTTCAGTCGAAACAAACCTCCAATTTTAGGGTCAAGGATTTTTACAAAGTTTTAAGAATCACAACTCGCTTATTTCAAATTACATGATTTTTTAGTTCACCAGGGGGGAATTCTCCGGGTGGGAATTCTCCGGGGGGGAATTCACCAGGGGGGAATTTACTGGAGGGGAATTCACCGGGGGGAATTCACCAGGGGGGAATTGTCCGGGAATCCGGTAGTTAGTACATAGGTCTCAAGCATAAAATGGCAGTTTTGTGAAAGGAGTGAGCCTTACTTGCAATTTATAACTGATAGTGCTCTAAAAATGGCATTCTTAGGCTTGAGTAGCCAAGTTCCATGATGGTGATATTATTTGTATTATTCTTAATTTTTTGGCCATTTTCATCATTATAAAGTGTATTCTTATAAAACAAGCTAGATGCTGAATGGACCTACCTTATGATGAAAGTTAGATAGCAATGCAAGAAGAAAAATGACAAGTGATACTTTGATGGACCTACCTGGATTATGCATTTAACACGTTTATAATTGATATCTACGTGACGTGACCATTAAACAATCAATCAGAACACAAATAGTGACGATCTATTAAAATTAGTCGTTTGTTTCTTATAAAAAAAACGTTTAGAAACCAAAATTTCATGCTCTTGTTCTTTCATATTCAAGACTTCGTGAGCAAAAAAACATCTCCAAAAAATTGAGTAATTTGGCTAAGAACATTGATGTATGTTTATTAATAGTGATTCTTATTGATCAAGATGCTTTTTTTGAGCTGAAAAATTCATTTTTTACAAAAGTCTGCTTGAGCCATCTTTTATCTACTTTCATACAAAAAATCAGAAAAAACAAAGGTCCAATATTTCACTAAGTCCAAAAAACCCTTTTATGGCCGTTTTTTTAGCTGAAATTTACCCAATTCTTTTTTCTCCAAAAATCGGGCTCCGTCACATTCGAGGATTTACAGTTATGCATCTTTGTGCAAAAAATCGTAAAAAATGAAAGAGCCAATCAATCTAATACCTAAGCAATTGATAATGTGCTTATAAAAAATATCGAATTTGGCCAGTTTTTCTATAAAAACACACCAAACAACCAAAATTTCCTGTCTAAACACTCGTGAGAAATAAAAAACATCTATCTCATAAAAAAATTGAGTAATTTGACTGAGAACATTGATGTATGCTTATTAATAGTGATTCTTATAGATAAACATGCGTTTTTTGAGCCAACAAATTTTTTTTGCAAAAATCTGCTTAAGTCATCTTTTACCTATGATGGTACCCTTCTTTTATGCAAAAAATTAGAAAAAATTAATGATCCAATTTTTCACAAAGTCCAAAAAACCCGTTTTTTAGCCGTTTTTTGGCCCAAATTTGCCCAAAAACATTTTTTTTCGAAAATCGGGTTCTGTCACATTCAAGGGTTTTATAGTTTAGCATCTTTGTGTAAAAATCATAAAGAATGAAAGAGCCATCTCGAGAAAAGCCAATACCTAAGTAATTGATAATGTGCTTATAAAAAATATCGAATTTGGCCAGTTTTTTACGAAAACACGCCAAGCCAACCCAGATTTCCTGTCTAAACACACATATTCTTCAAAAGTAAGCCCTCATGAGCAGAAAAAACATCTATCTCATAAAAAAATTGAGTAATTTGACTAAGAACATTGATGTATGCTTATTAATAGTGATTCTTATAGATAAACATGCGTTTTTTGAGCCAACAAAATTTTTTTGCAAAAATCTGCTTGAGCCATCTTATACCTATGATGGACCCTTTCGTGCAAAAAATACAACTCCCCTTTTTTTTGTCCTTCACTTTTAAACCTCGTTCACAAGGCTAGGGCACACGGCTAATGGCAATATAGCGTTTCGGCGCTTTAAAGATTTTTTATATTTACGGATTTTAAGTTTGCCTTGGAATAGTTATTCAGTCACAACTTACCATCAGATTTATCCTTGTGACTGAATCAAACTAGCTTAAATTTCTAGATCAGCGTGTTTCAAACACACTGTTGGTAACCACCCACCAAAAAAACTATAGGAAAGAACTCTCTTTAATTAGCATAAGATATACACTATTCACTTCGTCCACTTTTCCACTAGTCATCAGCTTATAGGTCCTATTCACTTGTCACTGGAACAGTCATCAGCTTATAGGTCCTATTCACTTGTCATTGGGACAGTCATCAGCTTATAGGTCCTGTTCACTTGTCACTGGGACAGTCATCAGCTTATAGGTCCTATTCACTTGTCACTGGGACAGTCCATCAGCTTATAGGTCCTTTTCTTGTCACTGGGACTGTCATCAGCTTATAGGTCCTATTCACTTGTCACTGGGACAGTCATCAGCTTATAGGTCCTATTCACTTGTCACTGGGACAGTCATCAGCTCAGTCACTTCATAGGTCCTGTTCACTTGGTCACTGTCACTGGGACAGTCATCAGCTTATAGGTCCTATTCACTTGTCACCAGTGGGACACTTGTCATCAGCTTATAGGTCCTATTCACTTGTCACTGGGACAGTCATCAGCTTATAGGTCCTATTCACTTGTCACTGGGACAGTCATCAGCTTATAGGTCCTGTTTCCACTGTGTCACTGGGACAGTCATCAGCTATAGGTCCTATTCACTTAAGTCCTGTTCACTGGGCAGTCATCACTTATGGGACTCATTCACTTGTCACTGGGGACAGTCATCAGCTTATAGGTCCTGTTCACTTGTCACTTGGGACAGTCATCAGCTTATAGGTCCTGTTCACTTGTCACTGGGGACAGTCATCACTGCTTATAGGTCCTATTCACTTGTCACTGGGACAGTCATCAGGTCTTTCACTACTGGGACAGTCCTTATAGGTCCACTTGTCACTGGGACAGTCATCAGCTTATAGGTCCTGTTCACTTGTCACTGGGACAGTCATCAGCTTATAGGTCCTATTCACTTGTCACTGGGACAGTCATCAGCTTATAGGTCCTGTTCACTTGTCACTGGGACAGTCATCAGCTTATAGGTCCTGTTCACTTGTCACTGGGACAGTCATCAGCTTATAGGTCCTATTCACTTGTCACTGGGACAGTCATCAGCTTATAGGTCCTGTTCACTTGTCACTGGGACAGTCATCAGCTTATAGGTCCTATTCACTTGTCACTGGGACAGTCATCAGCTTATAGGTCCTATTCACTTGTCACTGGGACAGTCATCAGCTTATAGGTCCTATTCACTTGTCACACTGGGGACAGTCATCAGCTTATAGGTCCTATTCACTTGTCACACGGGGACAGTCATCAGCTATAGGTCCTATTCACTTGTCACTGGGACAGTCATCAGCTTATAGGTCCTATTCACTTGTCACTGGGACAGTCATCAGCTTATAGGTCCTATTCACTTGTCACTGGGACAGTCATCAGCTTATAGGTCCTGTTCACTTGTTACTGGGACAGTTATAGTCTTGATGGACCTGCGAAAAGAAAAATATGAGAATCCTACCTAAGTCACGTGACATTACAATAAAATTTCAGCGCTTGACCAATCAGAAGCTTCGCGGGTTTTCGAAAACAATAGCAACAATATTTTTTCCGATATTCACCTTTTTTTTTTGCCTGCGATGGCTTAAAGCACTATATTTGGTAGCCCTTCGGGCTTTTATCTATGGGCATTTATTGTACAAACTCTTAACTTTTGATCCTGTTCATATTTTTAAATGAAATCTTGCACACAAGATATTTTGACTAAATAAATTTTTGATGGCATCTTTTATCATCCCTAAAGTGTGCAAAAACAGGAAATTTCTTTTGTTCTTCCAAAAAGCTATTGTAAACCAACAAAGCCTTTAGAAAAAGTTCCCTGAATTAAAAAGGCGTATTTAATATCGTTATAACTTAATAATAACGGTTTAAACAATTTTGATGCAAAAAAAATTGGCACTGAAGAAGTGTCATAAAAAAAGAATAGGTGTCATAAAAACGACACGTGTCACTGTCAGAGATGTCGTCATGCTCAAGGTATCAAAGTTTTAGGTATGATACCTTCATCTACGTAAAACGAGCTAAATATTAAACATGCGTTCTTTAAAATAGGAAATCCTGTCGTACTAAGGAAAGACCCATTCAAAGTAGAAATTCAAACGATGTACTTTAGTTCCTGACAATATCTTCAAATTGTTAATTCTATCTATCGCGAATGAAGTGATTTCATAATAGTAGAACGTTTACAACGCACTGGACTCAACTTTAGTACCTTCAAATTATGCATAGACCTGATTATATCAAAACAAACAAAAAACTAGGGCCCATGAAAACAAAAACACCGACCCCCAGCTATTCACCCAAGAAACAAGTGTACCCAATCGGTGCTGTGGATTTAAGAAAAATTTTCTCCCCAATGAAACCGAAAAACTGGAAATAAAAAGTATATTGCATACCTATACAAAAGAAAGAGACACCACATCAACCAATATTGAGTGAAGACCACAAGATACCATCATGTGAACAATTTATAACAATGCATATAATTCCATATTTTCACTTTCTAGTTTTTTTAAGTTGCTAAGCTGAAAGATATAAAAGAAGTAAACATTTTGAAATTTATATTTAATAATGATTACAGAAACAGCTTAACAAGTAGAATTATCTGATAATGACCCTAAGTGCGAGTGAAGGTCGAAATATCACAATAACATAAAGTTAGTATAAACATAGTCGTTATAAAAAAACCCCAGTCTGAAAGGCTTTTATTTCTTTCTATTATTAACCGTTAGAGCTTGCGTACCTTAAATTGGTTTGTTTTGCATAGCTTTTGATCATTTGATTATAAAATTAACCAATCCCAAGAGTCAAAAATGGTAACGTGATAAGAAAGTATACAAATCGCAACTTGCCTTTTATTTACAACAAAGGAAAAGTTGACAATATTGCCAGACAGGGGATTTAATAATGAATATGGTATAAAGATCGACCTACACAAGTATTAAATCATTTTAATAGTAAGGTGTAGGACAATGCAATCACCAATCTCCAAGTAGACTACGGTTACTGTACAAGCTCCATAAGAAATCTACTAAGTTTGGCGGTCCTATTCAAATATGGATGAATATATAAAAACAAGCTTTAAGCGCAGTGATTTGCTAGTTAAAAACCATCGGTATTGAATCCATAATCTACCGTCAATAGAAAATATACCAAGTTGCTTTTGTTTTCATTTTCTGGCAAGAGTCAACGCGGTTTTGAATGTTTTTGAATGTTTAAATTACCGAATAAGCTTGTCAAGTCATCACATTTACCGCACTGCTTTTAAAGACAAACAGAAAACTTTCAGAGTAGAGCGCGGTGCTGACAGAATTTAAATAATAAAAGCAAAAAGGCCCTGTTTATGAAGATTAATTTGAACCCAAAAATGAGTTAAATATCCCTAAGAAATCGATAAAAATTCAGTAACGAATGTTTTGCTCTTAGGCTGCTAAGCCTTTTTACTTCTACTCTGTCAATAAATAAACTATTGGGAGAGCTTTGGGATAACTTTGACTGTTACAATATAATCAACATAAATAAAATATAGCCAACACCTAGATTTAAGCTCATGGTTTTCCTGAAAATTTAATACCTAAAAATAAAATAAAAAATTTATAAATAATTACAAAATATAAAATTCAAAGTAAGGGTGAAAGATTTTTCTCAACACTCTAAGTTATAAGGATATAACATTGGAAAGATAATCACGAGATTCTATTACTATTTGACTATAGAGGTTGCAGTCTCTAAAACGAAAAAGGTCTGCAAAAATTGAGATATAAATCTAAGAAATTTCAGAAGGTAAGATATATGCGAGAAATTATTCAGATTTGAAATAGGTTGGGAGTATTACAATTCAGTTTCTGTAAAAGATATAAATATGAGCAAACTAGGCAGAGGGCTCTTCCAAAAAATGTTTGTACATGTGGGGTGGAGGATATAGTGTCCGGGGGTAGTGAAAATTCTAACAAAATTTGCCTTGTCCTGGGGGCAAACTTGCTCTGTTTGTGGGTAATTTGCTCTGTTTGGGGTAATTTGCTCTGTTTGAGAGTAATTTTGAATGTCCAGGGGGGTCAACTGATGCTGTCCGGGGGTTAGACCTGCTGTCCGGGGGTTAGACCTGCTGTCCGGGGGTTAGACCTGCTGTCCGGGGGTAAATATCCAAAAAATGTTATATCCTAGATACCCTATATTCAAGTTTTTTCTGGAAAAGCCCAAATTATTTTACTCGCTTTGTTTCGTCTTTTTTCAATTTCCAATGTTGTTTTTCATCACTGACGTCACAAATCGCCATGGTTACGAAAAAATATTGTTCGACATCTTGACTTAAACACATACCATAAGCTGGATTGTATAAGCGTTCATCTTCCTATAAAGGTAACAACGGCTTTTAGATATTAAAGAAGTTTATTAGTGCACTGAAAACCTTGAAGAAGTGCAGCCCTGCCTTAACGGTAAATTATTTTTGAAATCCTTTTTTTTTCAGTAAATTTTTGAGCTTTTGCGATGAAAAAAATCCAAAAGACAAGACAAAACGATTTTATTTTATTGCAAATTAGAAAATTATTTTTGGCAACAAATACTTGCAGGAAAAATTTCATTAAAATTTCGGTTGCTTTGTTTTTAACTCTGATTGAACTTCGAACGGCTTTTCATGTCATGAATAAGTAAGTTTGAGTTCCTAACATCCAGACAGAGAGGCGAAATGGAATAATTAGTAATCTCATAAATTCAAGAGATAATTTACCTTACACCTATGTTATATCATGGGAATTTACACCTTGTAAGGAAATTACAATGATGGGTAGTCAGAAGGTCTTAGTACAAGTAGTGGGTAAAACATCCTTCACATTGCCCGATGATGGGAGAAGAATCTATCGAAACATAGCCAAACGTAAATCTTGTGATTCAAGCCACGATAAACTTCCAATATGAATAAATAAATTATCTGAAAACCTTGGAAAAATGCATAAAATTCTTCCCATGGCAACCATCATAGTGGTGGGAGTGATTATTTCATAGACGTGTGCAAAAAAGCACCATTAATTCATCTCTTCAAGATTAAATATTGAAGGTTTCGACAAAGTAACAAGGAAAATGGAGTGATGACTAAATCATTCAAGAAATCTGATTTACTTATGAACATTTTCTAAGACATATATGGGGATTAACCACCCTATTTTTGTCTTTTCGGGACCAATTTTCCTAAAAATGTTGATTTAACTCCAAAATAAGACTACTATGTAACAAAACATCATGATGTCTCAAACTTTAGTACTGCCCCCCCCACCCCGGAAATAACTAGGAAACTAGACATTTTCCTACTTTATGATATTTCCATTGTTGGCCAGCTTTTTCTCCATGACACTTCATGAGGCGTACTTGACTGTTACCAGCATTGTAGAACAGTTCAACATCCAAACACAATCTATTCTTTCCATGCTTCAAACGAACTTCTTCCTCATCTGTGTAATACCAGTCCTAAGGAAATCGAAAAGCAACCTTTTTTACTTCGGAATTTTGGAAATAGCACGATTCTTTTTCGGTATTTCGGAATTCTGAAATTGTTCAGTATCGAAAATCGATCCTTTTTTACTCTGGAATTTCGGAAATGAAGAGTTTTTGCTCAAGTAATTCGGAATTTCTTCTCTTTTTGTGAAATTTAGACAGTATGACGAAAAAGGGTAGTTTTTGCAGAATTTCAGAAATCGTGGTAAAATTCTTCGGTTTTCCGGATATCAGTCAAACAACCCCGTACGCCCCTCCCGCTACAAATGGTTTTACATGGAGGTTTTATACAGGTTATTATTTATTTGTTAAAGGATTGAGGTTCAAGGCACGCCGTGGGCCTCTAAGACAATCACTTGTTGTTACAATTTTCTTTAGGTAAAGTTTTGTTCTGAGGCTTCCCCTGACTTTAAATTGAATGTTTTTGTCTTTCATTTGAGCATTGAGCTCATGTGCTCACTTGCACAATTCTTTGATTGTCAATCGTTCAATAATTGTGAGGTCTTCTGTTGCTCGATAGGATGAAGGAGGGCCTTTGTATGTCGTGATGGCTCTCAAGACTTTGTTCTTGTCTTCTTCATTCTCGAATACTACCTTGATTGGTCGATAATTCCCTTTCTCCTCTCTTTCTTCTGTGAATACTCCAATCCTCTGTGTGTTTATAATTTTTATGTCCTTGATGCCCAGTTGTAAACCAAGGATTCTGTACTTGATAAATTTCTCTTCGTAGATTTTCGTTGTATTCTCGGGATCCTCCAGATGTTCTCTGATTCCATGGAAAATTAGGTTACATGCTGTGGATCGCTGATTGCCGGCTGTTTCACATCGAGTTATTTTCTCCACCTTATTTGATTTTTGATTCATCTGTTTGGATACAGCTTCAGGATAACTAACCTCTTTCGCCTCTTCGATTAAGATGTTCTCGATCTTTGTTTCTATCTTTTTCTCGAGTATGCTCATCTTTATTTCCAGGCTTTCTTTGATTCCTTTTGTAAGAAAGTTCATCATTTGATTTCAGTTGGGAAATCTCTTCATTTTGTTTTCACATGCTTTAATTTCCTTTTGAAGTCCTTCGATTTTGGTGTTTCTGCATGTTTCAACTAGTTCAGTCAGCTCTGGCGAGATCTTAACGCAACTTTGGCATTGAAAACTTCGAGATTTAAACGTTAAGCAAATCTGTATTTGGTAGATTGGTAGCTCGGAACAATCATAATGAACATCTCGGTGGCACTTCCTACAGTTCAGAGTGTCTTTTGGTGTTGTTCCTTCTCTAATAAAGCATTTTTCTGGGGTGCAAACCTGATTTTTAAGCGGCAATTCTTGGTCATTTTCATCGATTTTTTTCCTCCATTTTCCTTGTGAGATTCGCCAGCTTAAAAAAAGACGTCTTGATGCGAAAAGTATTTGACGTATTAAAAGTGTATGCAGACTCGTTACCTTGTATTTGGATAGGTGACACTTCCCAAGAACAATTCTTGACTTCGATCTTGGCTCGTTGGCCCCTTTGACCGCCATACATAGAAAACTGTTTGGATTTACAATCTAAAAATCATAAGGAGCCTCGTCTGTCATCATAAAAAAAAATTTCGGAGGCTGGTTGGTGCATATCATTATACTTTGATGTCAGAAATTTTCGCGGCCAAGATTTTCCCGTGATTTTTATGAATTTGCTAAAATTTGCTAGATAAAATGGTTGAAAAAAAATCTATATTGCTGAGCTGCAAAATTAAATTCCCGCGAAAAAAAAACCATAAGTACTTATAAGTAAATTCTATTCTCATAATACGCAAAATTAAAATCCCACCAAATACAAATTTCTGAAATTAAAGTATTTTTTTCAATCTTTTTTACGAGAAGTTTTGATTTATAAGCCAAATGTAAAAAATTGATTCCTTTGGAAGCAAAAAAAATTACCCTTTAAATTAAATTTCCCGGTGGATGTTCGATACCACTGGACAAGACAAATTAGACTACACCTCTCCCCAGTAAGAAACTGTTTGACTTTAAAGAGATAAATTTCCTAGGACAGAATTTAACAATTGAGCTGGGGTAATGATTGAACATGCGATGATTAAACATACCGATACAACCGAAGTGATATTGTCAGCGTTTTTCTTAGAGTCGCCCAAAACATTCCAAGCTTGGCCTTCTCTCACACCAGGGATTGACATCTCAGGGTAAATTTCACGTAGAAACCAGTCGAACGATTTACAGTCCAAATCCCTACGTAATTTCACGCGTTTGCTAACGTCTGGTTTATACGTGCGCAATGAAGGACGTGATGCGTAGAAATGTTTTTTGTATCCATCCAACCAAACTTCAGCAACGCGTACTGCATTTTCTCCATCGTGTGAAAGATCAGTTTGCGCATTACCGATTCGTTGGCTTCGAAACACGTGACCAACACGTGAGCAAGGAACTATTTCCAGTCTTCCTCCACACATCCAGATCTAAGGTTGAAATTTTTAAAGGATAAATCATATTTAAAGAATTACAAACTGAGCACTTAATAGATTTCTTGTAACCAAATGAGATTCTCCAAATGACATTTCAATCAAAGTTCGCACGTTTTTCGGTTAAAATTGAATATATCGAAACAAAAACCAGTTTTACGAGGTATATTGGTTAGGATTTGTTGTCACCTGCTGTCAGTTTTCTATAACAATTATATGTTTGTTTCAATATATCCTAATTTTTTTCAAAGTAATAACCCTCTAAAATTGAAGATTCACTAATATGAAAATGACGGTCATTTTACAATTCTACAATTCTTCATTTTTCATTTTTTCATTTTACTTTCCAATGTTTTTTGATATTTTTCAATAATACCCAACTCTTTATCATCTTTTCAACGAGCAGATTATATCGAGGCAGACTTTATTGCGACTATCGTAACATACTCTGAAAGAAATTTCCAAATTCTCTCCTCCCCAAACCTCCATCATATCATCATAAGCACCAAGTTCAAAGAAGTATTTGCGATCCATTGCAAACAATCCTCCAGCCATTGTTGGTGACCTAAAAATGAGAAAAAAATGAAATTTTTGGTTCATATTTGGTCAGATGTGAGTGATTCTTCTGCTAATTCTAGAGCTTATATTTTTCAGCCGGGTAGCTCAAACGGTAGAGCATTCGCTTTGCAAACCAAGGCTTGTGGGTTCGATCGCTGGTCACCACCCACTCAGCAAATGAGTAGCTTAGGTTAGGTAATCTGATGATGGGCGGTAAGCTACGGGGAAGTGAGAGTAGGTGTGGCGCCCCACCTCAACATTCAACCTCCAGTCTAGCGCAAATAGAAAAGGCAGACTCCCTATATCCCGGCTCCACTGTCAGCCACCAGATTAGTATACTTACTTCCTAATTATTTTCATTCAACATCACTTTCTTACCATTTTTCGTTCTGGGTCAATCCATAGAAATTTTTTTATAGTTATCCCTATGATATATAATTTTAACTCTCATATCATTTAAAATTGAAATGACATACTTAAATGGGTCTTTTTTCGGGTTTCCTTTTTGTGTTTCGGGAATTTGTTCCCAGCCAAAAGCCAAACTCCACGTAAAGCCACCTCTAACTATCGGAGATGCCAAATAGACAAACGTATGTGAATCGATTAAATCGATAACTGGACAAACAACATTTTTACGATTTTCTCGAATTCTTTCAATAAGTGGTTCCAACCAATGACTATTAACTTCACAGTGACTGTCAAGAAAAACCAAAATGTCACCAACAGCTGCACGGGCACCTAGCAAACGACCTCGTATGAGACCTTGGCGTTTGTGAGCTTGGACGAGTTTTACGGTGGTTGTTTTTGTTGATTGAATGAAAGAATGAATCTTTTCGATATTTGCTGAAAGATTAAACATTATACCATTTTTTGAAGACTAACTGTCGTAAATTCACCACTTTATTTCAAAAATACTAGTTCGATTCACAAGCTCAAAATGAATGAAAAATTCTAAAGTCATGTACAATAAGAACATTTTAAAAACAATCAAGGCTGAAAATTTCAAAAACCTAAGCTAGCCCAGCCTGAGTCAAAATTTTCTGATTCTTAAAAAAAGGTGTGAATCATACTTTCAGTACTGAAGTCATCTACCAATAAGATTTCCTTAACGAGGTCACGTGGTGTACGTTGAAGAATGCTTCCCACTGTCCGAAGCAACGTTGAAATAGCCTCGTTGTGAAACGTGATAATGATGCTACAATGTGAGCCCTGGGTTTTCCATTGATGTTTACATCTGAAAAGCAACATGTAGAAGCTGTCGTTTTGATATCCTTTAAGTCATTCGTTATTTATTGCATAATTATCGTCGGTAGCATTGGTTTTCAGTAGTAAAAAAATCAATAAAACACGTGCTTCTCTCTCTAATTTTCATACTCAATTAAAGAAGCCCTTTTTAGATTTGCTATTCATGGTATGCATCATTGCAATGTCTTCTGACATTACACCACGGACTGCACGGACTCAAACAGCTGGTTGTATGTGACGTAAATCCGTCAGTACGTCAATAGCAAGCAATGAGCTGATGGGGCTGTGATGTAATGTCAGAAGACATTGTAGTGGTGCATATCATGAATCCTAGTCTCAATCTGAGTCAAAGTTTTCAAAACAAAAAGAGACCACAGGTACCAGAGAGTAATGGACAAAGGATGCATACTTACAATTTATTCCTAGTGTCCGGTATACTCCTATAATACCCAATTCGATCGGACACCAACAGATTAAATGAGAATTTTTTGTAACCTTCTTCTCTTTTCTTCTCTTCTTCTTCAGTTTTAACGAGACCAAAATAATCTTCATCTACAAAATACTTGCTTCCAACGCTTTTAATTTCAGTGGATGCGTCTTCAGCTGCTGTGGTCAGTGCACTGGATTTGGTCTCTTTGTGATCGTATTTAAAGGCATCAGGTGTTGTGTAGTAGCTATTGTGATGGATCAAATACAGAACTACCATGCACAATATGATGACAAGATAGTATTTGGCTCTCTGTAAAGAAGTAGAATGCAGTTTTTTTAGGTATTTAAAAGTTTCTTGCTATATTTGGTAGGAAAATGTAAAATTTTATTCGCATATTCTTGAAACACCCGGAAAAGGCAAAAAGATCAGAAGTGTGATTTAAATATTCTTCTAAAAATCCAAAACTTGCACTTTATTGCCTGACATAATATACATACATACAACGGATTTATCAAATTTCGGGTAAAAAAACATACCGCTTTCATTTTCCATTGTAACCTCATCCTTTCATTACATCACTGTAGTTTTCAAGTCACCATTTTGATTCATCTATTTGTTAGTAATTATTTCTCTGCAAAAAAGAAATTCTTTAAATTAAACAAAATTCAAAAAAGTCAGTTCTTACTTTGTGGTAAGCAATCGAACTTCTCGTAAGTTAAACTAAGACCATGTTCAGAAGCTACGGTTCCGTTCCGTTCCATTCCGAAACGGTCCTGAAACAAGTGTGAACGTCAAAATTCAAAACGTCAAAAAAGAAGACGTTACAACGCAAATCAGATCGAAACGGTTTCGTTCCACTAGCAAAATTATGTATCTGGAATTCTCTACGGCTACGGTTAGAGTGGCGAGGGAAATGGCGAGTAAGGCAAGTGATGGCGGGTGAAAGCAAGTTTGATATTTAACGTACGACATTATGTCGACTTTACTTATACGGTGTTTTAGTGTTTTTCCCGTACAGAGCAAAGTAGACAACGACATGTTGCCTTTGGTGACGACCCGCATGGGCAGTCCCGCAACCGTAGTCGTAGATTATCTCCGATACATAATCTCGCTACTATTTTCATCTGAACACCCTCGATCCGTATAAACGAAAACCATACCGGAACGATACGAAACCGTAACGTCTGAACATGGTCTAAGCTAAGTACCATTTAAAACTGGTTCTTATTCGGCTCAAAAAAACAACGTAAGATAGATCACAATCCTCTCGACCACGTGTTTTAATCTCTTGTAGCATATTGCTTGATTTTTCCTCGGAGGGATAAACTTTGATCATTTTGTATAAAACAAAATATAATCAAAGAAAAACACGAAATTAAAACAGAAAAGCTCATCCAATTTGTATGTAAAATTGTAAAAAAAAATTATTCAAAGCCTAACTATTTTAAATACAATTTCAAAAAACATATCTAAAAATGATTTAGAAACCAAAAGTATAATTCTGTAAACCTTGCTTGAAATCAACTAGTAGATTTGGTGGGTCTGAAACAAATATAATCAATATCCTAACTGAACTGTTTCCCTTGAATCTCATAGAAAGTGATAGGTAAATAATGCAACGAAATGACGGTACAAAAACTAGAAGGAAAATCAACTCAATCTATTGTAACGAGTTTAACTAGTAGTTTTCGAAGGTAGAGAGATAAGTTTATTTAGTTCAAAATAAAAGTATTACTTGTATCAAAAGATAAGAATTGACATCAGCATTCACATTAAACTCCTCCAAAACATTTCAAATCATGGTTGTTTTCTCATAATCAAGTTAGAAATCACCTAGGACGTTTAGAGGGCAAAAATGTCATTAGTCGCCCAATTATGGTGGGCGACAATTAATACCACTGCATTGAAACTCAATTCTTAAGACCAAAACGGCGGTAAGGAAAAGTGCTTGGAAATTACCCTGGAAAGTCCTCAGTTAACTGTTAAAAATTTGTTTTTTTCGAGTAATTTTGTGAGAAAGAAAATAAGGCTGGCTGATTCAGGAAAACCCGAAAATCGACCATAAGAAATGTTCCTTGCATGAATAAACGACTTTAGAGATACTCTGATAGTAAACCATAAGGCTCCAGTAGCCATACACACTCCAAATCAGATCATAGGCCCTACACCATAGCCTGACCATCAAACTTTAACATCACCAGTATATCATTGATTCATACTCTTAGCCACCTTCAGAAATCTGCTCTTCAGCAATCTTTGTTTCATTTTGTTTTTCCCATAAATAACCGTAGTATGAGTCTGGATTCTGCAGTAACTGTTGATGGGTACCTCTTTCCGCAACACCTCCATTGCCGAGAACGATAATCTCGTCGGCATCGACCACAGTTGATAATCGATGTGCAATAAATAATGATGTTTTATTCTTAGTGATTTCACGTAGAGATTTCAAAATGTTCTGAAAAGGAAATATAGATTTACCTCAAATATTTGTGTCGATGTTCTTTAAAGTAAACGTATAGCTTTATATAACTAAAAGTCTTTCAAGGATACTATTTTTTCAAGAATCAAGGGCTCTTTTCCTTTTTCTAACTCGGTCGATTTTTTTGTACTTTACAACGAGAAAGACTAGAAAGACGACTGAAAAAGATAAAAAGTTTGTGTGAATTTCTGACGTCAGAAATGAATTTTCCTAACAACGCTCCGCTCTATAAATACCCGTCGTCATGCGAAAAAAAACAACCAATCGCATTGCATCGTAAAAACACATACAGACCGCATCAAAAAAAAAAAACCGGTTAAAAATATATGTAGTAAATTGGTAACAAATGTCGATAAAACCATTGGCACATTGGCACGGGAAAGGGTCTAATCATTCCTCATTCTGCAGACAGTTCATGCAAAAAAAATCAGTAAAAACACCACTAACCATTTCAGTTATTGAGTCCAGAGAGGAAGTTGCTTCATCGTACAGAATGATCGACGAATCCTTTAAAATAGCACGTGCGATCGCGACACGTTGTTTCTCGCCTCCCGACAATTTCAAACCACGCTCACCGACCCGCGTATCGTACCCGTCGGGCATACGCATTATGCTGTCATGAACATCAGCAGTTCGGGCGGCTGCGAAGACGTCCTCGGCGGACGCATTTAAATCACCATAGTTGATGTTGTAAAATATTGTGTCGTGAAAAAGGACTTGATCCTGTTAAATAATTGGAGAAAACTTTATCAACAAAGTAGATCTAGATTTTCGGTATTTGCAGGTGAAAAAATACATTGGGTAATGCAAGTTTTCGTGTTGTCTGAATTATGCAGAATTATGTCGTTTCGTATCGATGAAACGAATATGGTATCAATATTGAATACAAAAACAATCAAACCAAGAGCAAGCATATCTGGTTGATTTTTTTTCGGTAAAATATAACTATCATTCAAAAGCGTCTCCTACCTGGGGAATAATCGAGATGTTCTTTCTGAGACTAGATAAAGTGACGTCACTTATGACTTGATCACCTATTCGGATTGTACCACTATTGGGCTCCATGAAGCGGTACAGCATTCGAACGATGGTCGATTTCCTAGAATGGTACACGAGTTTTAAAAATTGGGCTTTAAATCTATCATGACATCGAAAAACAAACTCCCTGTTATGCTGTTTAGGTAGTCAAACAATTAGTGAAATTAATGTATTTTGAACTTCAAAAGTAAATAATATGATCTGAAAAATAATCACGAAAGAAATCAAAACACATCAAACGTTCATTGATATTTTACCCAGAACCAGAGCCTCCAACAATGGCAGTCTTTTTGCCAGCTTGGATGGTCATCGATAAATCGTTGAATATTGGTGCACCACCCTCATATTGGAAAGCTACATTCTCAAAGACGATGTCTTGTTGTTTGTCAGATGTTAGCATCAGTGGAGGTGCATCCGGTATTTCCTGCATAAAATAATGATTTTTACAACTTTAGTTGTAATCAGTAAAATAATTAATCCTACCGTCTCTTGAGACTCCCAAACCACTTTTTTTCCAAACCTGGTAGAGCTGGGGAAAAATTTCTATAAGCATTGAAGTAAGTAAAGCCATTTTGACCTAGACGCTCTTTGAAAGTCAATTTTCGAAATTCCTTATGGACAAGAACTGATCGTATCATCTGAAAAGATTTGAAAAGAAGATCTGCAAAATTCATAGCGTCAGCCTAGGTTTTTCTCCCAATTCCATTACCTGCTTGATTTCGCTCTTTCCGTGAAGAGTTCGAAGCACCCTTAGAGGAGGTAGTAATAAAAATTCAAAGAAGACCAAAGATGAAAATACAAAAGATAAGAACGAAAACACGAGAACTCATAATTGACAAGCAACTATAGCTAGTTATCCAGTCTTCCCTTCAAATTCAAATCCCAGCACCCTCTCTTAGAATGCCCGAAATATTGTAAACAGCTCCAGCCCCCAACTTCTTTTGGATTTTTAAGAATAAGCCCCCCCCTCCTAGGGGGCTAAAGTAACTTTTGGTAAAGAAAATAAAAAATTACTTTTAACAGATGCGCCTCTTAGAGTACTATATAATAGACGTACAGATCTAGGGTCTGAGTGGACATTTTTCAGTCAGTGCAATTTTTACCAGTGTGTTGATAGAATTCAAAAGATAATCACAATCATAAAAACAAACAAAAAAGTAACTAGCCTTGATTTTACTTTTCTCATCCATCAGTTGGAACATGCTTTGCATATCGATCAATGATTGTCTCAAATCACGATACACTGAACCAAGGAAATTCAAAGGGATTGAAAGCTGGAATAGAAGACCATTCACCATCACTAAATCACCTACAGTCATCGTTCCTAAACAACAAAAGAACGTATTAAGAACGTATTAAGTAAGTAAGTAAGTCTGCGACCACAGTCGGAGGCGACCCGAAGGCTCTTCTTTCGATAGCTATTCACCCGAAGGTAGGGGAGGTCGCCACTCTTTCTCTCTGGATTGCTCCACTTGTATTATTTGACCAGCAAAATCTTAAAAAGTTTCGTTGAAAATAGAACCTTGAAGATGACAAGAAATTTAAAAATTCAGAAAACTTGCAACGCAGAGAAAAATACCTAGCTAATAACATAGAGAGTCATAAGGGATCACTTGTTCATTAAATAGTATATTTCAATTAGTCTACAGTACAATAAAAATGAAAAAGCAGGGACTTTTCTAAGAACTTATGTTCGTATATACTAGCCAAAATACTGAATTCAAGATTAAATTTTAGAAACCTAATCCAAATAATTTACTAACAAAATTTAACTTCTTGATGTATACAAACAGAAATAATTCATATACATATTAAACATCTGAACATTCTTTTGGGGAGCTCGACCCACTGGGGGGGGGGGGCATAGTGCTGAAAGGGGTCTGATCCCTCCCCTTCTTAAATGATCCCCTCCCCTTCTTAAATGACCCCCCCCTTCTTGGCATCCCCCCAACCTTTAAAATTTTTTTATGGTAAAATGGGAAGAGAAACAGTAAAGAAAAATTAAGTCTGGCAACTATATTACCACTTTTTAGTGAAAATAAAGAACTTCCTTTCATGCAGACCAAATTTCATAACAGTGCTGGAAAATAATCTACAATATATGTAAGCCCCCTTCTTAGACGATCCCGCCCCCTCCTTGATATCCCCCTTTTTAATGAAAATTTCTGATACCCCTTCTTTACTTTTTTGGAAGGTATCATCCCCCCCTTAAGAAAGGGGGGGGGTCCGAACTATCAGGGGAAGGGCGGAAGCGTCCCCAAACTCCCAGCTTTATGGATGCATATAGCTTTGCTAACCAGATTAGAAACTCAATCTGAATTTACAAAAACGATCCACAGCTCAAAGTGCTTAGAAAAATCCCTGCAAGGAATACTAATTAATTCATGAGGCTAAATTAACAGCCATCCTAGTTGTAGTAAGACTTTGGTAGATGATCTGGGAATATTTTAAGAACTAATACACGATAGTAAGTAGACTAAATACCTTGCATAATGCTTTGACTAGCCAGTAACATCATCACTGTCAATGCGCTTGAGAAGATGAAATTTTGACCGAAGTTCAAGAAAGCTAGAGAAGTTGTCGTCTTTAAAGATGCTTCTTGATATTGATGCAACAGTTTGCCATATCTTTCAGCTTCATACTTTTCATTATTAAAATACTACAAAAGAAAAGGAACAAGAATCCTGAATTAAATCTAATTCCTTGAAATTTGAAGAACAAACGAATAAATCATCCTAGCATTGGAGCTGTTTATACCATACACGGTATCAAATGCTGTTATGTCATTTACAGATATCTAAAAAATTATTTCTGAATATTTCCCAATATGTATAATAATTCTCGATAATTTTTTTAAACTAATACCGTACAAATCTTCTCACATAGACAACTACTGTATTGGTCATATAGACTTGCAGGACAAATTTAAGCTATGAGCGTGAGGACGAACAGGGAGGGTTAAAAAAATGCTTTTGAGGATTTAAACTCTCAAATAATTTCTTACTTTGACTGTTTCATAATTGATCAAAGAATCGATGGCTGTGGAACCTGCTTCATTATCTGCTCTATTCATTTGGACTCGGAATTTTGTTCTAAGAAAAAGAAATTATGAGGCAATTATTACTTCAAAAGCAGTGTGCCAACCTGGGCAGATTCTCTGACACAGGCATGGCATTTAGAGTGAATAGGTGCCATGTGCAGGGTATCAGATTCTACTGGGATTAAAAGCAATTATGACTCTCTTGAAAGATTGATAAAATGGAACCAAATTGTTAAGTAATATTGATGGATTCTGGGGGGTTTGAGTCAAGTTAATGTAAATTTATGCTCCCAAATGCATAATGACAAACAAAAAATATTTAAAAACAAATATCAAACCTCCATTGTGTTATTGAAAGTGTGAATGTAGAATATGCAGCAAGACACGTCAAAGCAGTTATCGTAAATGGTAATCCACAATTGTATGCCTGGTTAAAAAAGAGGAAGTATGAATTACTGTATACAAAAAATGAATTCTTGAAGAAAAATTTAATCTAATGGGTCGTTCTATTTTATATCCATACATTTCCAGGGGTGAAGCTGATTTATATTCCAAAGGTTCAAAGAAAATCTTTCAAATTTCCAGAGAATTTTTCCAAGGGCAGCAATAGAATCCTTTGTTGGGATTTTTCAGAAGTTTTACAATTTTTCAAGGGGATATCTGCACAATTTCAAGAATTATTTTTGGCTTGAAAAGTAATATCCGTATTAAGGTATTAAATGGATTCATTTTACCAACAGAACATTATTTTCTTTAGCCATAAATAGCTGACTTTTAAATATAGAAAAATGACTCACCAAAATACCACTGACCAGTGAAACCTCAAATATAGTTGGCACAATGTTAAATACCATGGCATTGAGGAAGAAAGATATTCCTCTAAAAAGAAAAAAATAGTTTTGTTTAAAACTGAAGATGCAAAAATAAATTTGATTTGTAATTGATTTAAACTTGTTTCTATTACTTCGAAGTAATATTATTGAGGGTTGTCAGACGGTTAAAACAAAAATAATAATTCAATTGTTTGCGAGTTACTTTTCTTTTTAAACTAAAAGGAAAATGTAATATTTTGAATTAATTTTTTGCAAAAAACTCAAAAAAAACATTTGTACAATTGATAATTGTATTAAAAAGTCAAGAAGGCTAAAACTCTTTGGACACTTTGACATACCTAGTGCCCCTATCAACAGCTTTGGATAGCATTCCAGTTTTGCGACTGAGATGATAGCTTAGATCAAGAGAATGTAGGTGGAGAAAGGTCTGTTGTGCCATCTCTCGAACAGAGTTTTGAGCAACACGAGCAAACACTGCATTTCTCATTTCATTGCATAAAGAAGCACCAGCTCTTGCTGCTCCATCTACAAAGAATAAAACAAAGTATAACATGAAATATACAAAAATGATAACTAAAATTTTGGAAGCATATGCAAAACATAAAATGCTCACCAAGAATCAAAGCAAATGGAAGCATTCTTTAAACAGATATTTTTCACTGGTATCTATTCTTATTATCTATGATATGAATACAATATCAGTTTACTTGAAGGAAACAGATGGGTAAATGGAAAAAATCTGTTCATAGCCACGAGAACAGGAAAGTGAGGTAAGGTTTTTACTTTTGAAGGGTGATGTGATAGTAAATTAGCTGGTATAGCATCTACGATTTGATGACTTACAGCCAAGTATGAGAATAGTAGCAGTTGATACCATGGCAGTTTCGACATCTCCAATGGCTACGGGATTACTATTCAAATAATCTACTGCATATTTGAATAAAAAGGGTACTTGGACATTGAGAAGCTGTGGAGAAATAAAAAAAAATTAATAAAAGATGATTCATTCTAGCTCCAATAGATTGAACATTGGGATGAGCTTGAGTTTTTACAAGATACTTCACTAATTGGTAATTTATTAAAGTGATAGAGATGACGCGTTCTTTAGAAAAAGTAATAAGATTCTTTTATTACATCTTAACGACCAACCAAATCAAATAAGAGCTTGTAAAAACTTAGAGTTCAGTCCAATTATAATATGTATGATTTAATCCAAATGTGCTAAAAATAAATGGTCAAAAATAAAAAGTTCTTTACCTTTGATCCTATTAATAAGCTGAGAGCTGTAACAACCCTAGCTTTTATTGCAGGTTTACCAGCAGGCCACACTTGGCTCCCGAGGGTGTTGAGTACTTTGACTGTATCTAGCTCTTTATCCATTTTGTCACTATCAACAGTGACCCCACTGTGGTGACGAAGGCCAATGTATAAAGGAGTTCTTCCAAGTCCATGTCCATTGTAATTCTGGAAAATTGAAAAATTGAAAATAATAAAATTGAAACTTCTATACTTACTTACACAAATATTTTCTATAACTATTGACTGAGAAGTACTGTACTCAAAGTTAAATAACTAGCTATGTTTGGAGGTTAGTTAAATAAGGTTCAAAGGTTTATAAAAAACAAAGCATGCAACATAATAAGTAAGTAAGTCTACGACCGCAGTTGGAGGCAACCCTAAGGCTCCTCTTTTGATAGCTATCTACCTGAAGGTAGGGGAGGGCACCACTCTTTCTCCCTGGATTTCTCCACGTACCCTTGATCCTTCTCATAATTGCTGAGCATCAAGCAGAAAGGCATCAAGTACCATTTTGAGAATCTTTGGTATGACCTGGCTGCTGCGGGTTGAACCCACAACCTTGTGAATCGTAGCCGGATGCTCTACCCCTGCACCACAGTTCTTAGCCAATATAAACACTCAATAAAGAGAAAACAACGCCCATTGTGTGTTGACTAGCTTTTCAAACAATACCTTTGATATTTGCTTTGTAGTTGAATTGTATCCACCAGTATTATTATAATTGACGCAAGTGACAATCCCCCTCTGAGCAATCAACACCTCTCTCCTTAAGATGGATGCCGATGAAAACAAAAATCGATTCATATTATCATCTTCTTGTTACAGATTCCATTCATGTTAAAAATTTACACTTACTGAAATGAAAAAAGGATTAAAGGAAATCTAAGGGCGAAAATTTCTTTATCCTTATTTTTTTTTGACGGAGTGCAGGTCTATTTGAATAAAAACATTGCAAAAAGAACAAGTTTAAAGTCTTTCAAATTAATTGAGTTATCAATGTTTAAAATTTATCAACGATGTCGTCATTGGACTTTTATTTCGAGAGAGAAATTTTTTTATAGACAAAATTTATAGAAAGAAGATGTTTCATGGCAAATTATAATTTGAATGTATATACATAGACAAAGGGAAGTCTTGAGAAAAATGTAATTAGAATAACGAACTTGAAAGATATGCCATAGTGCCAAGCTTTCGGATTTACCAATAAATCGTCAGAGCCAACAACTAAAGAATGGGTGGCAAAAGAAAAGAAAGAAGTAAAGATTTTGTGAAAACACTTTTATTAACCGATGTTATTAAAAAGAAAAGAAAAAGAAGAGAAGATTGACCAAAAGGCCTCTGAAATAGCGAATAGACTCTCCTTAACCCAAAAAACATTGCACTTACAGAACATCATCCAGAAAAATAATTGATCTTGGAGAAAACATTTCAAAATAGTTTCAAAAAGTAATTTAGGAATTTCCTTTTATATTATATATTATATGCTCACAAAAGAATCAAAAATCTAGTCGTTCAAATAAGCTCTTTTGAAACCAGTATATTTTCGATCAATAGGCTTAGGGAACGTGTTTTTGATTTCTTTAACGACACAAGAGGGGATCACTACTCTTTTGTCACGTCTAAGTATCTCGAAATAGCGTGTCCACGATGTATACTGGCAATACGCAGTGCAACGATATTGCCTGTAGAAATAAACGAAAAAAAGACTGGTTTTCAACTCTAACTCTTGCTAGAATTGATTCACTTATTCTATTTAGAATGCACAATTTCGTAGATTTTCAAACCATCTTGATAGATTTACGAACTATTTTACAATATGATGTATTTAGTAATTAAACCAATCAAATTTACCTTACCATTTTTTTGATTATTTTGAAAATTTTCTTATGTCTCCTTCTTGTTATATAAGTGAACTAAAGGGCTGATGGGGTGAGAATGAAAGGTTTGATGTCTTTGTGTTTTGTAATACACGATATGCCTTCAAGTTTCTCTTTGAGAATACTACATTCTTTGCAACATAGACATTCTTCCAAAGTGAAATCCATGCCAATTATACAGTTTCTACAAGCTCACCAATGCAAATTCTCAAGTCTACTAGACTCCAGATCATCATTATCCCGTTCGCAGTCCCTCGAGGACGAGCTTTCATCTTCTTTGTGCTTTGCTGAAAGACCTGCTAGCTCTTTTTTTGAATACTCAGGTTCAAAACCATAAAACCCTCCAATAGCTTCATCTTCTTCATCTGAAGTGTCTGTCTCTGATTCTGATGTTTCTATCTCTGTTTCTTCATCTGAAGTGTCTGTCTCTGATTCTGATGTGTCTAACTCTGTTTCTTCATCAGTGGAAGGGTTAAAAATGTCTGATAAATCACTTTCTTCACTTGAAGATTCACTTGACGACATTTTACTCTGAGTTTAAATGCCTAAATAGTTTTATAAAACTTTAAAGGGGATCTAAGGGCAAAGATTTTCCTATAATAATTGTTTGCAAATTATAGAAACTTTATATCGTGGAAATTAAAATGAGCTATATTATATTTAAAAATCTTAACTAGAAACTGAGTATCCACTGAAATAAAATTTTAAGCTCTAACTCCAAGCGGTTCAGATTTTATATATGGCTGTTTGAAATTTCAAAGTTGAGCGGTCTCAGCCAACAAAAAATCTCAAATTTGGCTAAATAGGGATTTTGACCTCAAATTCCACTTGAATGATAATAGAAACAATATTCTGAAAATATGTACAACTTTTACAAGAAAACAAATATACAGACAACCGGTTATTTAAAATACATGGCCCGAAATCAGGCTTTTAAACCTTGCGCCAAAGTTGAGGCATTTTTAAAGGCAAAAACCTCAAGGAGAGCTTTTCATTTCCCAAAAGTATCCTCAGTTTACTGCAGGAAAACGAAAAATGGGAACCATCAACCTCTCTGATTTTTCAAAATGACAGCTCAATGGAATTTTGGAATTCTTTTTAAAAAAGACGCAAAGTTGGAAGGGGATCAATTTTATATTTTTGAGTATATACAGTTCTGGGAGTACTTTCAGGACATGAACTCAGAAAAAAGGAGTTTTTTGATATTTTTGAGAGTTTTCAGCTCAAAAATTATTTTAAAAGTTATATGTTGGTTTTTGACCAAAAAATTGGATATTTTGCTTCATTGGAGAACCTGAAAGTGGTCTAAATCAATTAATTTGGTGTGAAATCAGGGCTACTGTATGGCAAATTTTTCTATTTAATGAGTTTAGGTGAAAAAAGTTGTTGAACAGGGATCAAATTAACGATTTAAAAGTGCATCGCACATCGCACAAAGTGCATCTTGCCCACCGTAGACGCGAAACTTTTTAGGTTTCACAATGCGTTTTTATCAATATACGATGCATTCAGGCTTCCTCATTTGAAAATTCCAGGCGTGTGGTCAATCGCACTCCTAAACCATTAATTTTAGGAGTTTCTGGCGTGTGATAACTAATTCTGACACCTTTCTTTAGAGACAGGAATAATATGAAAGTTTGAATCACTGATTGAAAAAGGATTATTCCAGATTATTCCTCTCTGACCACTAAGCAAAGGAAAATAGTTTTGACCTTTCTATCAATTTCAGCTGATAAAAAGGGTGTCGGAATTAGATGTGAGGGATGTCAACATTAGACCAAATTACGGTAGGGCTACTCAGTTTCTATAGAACAAAATATCAAAATGAGCCAATTTTGAAACTCTGTCTTACAGACAATGGCTCTTAAAGATTACGCGTGTGATGTCATTGTTGGACTTTCAATATGAACAGATTTGTTTGCTAAACAATGAGATTTTTCTCTCTTTTTTCTAAACTTTGAGCGAGTTTTGGTGTTTTTTATTTTATAATATATAAAGATCCATTGAGCAACAATATTTTTTTATTCATAGCTTCAGCCAGGTTTCTAGCTCCCCCCAACAAAGTAAGGTCCCCCCAACAATTTAGCTCCCCCCAAAAAGTTGCCTTGTGCTAGGTCCCCTAACACTTCAGGTCCCAAGATAAACAAAAACAAAAACATTGTTCTCTCGTCCCCGTAGAGAGAAGTCAATAAAAAATATATGTGAGTACAGTACTGATAAATGAAAACTAAATTTTACTTGTTTTAATATTTATGTTTAAAAGTCTTTTGCTTTTTGTATTTGATTTAATAGTAAGATAAGATATCTTTTGAATTTAGCTGAACAGTCCCCAGAGTCTCAGTCAGATCATCTAGGCTCCCCCCAACAATCTAGGTCCCCCCAAATATTTTGGTAATTTTAGCCCCCAGGCTCTTTAAAGGCCAAAATATTTCTTAGCCCCCCCCCCCCAAAAAAAAAATAAGGGGGGGGCTGAACCTATGTTATTTCAAAAGGAAAAGATGACATTCAAACAGATTCAAAAGAAAAAGATGAGACGTATTCCAATAAATTCAAATAGTATATAATAGAAATTCTCCACGCTCTAAGAAAAGCATGTCTAAGCAATCTGAAATTTGTACAGTGATTCACTAACCGCGAAGTCCGGTAAACTTGCATCAGTGGAGGCAAACATTCATAGCCCTCAAATGAATGACCTATCTGGTCATTAAAATACAAACTTAAATCAAAACAAAAATAGTAGAGTAGAGCTGCAAGCGGAGCTGCGTAGTTCATTTTTTTGTTGAAATTTTGCTGCTTTGAGTGGTCAGTCATTTGAGGGCTATGCGTGTTTCCCTTCACTGATGTAAGTTACCCTACTTAACGGTATAAGAACAGATCACTAAATTCCAGCTCGACATATTGACAGATTGAAGGACTTTTAAAGAACAGAAACTTAATTTCCAGCTAACAGTTTGAACAGATTGACAATTTCCAGATGTTTTGTAGAACAAGTGGAGAATTTCCAGCTACCACTCCATCCAGCAGGCAACCACATTCAGAAGGAAAAGAACAGTAGATTTCAAAGACTTTTTGACTTTTTTGAAATTTCCTCAGAACAGATACCGTAACTTGGTCTAATGTCGACACCCCTCCTCTAATTCCGACACCCTTTTTATCAGCTGAAATTTATAGAAAATTTGAAACTGTTTATCTTTGCTTAGTGCTAGTGGTCAGAGAGGAATAATCCTTTTCCAATAAGTGATTCAAATTTTCATATTAGGTGGCAATCAAAAATATGTTCCATTCGGGTCCTAAAACATCTTCAAATCCAATCGGTTGGTCGGTCGGTCGGTCGGTTAGTAAATTTTGTCGGATTTTTAAGATCTAGTAAATCCCGATGAATTAAGTCGGCAATCAACAGAATTTTATGCCGATCTTTAATTTGCCAAACTAAATTTGCGCGCGCATGTGTTAACCTTAAAGCGGCCCTTATTTTCGGCCCCCAGGGTATTGGCCCTACTGCGTTGCTGACTTTTTGACATGAAAATTTCAATAAGGGTACATGAAAAAACTTGAACGGGACTCAATGTGGGTTAAGTAAACAAAAAATAATGATTCAAAGACATGCTTCGTTCGCCTTTGCCTGCCATTATGGGAAAGATCCGAACTTGGGAACAGCGCCCAAAAAAACACAACGATCTTACCGACTTTCCGAATCGGGTTTTCTTCTTGTAAATAAACAGTCGGTCAGACGACCCCGAACGCAACTTATTTTTGTTGTCGCCTTATTCAACTTTCTCTAAAGAAGGGTGTCGGAATTAGAGGAGGGATGTCGATATTAGACCAATTTACGGTAGGAAATTCACCTTATTTTTTGAATATCAAACTATTTTTTCATAAGAACAGATCATATTTTTCCAGCTGGTCCCAATCTTCAGTAGAACAGACCATATTTTTTCAGTTGGTCCCAATCTTCAGTAGAACAGACCACTTTTATCCGGCAGACTTTTTTCTTTAGTTCGCTAAGAACAGACCGCCATACAGTATCCAGCTGGAACGTGCCTTCAGAACGGATATTTTGAAGTCCCCCTTCTTCGCTTCGCTATGTGCTTCACTTCGGTGGATGCTTTCGACGAGGTTGATAACCTGCCAGCCTTTTTTCTAAAATTGTTCTTACTTCCTTCTTGGTACTGCTTGTTGTAAGAAGTGTTCTTCGAGTTTTGAGCTCTAACAGAAATGAAACACGAAAGTAAGAGATGTGTGCATGATAAAACTTGACCAATCTGCCAATGACTGATGAAACCACAAAAAGAGACTGTTCATCTAACGTTTCCAGATCATCTAAAAAGAACGACAAATAACTAATAAAAAGCGACAAAAAGAACGACAAATTTTTAAAGAACGACAAATTTCATAATTCGCCGTCCACAACCCCGACCAAAAGTGACTGTTCCACCCCTAAAGATTCATTCCTCTTTGATTGTCACGGGAATTAACTGCTTGTGGTTGAAAAGAACGGCAAATTACGCATGCGTATTAGTGTCTATTTTGGTGAGCTGGAAACATTACATGAACTAACTCAAAAAGAACAAAATGTGCAGTCGGGTCTGGTGGAACTTTTCAAAAGCTGGCGTTCGCTGCTGTGTGTAAAAATGTTGGCACCGCCGTAGCTTTCTTTGGGCCGATGGTCTACAGTAGCCGGTAGCGATTCCTTTGTTTTCGAGTGATATTTTTTTTCGAAATCTAGCGGTAAATTTAAGTTTAAATCTAGCATTGGGCTCTTCCAGAAAAAAATTTACATGGGGGGGGGGGGGGGTGGAGGATATATTGTCCGGGGGGTAGCAAAAAATCATCAAAATTTGCCTTGTCCGGGTTGTAATTTGGTGTGTCCGGGGGGTCAGCAGATGCTTGTCCGGGGGCCAAAAGTCACCTTGTCCGGGGGGTAAATCACAAAAAATTGTTATATCCTCCACCCCCTATGTAAAATTTTTTTTCTGGAAGAGCCCATTTGTGTAAAAACTAGGCGGGGGTCGCGCGTTAGGCCGCACAATTTTGGTAGGATCTATTGGCTTCAAATCCTATCAAGGAGATTCGATTCTAGCCCTTCTCCCGGGGGGGGGGGGCACTACCCTTGTCGACCGACGGGGGTGCTCCACTGAGGTTCGAAAAATGGACCCTACGTGGGACTAGAAATTTGCAAAAAAAGTGACCCTGAATGGGACTGCTCAAATTTTGTACTTTTTTCCCAAATTTTCCAAAAATAGGCACCATACGAGGGACTGATTTTTCTATTTTGGTGTTTCTGCGACCCTACCTGGGACTCGTGGAGGTTAAAAAAGGTACCCTGACCAGCGGAGCATCCCCGTAGCCCATTTTGCCCTAGTAGCCCCCCTCTCGGGGCCCTTCTATAAATCTGTGGTCTGTTCCTCTAAAGAATCGAGCATTGTGGTAACATGCATGTCGATCTTTTAACCATATGTAGTTAATTCCCGTGATAAACAAAGAGGAATGAACTCGCAGGGGTCATTGGAGTGGGGGGAATTGACATGTCTGTAATAATAGTGTAAACAAACTAACTCCTAGCCTACTGACTCCCAGCAAAAAGCCCCAACGATGGGACGATGGGCTTATCGGGGTCTTCCGCCACGTATCACCACAAAACTAGATAGTACCCCCACACGAAGGCTAAAATAACTTCTACCAGACGGGTTGGGTTGACTTTGAAAGAGCTTTTATCCCATTTGTGTATGAGGCTTTTTATTTCGAGGTTCAGTATTTGTATTTACAAATTATATATCCAATCTCAGCTTGTTCGGATTTTTTTCCATGCGAAATCTTCATTCTATTCACGATGACGTCATTTTTACCAGAGATACCAATACATATTTGGTACACAATTGTAAAGTTTCAAGTCATTTGGATAATTTTTTTTTGGGGGGGGATACTCGAAGGGACAAAAGATAGGATACATGCAAACCACTCAAATAAATTTATTAAAGCTCAAACTCATGTATTCTTTATTAGTTTGTAAATATTGTTTCAGACTATAAGCGTATTTTACAGTGAATTGATTAATGTTAAATTACAAAATATTATTAATAAATTGATTTTTCCTTTTCGGAGAATACCACTCAACAATGTGATCGCGATACTCTATCTCCCATTCATCTAACCAACAAAACTTCGTGCGTCAAGGGCAAAGACTTCTCCAGTCTTTCTTGAGATAGCACAAGAGAATATGCAACTTAAAATGTCTTTTGTGTTTTAAGTTTATAATGATTCAAAACAAAGAAGAAAATTATTTGACTACTTTTATTATTACACACCCATTATGATGGCATCCAAAGTCTTTCACCAATACGATTAAAATTTTACTTTGGAATTTTTGCAGTTTTCAATTCATAGTTCAACCAGATAGCGAGAGATAAGAGCGTCAAGGATCCGAATTGATGTGTTGCAGCCAGTGCAGTAGGTACATACAATAACAGAGTTGATATTCCCAAACCAACCTAAAAGATTACAATATAATTTATAGTCAGTCAGGAAGAAAAGACACTTTTTTATTCTGCTAATGGCAGTTTTATACCACTTTTGGTGACAATCTTCAGGCAATTAAAAACATAATTCAATATAATTCATATATTTCGAAAATTGCAAAAGGAGTTATTATTGGCGATTTGAGATTTAATTTGAGAGACCTAATTTTGTTAAAATTCGCCAAATTCGTCAAAATCATTTCTCAGCTCGTTTCCGGTAGATTGTAATTCCTAATAAATCTCCCCCCCCCTTTGGTCAAAGTTTCGTCACTTCTCCCACTGAAAGAATTTTCCCTTTTGGGTTGGGGCAATTTATAAGTCTGATAACCTTACCTGAAGACAAGCCATTCCCATAACACAGTTCATAGCTAAGCGTGCACGGTGTGGAAGAGCGAGTGGTGAAGAGAGGTACATTGTGGCAGCGATGGTTGAGAAGGTGGCGATACCCTAGAAAAGAAAAATGCAAAAACTGAAAAATTCATGCAATGAAGGAGAAGTCAGCAATTTGTGCAAGTGAACGATAAAAGATCACCCGTTCAACCCATTCACTTTGGTGTCCCTCAAGGCAGTATTTTGGGTCCAGTTTTATTTAACCTATATGTTACCGAATTATCTGACCAAATCTCCTTTCTCAGTATCCAATATGCTGATGACACAACGCTTTATCGTCACTCAAAAATTCGTGATATACTTCAATGCATCCGGGAAATCGAGACTGATATCGAATCACTTTCCACCTGGTCAGCTGATCATAATCTCTTGTTCAATGCTGATAAACTGCAATACATCATCTTTTCAACCAAACGTCTAGCGTCATATCACAAATTATGTAGTGACTACTCGTATCTTATTTCTTGTTCAAAAAAATCAATTGAACAAAAAGATGTCGTCAAGCTTCTTGGTCTTCATTTTGATAAAAGTCTATCCTGGTCCGACCATATCAACCAAATTATAAAATCCAGTCATGATACCATTCGAGCTCTTCATAATTTCCAACGTTTCACACCATTTAAAGTTCGGAAATCACTCGCTGAAATTATAGTGCTATCGAAAATAGCGTACTCCATAGTCGTATTCGGACAGATCCCCGATTACTTATTAAATCGTCTGCAACGTATACAGAACATTGCTGCAGGATATGTCCTAAACCGATATGCCACACTGAAAGACGTTGTCGATCTGCAATGGTTACCAATAAAAGAGCTTATTGATTTTAATGTTTCCAAACTTGTTTACAAGGCCCTTAATGATAAAAAATGGCCTTCATATCTTTCTTTGGTGAAAGTAACTCAGCCTCGGAAGCTTCGCTCACAGGATGATGGTATTAAAATTGATTTTGGCTTATCTAAGACATTTCAGGACCAAGCTCAAATTTTTAACGAACTCCCGAAAAATATCAGGGAAATCAAAGACCTGAAAGAATTTATTAAAGAATCCAAATTTTTAAATCTAGGGCACATACTCGTGCAACACAACAATAAAATTTTAACTTTATGAAGATCTATTTTTACTTTATTACTTACTAAATATTTCAACTACTATTACCACTATCCTTTTGCTAGTCCCTATTTCGATACAATCTACATTTAGCCTTTGTCTTAGTTATTCCAATTCCATTTCATGTCTATCTAGTGGTCTAGTTTTAATAAATTTTATCCAGAAAATTTGTAAAAATATTTATATTTATTAATACTATTTATTCTTTAGTGCTTTTTATTTTGATATTTATGTTTAGGGGGGAAGAACAATTTTGTATGAAATTGAACCTAATAAATGATAATAACAATAATAATAATAACAATAAAGAAGAAGTTTGTTTCATACTTTCCAATATTCTGCGTAAATTCGATAAGCCAAATCTTGATAACTTTTTACAAAAATTAAAAAAAATCCTTCTTTTGAAAAAGTGAGCAGGGAGTACTCTTAGGTTCCAAATAAACGGGGGGGGGTGGGGGTTCGAATAAACGGGGGGGGGTTGGAAAATTTTCTAGATTTTAATAGGCGGGGGGGCCTAATTGCCGGGGGGGTTGGAAATTGTACTTCTGAAACCCAAAAATAAGGTACAAATAGGCTAAAATCAGGCTAATTAGAGCAAAATAAGGGGCCTTCTCTTTGAGAGCTGAAGATATTCTTAGAGATTAATAAACGGGGGGGGGTCCTAATGAGGTCCGGGGGGGTTGGAAAATTTTCGAAAAATTAACAAGCGGGGGGGCCCGTTTATTTGGAACCTAAGAGTAAAGCAAATTCCGGAAAATTGAGAAGATCTATGGTATATTAGTCTTACTTGAATTCCTTCGTTCTACTACTAGGAATGATTATTGAGCAGTAAGTTCGACCAAAGCTAAATATCTACAATTTAGAGGGATTACTTTCCTAAAAGTCTAGTTTAAATTCTACAGTTCTAGTTGAAATGTTTAGAAATGATGGCATTTTTGTTTTCCATGTAAAAGTTCATCGAAATCAGGATTCAATGACATAGGGTCCTCCAGGTTTCAGGCACCCCCAAAAAATTAAGGTACGCGCAATCATTTTGGTACACAAAAAATGTGAATGCAATTAAATATTTTCTGCTATTTTGTCATTCCTCGGAAAATACTTCATACAAAAACAGCCCCCGCCTCCACAAATGAAAATGCAGGTACCCCGTAACATATAAAGTACTCCCTAAATGTAAGAATAATTTCAGGAACTTGGCTTTTTTTAGGTACCCCCAAATCTCTGTGGGGTGGACTCTATTAATGAGTTGTGAAAGAAACAATCATACCAAAAGTCGATGATTAAATTGTGTGGTTGTTGGATTTTCGAACATATTTCTCCACCAGGGATTGATGGCTGCAATATCTGACGGTATCCAACGGTCCGCAAATTTAGGGAATGAATTGTATACCAAGCCTGCTTCAAGTCCTGCTACAAACGCACCTGATGGATAAGAGAGAAAAAAATATTTCGTTATTTTTGTCACATTAAAGGTTATGTTTTTTTAAATAAGAGTGATATTGCTTAGTCATCAATTTTAATTTGCAACCTTTTTCACATTGGATTGACACGGATCTGGAGCAAGATTGGTCAGAAAAAGGAAAAGAATTTTTTGCTTATATCAGCATAATATAACAATAGGCAGACCACTGTCCTGATAAGAAATACGTGTCTGATATGAAACGGGAACTCTTATGTAAAAATAAAATCTTTAACAATCTTTAATGATACAATTAATTCGATCTAATTCGATCGTCGTGGGGACAAAGATTTTCTTCGAATTGGAGAATGTTTCGAATTACAGAGAATAATTTAAACCCTTTAAACAACTTTTCAGCTGAGGGGCCCAATATTTTAGAGGAATAATAGAGGTTCGAATTAGAGAGAGTTGACTGTAAGATGATTTGAGAAATTTGTCCTGAAAAACTCCTTTCATTCTTTTGAAATATATTCCGTAATTTTGTGGAGATAAAGAAAAGAGCAAGAATCGGACGTTAGAATAGTGTAAGAACCCATGTTGTGGAAATATCTATTTAAAATACTCTTGGTTATCTATCTATGTATGTATAAAATGAAGAAGATTTAAAATGAAAAGTTTTATTCTATGTAAAATTTTTGTCGCTTTTTGGGGGGACATTGTCTGTTAATTTATGATTTATGTTCGCCTGAGAACTTATGTCAAACAAAATTGTAGACATTATATATTCTTCAATTGAAATAAAAATGTATGAAGCGATTAAGAACACCCGCCATTATAAACGTGACAAATGACCTTTCAGATTGATTTGGGTATACAATCTATTTAGCTAACAAATTAGTTTACAATCTCCGAGGAGATCCTGAGTACTCCGCGCATTGCACGTATTCAGTCTGAAGATCATAGGTCATAGCTCAATAAAAGAAAGAATCTACCCGGGTTGGCGGACCGCTTTGATCTTTTTTCATCCAGATTTAGGATGAATATCAAATATGCTTTCTAACGTGTCAATTGACTTAAGATAAACAATCGCACCAAAACTAACGACATAAACATAACATAAACACAAGAAGCCGGAGCGGCGTGAAGGTCCAGCTGACGTGGCAATAACCGAATGTCGTTCGTACCGGGTTCCTTAAGTGACGCAAAAAAATTTCCTTCCCATCCTCCACTCTGAGCATCTATTCTTTGATACTTTCTTTGTATTGCTAAGTTTTGAAAGTTTTTGATGCATTTCCCGAATATTCGTAGACTGGGAATCCAGTCGTTTATAACGTTTTTGTTGAAAGCGGGAAATTTTTATGTCGGGATATGGTTAAAATAAACGACTGGGCTAAGGTGGTTTCCGTAGCTTACGGGAGTTCCAGCAGGGCCCGCAGATTTCTGCGGGGTGAGAAAACAATCATATACAACAAAATATATAAACAAATAAAATTTTCAGCCAATGAGAATTTCTAAGTGAAAGAAAAAAAAACCAAACCAAAACAAACCAACAAGACCCCCTGAAAATGTTATCCAAAAACATGAAAAAAGAGAATTTTTATGAAAAGTTTGTTGTGCACAAAATATTCTAGACGACTATATTGATGCTCCTGTCAAGTTTTCTACTTCCTATTTTTTACTGAGTTAAGTCGTCTAGCATGCTAGACTAGAATATTCGAAACTTTTACCGCCGATGGGATTCAAACCCACTATACACAAAGCACCTATGATTTGAACGCCAGCGCCTTAACCACTCGGCCATCCAGTCACAACTGCATTAAGGAGTTCAAAGTTGCTTATAAACATGGTATTTACTCCAAACTTTACCCGGAGGCTAAAACCCTAACCAGGGGTTAACTCCCATCCCCATCCCCAACCCTAGCCCTAACCCTACCTGGCCCTACCTGAAACAACCCTTTAATCTAACCGGGAAATTTGACTCTACTACCAATTCAATCCAAAACATAGGTCAAACATCGCGCGGGTAAGCGGGGCAAAAATTTTGGATCGGCGGTTGGTTTAGCCTGGACTTGTTAATTTATTGCGCGCACAAGCCCCGACAAAGACAAAATCTTTTCGATCAGTTGCTTTTTAAAGGTCCATTCTGCTGCGCGCTGGACCAATAAAACGTTGCAGTTTTCGTGCAAAAGACAACCTGGTTTTGAATGTTTTGCCTGAAGAACCAGGTCATAATCATTACATACGCCACATCTCTTTAAATCAGAGCCTGAAGCAGAAGGGATGATCTGTTATGAGATGAGGTGTAAAATCTCTCTTTGTTGGGCTTTCTTTTTGAATTTAGTTAAAGAAAAAAATATTTCAGATAGATTCTTTTAAGGACCATTCTATAGCTTTGTGCACTCTAAAAGCATGCAATTGTTTAGGGAATTACACTAAAACAATCTGTTATACTGAAAGTAAAAATATTTTAAGAACACTTTCAGCCAAAACATTATGTAGCATTGGGTTTTATCTGTCTTTCAGAGAATAAATTAGGTATAAACTGATCTCCGAGGAGATCCTGATTACTCCGCACATTGCACATTGCAATTTTTCTTTATGAAATTACACTAAAGTACTCTGAAAATGCTGAAAATAAAAAATATTTTAAGAATACTTTTAGCAAGAAATTTAGGAACATTCGGAGGCTCAAAAGATTTTGACTTTCATATTGAAAACATGTCTTAATAGTATTGAGTTGTAGACTACAAAAACAGTAAACCCGACTCCAAGCATCGAGTCATTGCATCGGGTGAATTAAAGTTACTTTGTTTACAAAATGGAACTTTCACCGTCTGCATATCTATAGATTCCAAATATATAATTTAGATTTAAAGAAATAAAATTATCATCATATCGACATATTTGTAATACACGTTTTTTTTTTATAAGAATGGTGTAAATCCATTTCATCATGGATATTCTTTCAGCATTCTTTTTACTTGGGGGTAATTAGCAATTTATAATTTAAAATGCTCTAAAAATGACATTCTTAGCTTGAGTAGCAAAATTCCATGATGATGATATTCTTAGCATATTCTTAATTTTTTGGCCATTTTCACCATGGACATTCTTATAAAGTGTATTCTTATAAAAAAAGCGTGTATATAATTCTAAGTTTGATTGAATATTCGGAAGATGATATTGTGTGATTTCTTTATATCCTATCAAAATTTCTGAAATATAAACGGCTCAAAGACAAAAATTCAGTGAAGAATTCATTTGTGGAGATAGAAAGAATTTTTGAGAGAATTTTTAACAGTTGCTCAGATAAATAAGATCAAATTTTTCATCGAATTTTACTAAGACATGAATTATTTTGACTGTCACCTACTGGTATTATTTAAACTATGGACGACAGGATTTTGTTGTCTTTATAAAAGTGACCAAGTTCAGACGTCTGTAGACAACGCCACATTTGTTGAATTTGCACGTTCAGCAGTTGAATGTACTTTCCAATGTCAACGTTTAAAGAAAACACCTTTCTACACTGAAGATAAGAAATGTTATTGTTTGGATAAAGTTCAAGATTCTGTTTATACTGAGGACGTTAAAAATGGACTGATTTATAAAAAAGTAAACAATGTTTTCTACCATTAAAATTTAAGCAAGGCCTTCCCACTGGAAAAAATGGCCAAAATATCGTCCCCTGTGGAAAATTATACTCCAATTTTTGTCCCCACTGAAAATAGTCAAATAAAGCTATCATCACTGCAAAATATTATGCTATTTTTCCCATCCCCACTGAATTTCCTGACTAAACAAGAGAATATGGGAATATCAATCCCCATCGAGTTTCAGTCCGTTATTTTTATCCCCACTGGCTGAAAAAATTCTACCGGGTCTGTGAGAAGGGAGTGTATGGACTCTTTAGTTGTCTTTCGCTAATTAGAATTACTTGGAGGTTCGAATTATAGAAAGCATTTTGAAAACAGAAGTATCCCCCTTGACGGGTACTAAAAATCAATTCGAGTTAAAGAAAGATTCGAATAAAAGTTTGAGAGGGTCCACAAATCTATCCCCCACTTCCATGGAGGTGTGAAGGGAACATATCTTAGGCTAACTCGACATTTCAAATGTCAGCCAAAAAACTTTTCTCATGATTTTGTGGTAATACAATTTTAAACTTTTCAGGCTGAATTCTCGTACGAAGAGAGGCAAGTTCAACATCCTAGTCCAACAACATCCCCAACAACAACGACAACGACAACGACAACGACAACATCAACAACAACAACAACAACAACAACAGCGACGACGACTGTCACCCCTACAACTCAGCCACAACGTGAGTAAATTCTAATTTAAAATTTCAAGCAAACCAATGTCGGGTATAGGTCTATGTAATTCCTTATTAATTTCGCATAGCGAAAGTATTACGATAGTCTTTCTATGTGTGTGTGTGTGTGTGTGTGTGTGGCGAGAAAATTTTTTGGGCGTAAATTATGGCGTGGGCGTTTGGCTGCGGGCGTACTACGGCCAATGTTCTAAAAGTGGACTCACTCACAAAGATAAAAAACAGCGCTTTTCTTAATAATTAAAATACGCTAGTGCAAGAAGTGTAACCAAGCCTTTGTAAACATCTATCTTCATCATGATAATTTTTTAATGGCTGCTTGATTGCACGCATGCTTTTGAAACTTGAGATGTATAAATTTTTATCATGTTTTCTGGTCTTTTGTAGAGTATTTAGAGGTTTATTATTCGTTTACTACTAAGTATTTTATGTTTGTGTAGTTAGTGAATGCACCAATAAATTGATAATGCTCAGTGAGTAGTATAAAAAGAGTTAATTTTACACAACAACAACACTCACACATAAAACCCTCTTCTTTACTGAAACTACAAACAGCACAGGTATGATCTTTTTTTCCTTTTTTCACCAGATAGTTATGTGTTAAATATTAACCAGTTGTGACAAACAGTCTGGTTTAGCAAGTTTTTCCATGTATATATTTCCTAGAAATATCATCATGTCAATTGAAATTCAGCAATTATTTCCGTAATCGAACTGTCGAGCTATCCAACGAAATCGAACGATTTAGCTGTTTGATTACTGAGCCTAATTTGGTAAGAAAATTTTTTGATTAGTTTGATTATACCTATAAGTTTGATGACAGTTTTTTATCTGATGAAGTTTGATTGTTTGATTGGTGTTCGATGAGTTTGGTTTAAGTAAAGGTTCCAGCTTTTCCTCGCCGATGCCAGGCGATGATGATCAATTAAACCGATTTTGGTAATTGAACACATCGAACGAAATCGAACGATAGGTGTTCGATTATCGAACTTAATTTAACAGTAATAGAACTTTGCCAGAAAATCTTCAGTTTGATGTTTGATTAAAGTTTGATTACTTACATTGCAGTTCGATTAAATCCAATCAGTGTTTTTGTAGCTTAAATGATTCTAGTTATTGCTAGCGCAACAGCTCAATCAAACACATCGTACATCAATCAAACTAACCGGAATTTATTGGTTCGATGACTGTTGGATTTGGTTCAGTAATCAAACAGTTCGATTGACATCGCTTGGTCGATGGGATGATAGATATTGGCCTGCTCTTTAAGCTTTATCGTGGGTCTACTAATAAGCCATCAGAGTGTAAAAAGAATGGTAATAAATCAAACTAATTGTGCTTTAATCAAACTTCATCGATCTTGATACCTCTTTTGCCAATCTGGATTTTCATTTTGAATCATTAAAAACTCCAGTGGTACCGTTGTTTTGTATGAGATTCCCATTTCCGCACTAAGATTCTTGATACTTTTTTGGAATCTCACCCCGGGATAACCAACAAGAGGTTGGGGAAGGTTTGTGTTAATGGGATGCAGTTAGAGCATAAAGGATTCTTTGTTGTGATTTTCTAGAAGGGCCATTAATCAATTACGTATAAATATAATATTGATTCTTTTACTGTTTTTAGCACTTACTACTTTCACTGGTGTGTAAACATTTATTTTATGATTTTGAAAGATTTACGGTCAACCTAGAAATAATTAATTTTAAAGGTCTATTATAGCATCAGAAAATAATTGAAAATTGAAAATAATTGCATCACTTTTAGTGAGGTTTAGTCAATTAGTATGTGGTGGGAAAATTTGAGTGACAGGTGGTAAATAAGTCCCCATATTATATCTTGACCGAAGTCTGTATCCTTAAGTTAATATATTTTTATATGGATTTTTGTGTTGAAATTTGGGAAAATTTTAATCTCAACGAGTATTATTTATTTAAAGCTTAAAGTTGGCTAGATTTTACCCTGCCATTTTCTAGTTCAGAAGCTTGAGCTCAACTGCTTTTTGCCTTTAATGGCCTCTGCCAGAAAATGCCTATACATGGGGGGGGGGGTAGAGAATATAGTGTCCAGGGAGGGGGGTTAATGAAAAATCTACAAAATTTGCCTTGTCCGGTGGATGGGTAAACTTGCTCTGTTTGGGGTAATTTTGCTCTGTTTTAGGGTAGTTTTGATTGTCCATGGAGTCAACTGATGTTTGTCAGAGAGTTAGACCTGCTGTACGGGGGGTTAGACCTGCTGTCTGTGGGTCAAAAGTCACAGGGTAAATTTCAAAAAAAATTTATATCCTCCAACCCCCCCCCCTACAATATTCTGCAATATTCAAATTTTTTCGGGAAAAGCCCAATAATTTTGAGGGTGGTGCACAAAATGAAGTCTCTGGCATCAAAGAATGGAAAGTTCTTTTTTTTTCTTCATTTTCAAAAAATTTTAAAATTATTTTTCTCAAGTATATTGCAGTTCTCTGATTTATTCTGAACCCAATTAAAAGATCTTTTTTACGCTTATAAAAAGGAATTTTTTAGTCGCATGTTTTAGGAATCTTTTTGTTTTTATTCAGATTTTTCATAAGAAAACAGGGTATCTACGACCTTTGTGTACTACAATGTGTATATTTTGTGTAACGCTTCATTCAAAATCCATAATGCTGCAGGAGTCACGTTTCACGCGTCTTCGTCGTTGATGTTCAAATATTATGCGAAATTTTCGACTTTAAGTCGTCTTGTTTCATTTTGAAATCGTCATTTTCTTTTGAAGTCGATAGAAGTGTATTGAGCTTATTGGTTCAGCAGAAAGAAAAGAAAATTGCTCTTTGACCTAAGCTTTGACCAATAAGGTCAAAAATAGCCTAATATAGCCTAGTTTGTTTTTTTGAAATTTCGCCAACGAGTCAAAAATCACAACGATTAACGTTGTCAGTTTACTTTACCATAAGCCACTTGTGCTGCCAGTTTGGTGAATTTTCTTTAGTGACTTAGTGACCATATTTATTCTGGGGAACTTTTGAGAATTCTACAGACTTTTGCCCGGGATTGTAGTTAACAATACCTTTAAGACCGGTCTCTAATTGCGGCACTTTTTGGATTCAATCCTTTTTGCTTGCAAAAAGATTATGTCATGAAAATGTAGCGCGCACTCGAAAAAAAGTTTTTTCAACCGTTACGTCAGATCTCGCCAATGGAATTGTTTCTTTTTTTTTACCAATAGCGTTGAAGCTTTGCTCGAAAAGTGCGATTGAAGCGCGCGCAAGTGGAGACCGGCCTTTATAAGCCAGTCTCTATTACTCGAAATTATAACTCAAACAACTTTGAAGCCCTTCGTATTTTGATTTTAGTACAAACCTACACTATGAGTATTCGTATCAGCATCTACTGCTACGATGATGCAGGGAGCACGTGTGAGATTTATGGATCACTTAAACTTAATATTGGAAACAGAGCGTCGAATCAAAATATCGCTATATGGGGTCCGGTATCAGGAAGCAGCACCGTCGAAATTAATGAGAGGACACCAAAATACTACAGTGTCACTAAGTCATTTCAAGAATACGAAGCCTTTCAAACCAGCAACGATAAAATCAGTATCTCTGGTACTATCAAAGAATCAGACATAACAGGGGATGACACAATTGCTACATTTAGTAATGTCTATATCTATGCTAGAGACGTGTTCGGGGTCCACCACAGTCGAAAAAAAAAATATGGTAGCGATTGGGTTGAAGTGCGAATCATATATGAGAAGTAACCTTAAAGAAAGGAACAAAAAAAAAACAGTAAAACTATTTTTTTTATATAAACTTCCTAATTTCTCCACATGTATTGTTCAAGCGAGGAAGCACGATGGACAATGAATATGAATAGGTTTAAGTTTTAAATAATCTGTCATTTTGTATAAAATAATAGCTTTTCATGAAGAAAAAGTTACTTGATAAGTAAGGGGTAAATGTACCACAATGTATACCCCATAGAATGGTGTTTCTCTTTGCATCCCACAAAGTTAGGAAATTGTTATTCAAAAACAAAATTTCCCAAATAACACACTTTTTTATAAGAACAACGTCGTAAATAATACGAGGCTAACGTTTGAACGAAACCTGAAAAAGAAAAAAAGTAATCTGTGCCTCAAAATTCATAACTGTGGCGATAATTGCTAATTTTTAAGCTTTTTAGGTAAAAGAAACTAAGTAGATTAAAAGAATACTTTTTCAGATAAAATCTTTAAAGAGCAGGTTAAAAGTCAAGTCCCTACTGGGCACAAAAAATAATGACTTTTAATATAATATTTTAATTTAATATGATAATTTATAATCTCGCGAAATTCGTCTGGCTAGACTTTTTTTTGTTGATACTTTCTGATTTCATTTTTATTTGAAAACAGAAATTGTAGTAAATAAATGTCATATTCACAAAAGTATCACTATGGCTAGTATTTTTTTCAATCCTCCTTATAATTCAAGTTTGACAACCCAAGAAAAAGATAAGATTGGTTTGTTTGATTAAATCTATTCAGACTCGCGGTAGCGAAAAATTAAACAAAATTGAATTTGAGAATTTAAATAATAGAAAGGCAATCACTGAAGAGTTTTAAAACAGAAAAATATATTTTTTTTTTACTTTTTGACATTTTTGAGAATAAACGTTGTCATCGGAAAAAAACTAACTAAACTTAATTTACAAATTACACGCTCGTATAACCACGGACAATTTTCGCGGGTTTTCTTTGGATTACGTCACACAGTTTTGATTTTTTCTTTATTTTCTTATAAGCATATACTTTATAAGATTCAAACCAATAACTCTTGATAGACGGTGATATACCTTTCGGTAATTAGTTCTTCAAAGTAAACAAGGGATGGCGCACAAAATGAGCATATTTATTTTTTATAAGCATATACTTTATAAGAATCAAATCAATAACTCTTGATAGACGGTGATATACCTTTCGGTAATTAGTTCTTACAAAGTAAACAAAGGACGGTGCACAATATGAACATATATCTTTCGGTAATTAGTTTTTACAAAGTAAACAAGAGATGGCGCACAATATGAGCATATTCGTTTTTCTTATAAGCATTTACTTTATAAGAATCAAATCAATAACTCTTGATAGATTGTGACATACCTTTCGGTAATAAGTTCTTACAAAGTAAACAAGGGACGGCGCACAATATGAGCATATTCATTTTTCTTATAAGCATTCACTTTATAAGAATCAAATCAATAACTCTTGATAGACGGTGATATACCCTTCGGTAATTAGTTCTTACAAAATAAACAAGGGATGGCGTACAATATGAGCATATTTATTTTTCTTATAAGCATTTACTTTATAAGAATCAAATCAATAACTTTTGATAGATGGTGACATACTTTTCGGTAATTAGTTCTTACAAAGTAAACAAGGGACGGCGCACAATATGAGCATATTCATTTTTCTTGTAAACATATACTTTATAAGAATCAAATCAATAACTCTTGATAGACAGTGATATACCTTTCGGTAATTAGTTCTTACAAAGTAAGCAAGGGATGGCGCACAATATGAGCATATTTATTTTTCTTATAAGCATATACTTTATAAGAATCAAATCGATAACTCTTGCATAGACGGTGATATACCTTTCCGTAATTAGTTCTTACAAAATAAACAAGGGATGGCGTGCAATATGAGCATATTTATCTTTTATAAGCATATACTTTATAAGAGTTCTTAAAAATTAAACAACAATTCTTCTTAAATCGGTCTTAATTTTTTTAGCGATTTTAAGCCTCGTTGTTCTTGTAAAATTGTTTCATCAAGGCTCGATGTAAAGTAGATTTCAGATTAGCTTCAATCTCTACTTCTTGTTTTTCCCATGCAGTTCAAATTCTAGGCGAAATTTTCGACTTCAAGTCGTCTTGTTTCTTTTGTTACAATGATTTGATTTTTTAATAAAGATTTGAATGAATATTTTGGTTAAAGTAGTGCAAAAGGTTTGCTCCAAATTTTTATCTCAGATATAACAAATTAGCATAAACTTCTTGCAGATTGAATTTTCAACTCAAGATGACAGTACTATTATAACGAATCCTGGGGAATTGATCGCCTCCTCGATCACAACACCGCCTCCGACAACGACAACCGCTCTAACAACAACCCAGCCCCCACGTAAGTATCGCACTGGAAATTTCAAAATATTTTTCTACTATGCACGTTTTCTTATAAGCATGAACACTATTGAATGGAAGAGTTCGATCCCAAAGATCTTTCGAGATGGAAATTACCTTAAGTGGATTAATTTTGGCGTGGATTTAATTTGGCGATAGATCAATTTCGTAAAATTGGGCGGGGATTTAATTTGGCGAATTGGAAATTTTGAAACTCTGAAATGGGTGAAAATTACCATAAAATATACTAAAAAGTTGTGATTTTTTCACATATTCTCTTTGTTAAATTTTGCGGGGATTTAATTTGGCGAGTGATCAGTTTTCGAGGTATATTAAGAAAGAAATACATCAGACGTTCTTAATTTTAGTCTCGCTCTAATTACATTTTCTTCTTTCGATATAGGCTAATGAACCGATGACCGTTCATTAAACTGACGATCGGCTAATTTAAAGTTAGCCTATAATTCAACTTTGCGACTTTTTCGAATGTTTTGGGCCCAGGTTTTTTGGCTCCAAACATTCGATTTTTTGACGACATTTTAAACTTTTGAAAGCCTTTGCAGTAGGGGAACTTGCGTCAAAACACTTGAAAGGCTTCTTTTTTTCAAAAATCGTCAAAGTGGAACTCACTAAGAAACGAGATGAAAAATCCCGGTTTTTAGTGAGGTGCTTGCTAATTTGAACTTTACTGTTTGAGAATCTCTTTCAACGACAGCTCTAAATCACAACTAACAACCCCTTTTATATATATGCTTTTTATTTTAACAGTTATGACATTCAAACTGTACATTGAAGTCAGAATCTTTTGCAACAACAACCCAGGGAGCTGTCTTATCTATGGAGATCTCTACTTCAACATTGGTAATCGTACTGATAACCAAGGAGTCAAATTATGGTCATATGCATCAACTCAAGCTAAATTTATCCAACACAAAGGAACAAGTTATGATGGTACCAACAAGATTTTCTACGAGAATCCTGATTTCAAAAATAGTTATGACAGGATTTCTTATCATGGAACCTTATACCAAAACGGGTATGCATTCATTGGAGTTTCACCAAATACGAAATATGCTGAAGCTAAGTATGCCTATACCGGATTTAGACATCTAGTGCAATGGCAGAATAACAACTATGTTGAAGTCAAAATCAGGTTCAGTGAAGACTGAGAAAATAATCAGTCACGTGTTTGTCTCAGGTGAAAGTAGTTCCCGCGAAGAAGTTAGAACTGTTTAAGGGATGTGAGTGAGATTGACTTGAAAACCAATTTTTTGATAACTTCTGAAATATTTATCCAATCGACTTTAAATTTTGCAAGAGTGCACCTAGTATGAATTGACATCTTTGGTGAAAGTTTCGGCATCATTGATGACGTCATCGCCACCTGATTGTTGCATGAGCAAAATTGACTCTCAGGATTGCAAAATTTCAAAATTTCTAGTAATTAAGTCATACCTTATTGGAACTAATTTTCGCGGGAATTAAATTTAGTGTTTTTCGCGGTTTTTCGTCAAAATCGCGAACATTTGACCCTGCGAAAAATTTTGAGAGTTAAAAACCGCGAAAATTAATATAAATCTCATTTCAAGTTTATTTAAGATATTTAATGCATAGAAATTAATTCATTTATTTATCAATTTTGTCCACTATGTTTAGTATTTATTCACTTTGTTTATATATCATACTTCAAAACCACACCATCACACATCATCATTCAGTTGTCACTTAGACTTTGAAGAGTCGCCATTTAAATACAATATGGCTTCTGATTCAAATATATAGTTTTCAAATATTTCAATTTATCGGCGATCCAAAAAATATCTGCAATCTGATTGGTTAAAAAGAGTACAATATATCTTGTATTTTACATGTATAAAATATAAATTGACGAAAAGATGTTGTTGCATTGTAGCGGTAGCAGCAATCTAACGTCACTTTGCTACAAAAGTGCCCTGCGATATTTTTCCGACACAAAAAGTGCATTTTTTGGGTCACCGATAAACCAGTTATCTGACAGTCCGATAACTATTACTTACTCAATAACTTTACTCAAATCAAGATTTCATATCAATCATTCATTCATTCATTTTGATTGCACTTTCACTTTTGAACTTCTTTCAATTTCAAGACTTTTCTTGGATTTTGTATTTAAATATTATTCAATTTAGTAGACTTAAAGGTTTTATTTTTACATAAGTGTTCCCGTTTCATATCAGACGCATATTTCATATTAGGGCAGTATTTGCCTATTGTTATATTATGCTGATTTTAGCAAAAAAATGTTTTTATTTTCCTTTTTCTGACCAATCTTGCTCCACATCCGTGTCAACCCAATGTGAAAAAGCTTGTGAATTAAAATTGATGAGTAAGCAAAATGATATCACTCTTATTTAAAAACGAAACCTTTAAAGGATTTAGGGTCAGTTCTCAACTTTTGTCAACTTTTTAGTTTTGAATCTCTCTTTGATTACAAATATGTGCTGCGTTAAAGGAAAAGTGTGACTCATGTTAAACTGATGACGTCATCGTTCTTAGAAAATACCGAAAATAGGACCCCCTCTAACTTTTGGGACAGAGGTTAAATCTTGCCACATGTTGGTATCTTTTGCCTAAACAGCCCTAGGGTACTGGTATCTAGTGATTAGAAAATACTATTGATTTGAAATTTTGAAAAGTGTTACTGTAGGTATTGATGAAACAAGCTTACAGCCAAAATTCCAGCATAATTGAACGAGTTGTTAAATATTCTGAAAGTGAGCATTTTAAGTGAAAAACCAACCGCTCGCGTAACAAAATTCAAATTTTGTACTCTGTCTTACATTGTCAACAGATATCACTGGTGAAAATTTCTAGATAAAAGCTCCAGTAGTTCATGAGTTCCGCCAGGTGGTCAACGTTTATTCTACAGTCTGGTGTGCAAAATACCAAATTCTCATGGGAACGAAATTGTTCTGTTGCACCAAAACTTTGTAAATCATCTCAATTATCCATATCTACCACTGGTTAAAATTTCAAGATCATAGCACTTGTCAATCTTCAGATTTTAAGGGAAATTTTTATCTCCCCAAAGATGCTTCCCTTCCCCTTGTAAAAAAATTGGAATATGCTCGAAGCGAAGAGTTAAGAATACCATCACAATGGAATTTGATAACTGAACCTAAGAATGCAATTTTTAGAGCCTTTTACTTGTTAATCGCCAATTATTTCCCAATAATGCTGCAAGTTTTAAAAAAAATGTCAAATGCTTGCTTGACGTACATATTGCATGCAAGATTTAGGCTGTGTTTACATCCTAACCTAAGAATACTATAAAATAATATTTCAGGATGATTTTCCCAAAGAGTTTAAAAATATCCATGATGAAATTGAAAACTCCATTCTTGAAAAAAAGCGTGAATACTATATACTGAACTATTTAGGTTAAACCTAACTACACCCCTGTCTCAGTGACCCGGTGGCTTTTAAAATTTCAGCGGGGATAAAAAATTTTCTTTGGAAATCCAGTGGGGATTTTTCAAAGACAGAAAATACCAGTGGGGACACAGAATTAGAATAAAAATTTCAGTGGGGATTTCGAAATTTTCTTTTTTTTCCAAGTTTGTTGAAACAGTACAGTAAGTGTGATAAGCATACAGTTTTATTTCAATGCAATCAATTCAACAATTTTGTCTTTGTTGTTCACTAGACTAGATAGCCCTATCATATGCTTCTGCTGCTGCTGTATTTTGCAGGCCATGGGTCATGCTGTATCATGATGGACAAAATAAAATCCTCCAAAAATTCCTCACAACAAGATTCAAAGCAAATCATTCCCATAATTTTTGAGTTTCTACAATGACAATATCCATTCTCTTCCCTGTATAAATTTCGTCTCGTGACTGTTCTTTTTTCTTGAGGTAGAAATAAATCCAGACAAAATGTCCCCCTCAGGACTCAGCTTCTTGCAAAGTTTTCCAAGTTTGTTTTCTCTCTGTCTTCCTTTTCATCATAATCACAACAGTTTACAAAACATCAAACTGACACTGATAAAAATCCATTAAAGTATTCTCAGGGTCAACAGAAGTCTATTTTAAACCCATTTTAATCATCAAAACTCCATAAAACTGCATGAAGAGCACAAAGGTTTAAAACCACTGTAAACAGTTTTTCCCGTGTCTCACATTCTTTATGAAGAAGCAGGCCTGTTCATAATAAAAAATCGGGATTTTCTAGCCTAGCTGAGCGCGTACTACTTAGATAAAGAAATCTGTCAGTTTGTTTCGCTTAGCTTGCGAGCGTGCAAAATATATATTTAAAGGTATTTCAAAATCAAAACAAATATGGTAGACAATCTAAATTGGATGTCAAAAAAAATTGGCTGGCTGGATGAAGTTGCTTGACAATGAACAGTCAGTCTTAAAGATAAAGATTATCAGTTAAGAGTTAATCAAAGATAGAATAGCAGTTAGCAGTTTTTAACATAAGTTTTCAAACTAAAGTTTTGTATAAATTCTGTTGATGTTTTTGAGCATAGGTGGGTAGCGGGGTTTTTTTCAAAATCTTCAAGTTTCAGTGGGGACCGGCAGGGAAATAAAAATTTTGAAGAGCTACTTAGTGGGGATCTAGAAAGATTAAAAGTTTTCAGTGGGGATTCCCCGGAGGCAAATTTAGCCCGTTTTTTTCCCCGGGGACAAAATTTTGGGCTTTTTTTTCAGCGGGTGGGGGTGCCCAGCGGGTCTGTGACACGGGGGTGTCTAACTAGCTTGAAGAATAATTTTCACACCGAAGTTCAAGAACCTTTATTTGGACAATATTGGAAAATATTTTGTAAGCAACTTCACATATTTGCGATACCGGGTGACCAAGAAAAAAGTATAAGGGTTTGGAGAGTAACTGTGTCCGAAATAATTTGAATTTCTACTAAATTCTTTTTCCATTGTAAAGAGGAAAGGCAAATTAAAACTTTGGTTTATATTTTTTTTATTTGGTTCTATGGTTCTCAAGTTATAAGCTTTTGAAATTGACCCACGCAAAAAAACTTTTTAAATTTTAACCCACGCACCCACACGCAAAAAAAAATAGACCCATGCAAGAAAAATTTTACCCGGGCACCTATTCAATTTAGCAAACTCCATGGTTAACCAATTTTCTTCTTCATTTTTCAAGCTTTCAAATATCCTTTTTCCTTTAGATTACACGTATTTTTTATAAGAACATCTAAAATTTTTGACGCTTTCGGATGTTATTAACTTTTTGAGTTTTAATCCTAAAAATGTTCTTAACATGTTCTTATTTTTGGCCATTTTCTTCAGAAATAGGGTATTTTTGAGTCCACAAAGCCTTAAAATGTTCTTAACTTGTTCTTAATAGTTTAGCTATTGAAGCCTTATGATCTCATATAGTTAATTCTTATAAAAATGTGTATTCTCAATGGAAATATCTTTCCAATGGTGTATAGCTTTTCAATATAGCATTAATAAACGCTGAGAAATTGTCAACAAAGTAAAGTGTCTGCATAATTTTGAGATAAATTGCTATCCTAAATAGGAGGTATTTTTTCTCTAAAAAAAACAATTTCCGAAAGTCTTTTTGAACCTTGTATATCAGTCAATTACTAGTACACAATTCAAAAAACGAGAATTTCTTTTCAATTATATACCGCAGTTCCTCGACGGACTCGAAAGCTGAGAGAGGTCACAAGTTTGAGTCGGAAAAAGTCGGTAGGCCTTGCAATGAGAGATCAATCGGTTTTTTCATTTCATTTAGAAAAATGAACAGTAGTTAGTCGGTATTTTATTGACCATACATAGTATTGCGAACTAACTTTTTTATGTGGTTTTCGAGGTGGTGACCGAAAAAGGCAAAAAAACAAAAACAAAGGAGTTTATTATAGACAGGAAAAATATCTGTTGACAAAACTAAGAAGAGCAGAAGATTTATTTCAAGATGCATTTTCCAATCATTCTATTTATGACTGCACTTCTTCAAGTTGTCAAAGCAAGCAATGTTTACCAATTAATTGCAAAAGATGAAACCCTCGCATCAGAACAACCATTCACCAGGAGACCTTCAAAGTTTGACATACAATGTATCAGCATGTGCGACCACAGTCCTGTATGTTTATCGTATGCCTTCAATGGTCAAACGTGTTATCTATATGACGTCATGTTCAAAACAACCAATGGGGAGCATCGAGCATTGAAAGATCAGACAGGCGCCGTATACCATTCTACAGTGGCAGACAGTTGTGAAACTTGGCATCAACTCGGCAAGAGGAGGAATGGATTCTACTATGTGGGTTCGGAGGTTAATGGGCAGCAACGAAAGACAGAAATTTATTGCTATCTAAACCAAGAAGTTTATACAACACCACCACCGACCACCACCACCACAACAACAACAACAACAACAACAACAACGCCACCACCACGTAAGCCTTTTAGAATAATTTATTTCCCATTTAGCTCATTAATTGTATTTCGAACCTGTTAAGTGTCGCTAAAAGGAATGAGAAACTCGCTCATGACTCATTGAAAAGATAAGGGTCTCCTTTTTCTTTTAAAGTGCTTTTCGTCACCCCCAAAATTGGGAAGCTCGGAGTATGGCGGAAGAGGGGGGATATAAAAGGAGGACCTCCTTTTCTAGAAATGAAGATCATTCGTTTTTCTTCTAACTCGGCATTTTCTACATCAAAGCATTCTAAATCAAGGGTCTGTTTTTTTAAAGAGGACATTCTATTGTCACATAGAACAATCAACTGAAGAAACGCGCGCTATTATGATTTGATGATTCGATTTAGGAATTGCAATGCTTTTAGCAAGCTCGTCATTCTTTTCATAGAGCTATTCAGACTGTGTTCAGATGTTACGGTTGCGCATCGCTCCGGTATGGTGTTTGTTACGGATATGAGCTTTTTTTTGGAGTGAAACCGTTTCGATCTGTTTTACTTTGTAACGTCTTCTTCTTTGACGTTTTAAATTTTGACGCTCACTCAGTGTTTCAGACTGTTTCGTTTCGGAGCGTAACGAAACCGTAACGTCTGAACATGGTCTCAGACCTCACTTTTTAGACCATGTTCAGACATTACGGTTTCGTATCGTTCCGGTCCGGTATGGTTTCTGTTACGAATCGAGAGTGTTAATATTGGTTTCGGAGCGTTTCGGAGCAAGAAAACAAAGCAATTCCGTTCCGATGAAAATAGTCGAGCGAAACCGTTTCGATCTGTTTTGCTTTGTAACGCCTTCTTTTTTGACGTTTCAAATTTTGGCTTACATTTGTTTCAGAACCGTTTCGTTTCGGAATAATAAGGAACCGTAACGTCTGAACATGATCTTATACTATCGATCTGACTTTTAAGACATTATGTGACATAGTGAATTAATGTGCTATAACAAAAGATTTCTTCTAACACCATTAAACTTTTATTTTCTACTAACAGTGTTGGATTTTCGAATGCAAATAAGAATTTCAGTTTCTTGTACAGAAGATGACGGACCCACATGTGAACTATACGGCTTTTTTAGAGTCAGCATTGGACAAAGTACTTACATTCCTGTTTGGTCTGTCGGAACATCGAATTATATTGAAATTTCAAAAGCTGTAACGTATAACATTGAAGTTCCGTATAACTTTCAAGAATACGAAGCCTTCACACAGAGCAACGATAAGATCGAATTCTATGGCTATTTTTGGGATTGGGGTAACTCACAGAGTCATAAATTAGCAAAGATATCTAACTCATATTGTCATGCTCAGAATGTTTTTGAAAATTACCATACACTACCAAGAGTTTATAGTACCGAACCTGGTCGTACGAATGATTATGTTGAAATTCGTGTCACTTTCAATAAAATATGACTAAGCCATGATTGACCAATGCTTTGATGACTGGTATGGCTCCTCTTTTGAAGAGGTCTAGAAGTCGTCTCAATGGAACCGTCTTCTATATGATTTGCCATCCACCGTGCAATACTGACACGCAGTTTTGAATCATGTGCTTTAACCCGGCGTAAACCCATAGGGGACAAGTATAGCGCACTTACACCTCATCAACGGTGTATCGTGTAATAGATATCTAGAACAGTCACCGACAGGCTTCTTGAATTTCTGTCTGCTCAATCAAGTATCAAAAGAAATACCAATAAAAGAAGTTTGGGATTAAATTAGACACCTAATTTGTTATTCAGTGTGGTGCAGAAGAAATAAGTTTAAGGGATTTTAGTAAATTAAGTTTCAAACACTGCATTTTATGTAAACTCTGGAAAAGGTTTTTTTTTATCGTGAAACTCCGTTAAAATTCAAAGTTAATGGACTGAGTGACTCACATTTTTTTTTAGGGAAGAAAGTATGGCACTTCATAATTTTCTCAAAAAGTATTATTAAATCATATCATCTCATGTAATGCATTATCTAATATTATCTCAAATATATGATCTCTCACCATCTCTGTAAAGTCTAGTCATTTTAGGCTACGCGCATCCCCAGAATTGATTTTGATATAGAGGATGCGAATCGTGTAGAAAATTCCTGTCCGAGAATTATCCTAATTTCGGGGTAACCTGTTTCAATTTTCTTAAAAAACATTCAGAATTCCAAAGATTGTATTAACCTCTAGCCATTTAAATTTTTGATTAATATCCAACTAAAGATCCTTAATATAAAAATTACTAATAAAGCTAATCAAATTTCTAAAACTCTAAAACACAAAGACACCCAGTCCCTATCAGTCGGGACCACTATATGGAAAAGGAAACTATTGCTTTAACGGGAATGTTTTTGAAAATGATGACGTCATCATTTATGACTTCATCAAATTTTGAAAATTTACTCATATTCAGCATGGATTTTAAGTAAAAATCTTTATGGAAGATGCAAAACCAGCAATTATGTTAATGGGCAAGATTTTATTTTTCAGAATCTTCAAATATCTTTATTGGCGTTTTTGCAAACCATTTATTTGGCCTTTTTCCCGACAGGTAAAATTTTGTGATGACGTCATCACTTTTTGGATGACATTGTCAATTTTTTCTTCCTAGAGTATCTGTACCAATTTTGTGGTAAAAAGTGGTAGATTCTACCCCCCCCCTGGGGCTACAAAAATAAAAAAAGTTTGGGGTTAAAATAGGGTTAATGGTGAAAAACACACACTAGCGCCAAAGATTTTCACGAGGCCTTGTTAACATGTTCGCTGCCAAAGAGCCATAAATTTTCATATAGAAGCTTTTGTATTGCATTTTTGAAATCTACGTGAAATTCTGCGTCGGTTAGTGTGCATTTTGAAGGCATTTAACACCAAATTCAGGCCACAGGGTGCTCAGAAAGTCAAACTTTTGTTGAAATTTCAAAAGATCAATTTTTCGATTTCTGAAAAAAGCTCGGCAGTTAACTTATTAAGCACCAGGGTGTTTTAGAGAGGATTTTTCAGAATATCAATCAATTCAAACTTTAAACCGTCATATCTCCGTATTTATCGAGAAAGAATTGGAAGCTCTTTCGGATAGATATTTAGGATATATTGACGTAACTTTATCGACAATTATTTTTTAATTTTACCATTACCATCCATTCTATAGATATACATGTTCTATATAATATTGTTTTACAAATTCGCAGGCCACTGTGCGGACACATGGGCCTCTATGAATCGCTCATACATTTTGGGTTAATTATTTACATTGTTAATATAGACAGGTATGCAACAATAGTGACACTTTCAATCATATTCAAACTTTTTAGCTTTCCAGGCCACACTAAGGGTCTCTTTAAATTCTTCCACTGAGGATGAGTTGACTACTTTAGAAGGCAAACTATTCCACTGCTTAATGCCCCGATAGTATAGGGAGTTACTCTGCGGACCGCGAACACCATCGTTCCCAAAGATTACTACTAATTCAGAGTCGTGCGTTCTCATAGGTCTCCCTCGCTGGTTACATTTCTTAGGGATGCAAGATTTGTCATAGTAGTTTAGATGTTTAAAGATCTCAACCATGTCACTTACCTCGCGTCTGTATTTTAGACTAGTTATTCCGATTCTTTGCATTCGATTTTCATAGCTTAGCTGTCCACATGTCTCAACTGTTTTAGATGCGCGTCGCTGAACACCTATCAATCTCGCGTGTTTTTTCAGTTTTGGTGACCAGATAACCTGGGCGTATTCTAAGTGTGGTCTGACAAATGTTACGTACAGTTTTCGAAACAGTTCTGGAGTGAGGTACGTGAAGGTCCGCCTGATAAGACCAGCCATTGAATTAGCTTTTTTCACCTGATTTGATATGTGTTGGTCAAAGGAGATTCTTATCGATGATAACACCAAGATCTTTTTCGAATGATACACGTTCAAGAATTTTATCCCCTAGTGTGTATTCGTGTACATGTTTGATATTATTTGGCTTTCCTAGGGTTAGCACATGACATTTGTTAGGATGAAAAGTTAATAGCCATGTTTCGGACCACTTTTGTAGTTGGTTAATATCGTTTTGTATTACTAGTGCATCCTCAACAGATTCACTTTATTGACGAGTTTGGTGTCGTCAGCAAAAAGGAATAGTTTTGACTTAACGGATTCTGGTAGATCGTTGATATAGAGAACGAAAAGGGTAGGCCCTAGGACACTACCTTGAGGTACTCCACTGAGCACTGCTTTTTGCACCGATTCAACTCCGTTTACTTTGACAATCTGGGATCAGGAAGTCTTCGATCCATTCAAGCAACTTGTTTTTTATTCCATATGCTTCTAGTTTGATTAGGAGACGTTGATGAGGAACTGAGTCGAATGCTTTTGCAAAGTCAAAGTATATTGCGTCTACGGCTTTACCGTTTCCAATATCTTCGGTGCAAGCATCTAGGTAGTTTAGTAATTGTGTTACAGTTGACCGGCGGTTGATGAAGCCATGTTGTTTGCTAGATAGTAATTTCTCTTGATCAAGATATGTCATAATATGGGTTTTGAGAATCTTTTCCATTATTCGGCAAACTATAGATGTTAAACTGATTGGACGATAATTTTCTGCTATGTTTTTGTTTCCTTTTTTATAGACAGGTGATACGTTTGCAAGCTTCCAGTCCTTCGGAAGACAACTCTCATTGAAAGATTTTGTCATTATCAGGAAAATCGGTTCTGCGATGTATTCGGCAAGCTCCTTGAGCATCCTTGGGTGAAGCTCATCTGGGCCGAGGGATTTATTTGGATTTAACTTTTTTAGTTCTTTCCTTATAGTTTCAGTGAGTATGTTGATCTCAACTTCTTTATCCGTCCTAGAATCAAATTCAGGGAGCTCCTCGAGTGGCTCACGCGTAAAAACACTACAGAATTGGTTCTGGAGGATGTCAGCTTTACTTTTATCGTCATACTTAATGGAGTTTTCATCATTTGGATTTTATATATAAGAACATAAGTTTTCAACAATTTAAGAACATCTTTAGGCTTTAAGGACTCTAGAACACTCGAGTTTTTAGGAAATTGCTTAAAAAATCACAAAATGGTAAAGGCTTGGGGACTTAAATCTCAACAGGGATTTGTAATAGCAAAGCTGGGTAACGCACATTTGAAAAAACCTTGTTCTATCTCTGTACCCTACATTAAAATTTGATATGAAATTTAACTTTTTTAATTACAAACTCGTGAAATTTGGATTTCCTCTTAGCCAATGATTCTGCTGATGCATTTACCCTTCACGATTAAAAACTTTTAATAATCAAGAGGGTCTGTAAAACATTGGTGAATCACAATTAAAAAAAAAGAAAAACATTGTTTTCATTAGTAACGTTATAAGAAATTTCTTCTTTAAGATTATAAAAAGCTACACCGCGGGGTGCCTCACTTTCTAACTGATATTTTCAGATAGTAAGTCGGTATGTCTGATTATGGAAAAAATTTCAAGTCAATTGAAACAATATTTGCCAAAATATTTACATCCGAAATTCTTAAATAGGAATAATGAAAGCTTCTTAAATTCATAACACACGGTGATAAAATTAGATTTCATTTACAAGGAAGCTTTTGGGGTATCTTCTACAAATATTATTTTGATGAAAAGCGGGAACATCATAGCAAAACATGTGCATGAATACTGCATGAATACTTTGTCTGCTTCATTTTTCTTATAAAAACAGAACACTCAAGGGTACAGAGATGAATTTCTATTATGAACAGTTTACAATAGAAAAGACAAAGAAGCAATCCGCTAAGGAATTCTCGTCTTTCATCCAGCTTCGCTATTACCATATTCCTGATCTCAAAAAGTTAAAAACATGGAAAGGCTTCAAAGGTTTTGGATGTTGTTATTAAAAAAAACTATAGCAATAGAATTTACAAACATTTAAGTTAGGAGTGAAAAAATTTACTAATGATTTTTTCATGCGACATCTATGAAAGTTTAAACAAAAATTCATGTCGTCTAAACTGCAAACAACAGTGAAGTATAGGAAAACTACGAATCGAGTTTGCATGACAACTCAGTTCGCTTCTGTGTGTTTATATATTAAACTACCAGGGGAATGGTATTGAAAAACATATTTCCACAAATTTAACACTAACACATTTGAAAGTTTCATTCAAATAAAGATCCTTGCTGTTTAATATTTTTATGAAAATAATGATAAAATTTTATTTCATGGTATTTTCGTTGACGAAATAAAATATTTCAAATTGTGTTCTCAGTACCAATGACGTGTTCTCAGTACAAATGACGTGTTCTCAGTACCAATGACGTGTTCTCAGTACAAATGACGTGTTCTCAGTAACAATGACGTGTTTTCTTTAACTCTGAAGTCCTACGAAAGATGATATGGATCCGAAAGGTTGACTCCCTTTTATATTGGTTCAAGAATCATTTTCCAATCATTCTATTCATGACTGCACTTCTTCAAGTTGTCAAAGCGAGCAATGTTTACCAATTAATTGCAAAGGACAAAACCCTTGCATCAGAACGACCATTCACCAGGAGACTTTCAAAGTTTGGCATACAATGTATTAGCATGTGTGACCACAGTCCTGTATGTTTATCGTATGCATTCAATGGTCAAACGTGTTATCTATATGACGTCATGTTTAAAACAACCAATGGGGAGCATCGAGCATTGAAAGATCAGACAGGCACCGTATACCATTCTACAGTGGCAGACAGTTGTGAAACTTGGCATCAACTTGGCAAGAGGAGGAATGGATTCTACTATGTGGGTTCTGAGGTTAATGGGCAGCAACGAAAGGCAGAAATTTATTGCTATCTAAACCAAGAAGTTTTTACAACAGTGCCTCCTACAATAACGACCATAGCTTCACAAAATAATATGGAAAACATGTTGACAACGACACCACCAACCACGACACTAGCCCCCACAACACTAGTTCCCACAACACTAGTTCTGACAACACTAGCCCCGACAACACCGTCATGTAAGTGATTGGAACGTGATTTTCAACGACATTAAAAGCAGTCTGGATAGACTTTCTGTCAATATCTTATTTTCTAAACCTACAATGGTGGTCAAAATATATTGGCATTTCTGAGTATTTTAGAATTTTAAAGAATTAAAGTTTGGACGAGAATGACATTTGCAGGCTTTCTGCATTATTCAATTGGATATTGTGATTTGGGAGGGGTCAAAAGGCTGAATTCTCAGGCTAGTGGCGCCGTTTACAAGCTTTTGGATCCTCAGATCTTAAGTTCGTAAAAGTTTTAAGTCTCAGGTTAAAACTTAAAGTTAAATCTCTATTTTCCAACGCTAAGTTAAAACACTTGAAAAATATTTGCAGTTTTAAAATCTTGGGAAATTCTGGGAAATTCCCTTTGTGCCAAATATTATGGCCATCATTGTAGTTCTTAAAAACAAAACAACTTCAACTCGAATTATAAGAATGAGAATTGCCTCGATAAATAGAAAATAGATTAGGAGGGAAGATGGTCACTAACCATACTTATCCAATTGTCCACTGATTGTCCTGAAGTGAGAAAAGTTTGATATTAATAAAAGATCCTAATAATAGCTTTGGGACACGAGAAGTTTTTTTCGCGTTGGTGCAATGCAACATGATCCATCCCACCAACCTGGAACGCTTTCTCGTGTCTCCACCCCATTTTTCTTTCTAACAATAAAAGTGAAATCTCACTTTTGCCCCTGGGAATCAATTTTTCTCCATTGTCCCAGTGTGTTTTTTGGGTATTTCCCTCACTTTTTTTCCCATGAAACAAAAAAAGAAACCATGGGACAAGCACTTTTTTTCTTGTGTTGGTGGGATGGAGCATGTTGCATTGCACCAACGCGAAAAAAACTTCTCGTGTTCCCAAGCCTTAAAAATGTATTTAAATTTATTATATCTTTAGTGATAATATTCCGTATGAAGATCAGCATCACGTTTTATTGCAATAACATTAACTTTATAAGATGGGCGTGCTACCCGTATGGAGTCGTCAGATGTAATGTTGGAAATCGTCAAGAAAATCAAGACATCGAAATTTGGAATGTCCAAAAAGCTAATCGCATTTCAATAGGTGGGAAAAGGGAGGTGTTTATAAAAGAAAAGTATCATCAGTTCCAAGAATACTTAGAATTCACAGAGAGCAGTGACAAGGTCACTTTTACCGGACACATCAAAGATTATCACCCCATCGCTAGTGACAAAACCATTGCAGAGATCACCGGAAATTCCTTCCAAGCTAACGATATTTACAACACGTTAAAAACTGAACAATTTTTAAACAGTAGAAGTTATGTGAAAATCAGTGTTATATTCGAAAGGGCTTGACTTTTGAATTTTCTTTGCATTTTTTAAACTATACTATATGTTTTTTTTTATTCTGCTAAAATTATACACGCTTTTTTTTATAGTAATAGAATGTCCATGATAAAAATGGCCAAAAAATTAAGAATAATGCTAAGAACATCACCATTATGGAATTTTTCTACTCAAGCCTTAGCTTGCCATTTTTAGAGCATTTTCAATTATAAATTGTCAATTACCCCCAAGTAAGGCTCACTCCTTTCACAAAAATGCGATTTTATGCTTGAGTCGTATGTACTAAATATTAAATGTAGTCTGAATAATTAGGATCCTAACTTAAGAATGCTGTAAGAATATTTTCGGATAATTTTCCCGAAATTTTCAAGAATATCCATGATGAAATGGATTTACATCATTCTTATAAAAAAAAAAGCGTGTCATAATTTTTAGTTAAATATGGTACGTGTTTAAGTTAACCCAAAATTTCTTAAACCTTCGGATGTTCTCAACTTTTTGAATCTTTAGTTTAAAAGTGTACTTAAAATATTCTTATTTTCACTATTTTGTGAGGATTATTTTGCAATTTCTTAATAAAAAATTTGGTAATTTGGTCCACAAAACTTTAAAATGTTTTTAGTTTGTTTTTAAGATTTTGGCCATCGAAGCCTTTTGTTCTTATTTTAGTTTGTTCTTATTAAAACAACCCATATACAGCTAGTGAATATCAGTACAAGACAGGGTCTTTTACAGAAAAGGAGTTATTAATTAAAATATGTTTAACCCCCTGGGTATGATCTCTTATAAAGATGCTTACCCCTGGATATCATATTTTTTACTTGAAAAGACACTTTACCCCCTGCATATCCACTTTTGAACAAAAATCGTTAACCCACCCACTGGATATCGGATATCCGATATCCTCAACAGGGGGGGGGGGCACAGACTATTTCTGGAAAAGCCCATTGTAGCTGCTCCTTCCAATTACTGTCGGACATGGCCCCCGTCACCAGGGGGACAGGGGAGCCATGGGCCCCTCACTTTCTTGACCGAGAAAGGTTATTTTGAAAACTGTCAGTTATTTTTTTTTAATTCTTTTCAAATTGCCTCGAAATGAGTCTCATAATAGCATTTCAATCCCTGTAAAAGTTGGTTCAGTTAGAAAATTGTTATTGGGTACAGTTTATTTTTCAAAGATAAAAAAGAATGGGGATAGTGTGACTTTTTCAGTATTTTGCATCATTGAATTCGATAAACCATCAATACTGAATCAAATTTAAAAACAAATACTGACCAACCCAAATATTGACACTAAAAATAACCATATATAAAAAAAGTCACGAATTTATCAAATGTTTATTTTTCTATGAATTTGTATTTCCTCCATAGAGTGTGCAAGGGAGTTCCAGGTCCCACCTAACAATTCAGGTACCACCTAGCCCTAAAATTCCCACCTTCAATCCAGACTCCCAAATCCCAGCTAAAAATACTTTCCCCACGATAAATTATACCAATTCGAGGCACGAAACACAAATCCTTTACCATTTGAGGAGGATGCTAAGATTACATATATAAAATATAGAAAAATCATAATAAAATTGGAAATAAGAAAAAACTAACTAACTTTAACTTTTACCAAAACACCAAAAGTCCCACCTAAAGAAATTAATCCCACCTTAACTTGTTTCTCCCGACTTAAACCTGAAAATTTCCAAATCTCACCTGGAAATTTTCGACCCAATACACCAAACCCTCTCCCCAACTATTCTGGGGGGCGCACACTATGGCGATTGATTAAAGGTGTTACTGTAAACTTCGACACAACCTTTGAGCTTTTTAATCTCACACTATGGCGATTGATTAAAGGTGTTACTGTAAACTTCGACACAACCTTTGAGCTTTTTAATCTAAGATTTTAAATCTCGCGAAAAAAATATTTAAGTATACAAGAGTGCTCTATTTTGGGGATTACGATATCCCCGTGTCACAGACCCTCTGCTGGGAGCCGACCACCCCACTGGAAAATTTGGCCAAAATTTTGTACTCAGTAGTATTACAGTTTCAGTTAGATTTCAAAAAAGTAGTCCTCCAAAACAAAGGAACCAGGGGTACTCAAGGTTCGTAACGGAACCTACCTTGTCAAACATGCCGAGTGAAAATGAAAATGTTCGAACGAAAAAGAAAAGATAATAGCATAGCATAGAGATACGTAAGCTTGAAAACATAAACATCAACTTGTTTCGCGTTGACTTTCCAATGTTTCCAATGTTTGCAATCATTGAAAGGCTTCTTAGAATGAGACCATGTTAAAGAATTTTTTTTTAGATTCAAAAGTTAAGACCATCCGCAGGATTTTTGGACGTTCTTATAAAAAACGTATTATAAGCTTGCATGAAGAAAATATTTCAAAAGATTGACCCAAAACCCCGTTATCTCGTCTCAAATGGTATTGACAAACAAAACTTCAGAAAAGAATGTCTGTGGAAGACATTGCAATGGTGTATTGGCACTATCTTGTCATGATATTTAAATGAAAATTACACTGCAAGTTTGAAATTAATCGAACAATGATTTTACTGCATATTCGTTATGATAACTGTATTGCAAAGGGTTTTAAATCTTTCTTACTTATTCTAAAAACTTGCGTATAGAAATCGCGTAAAGAAATGGCGAAATAATCTTCTCGTGCAGCCTAACTTTTAAAGACAATAAGAAGTATGGGAAAAGGACAATCAGAGTGTAATTTATTTATTACTTTGCATTGAATTCGGTAAACCAATTCGGTATACTGAATCAAATTAAAAGACAAATGCTTTCTTAATTGGAAATCGGTGAAAAAACCTAAATTGACACTAAGAATAATAAAAACATAAAATACAATAACATCAAAAAAGTCCCGAATTTAGAAAATATTTATTTCTATGAATATTTTATCTCCTTAAAGCGATTGATTAAAGGGTTGGTTGAATTGGAAAATGTTTACAGTACATCATTCTAAACGAATAAAACAGAAAAAAACACAATGCTTCTGTTAATCGCGTTAATTACTATAAACTTCAACACAGCAAGATCGAGTAATATTTATCAATTAATTGCAAAGGACAAAACCCTTGCATCAGAACAACCATTCACCAAGAGACCTTCAAAGTTTGGCATACAATGTATCAGCATGTGCGACCACAGTCCTGCATGTTTATCGTATGCCTTCAATGGTCAAACGTGTTATCTATATGACGTCATGTTTAAAACAACCAATGGGGAGCATCGAGCATTGAAAGATCAGACAGGCGCCGTATACCATTCTACAGTGGCAGACAGTTGTGAAACTTGGCATCAACTCGGCAAGAGGAGGAATGGATTCTACTACGTGAGTTCTGAGGTTAATGGGCAGCAACGAAAGACAGAAATTTATTGTTATCTAAACCAAGAAGTTTATACAACACCACCACCGACCACAACACCAGTACCAACGGCAGCCCCACAGCCTAGTGAGTTCTTTTCAACTTTTGAACATTTTAATAATATAACGTATAAACAAGCAAAATGCATAAATTGACCTACCTAATGATAAATATAGAATGGAAATAGAAAAGGAAGTAAAAAATGAAATGTAAAGGGACTAAAAAAACAAACCGTCATTAAAATTTGCGAAAACGGCGATTTCCGGCATATTTCCGACATTTTCGGCCGAAAAGAAATTTTTCTTTAAAATCGTACTCGGCCATGATTTTGGCATTGCTCATACGCATCTCTGTGCAAAGAAACAAAAACTAATAATGAAATCGCCAAAAATGCCAAAATACCGTTTTTTCTGGCATATATTCGGCCGGAAAAGTATGCTTATTGAAAATCTGGCTTTGTCACATTTTAGGTATTACCATTTTGCACCAGTGTCCAAAATTTCATGATAAAATATAAAGTACAGCTCGGGAAATTCAAGAAAACCTGTTTTTCCGGCGATAATTGGCTGTTCCGGCGATTTTTAAAAAGGCTTCAAAAATCATTTTTTGACAATTGAAACATGCTCGATGGTATTGTTGCTAATAGTGACAACGAATGACATGGAAAAAATCCAATGAAAATCAGCAAAAACAGCAATTTCCGGCATATTTCCGACATTTTCAACCAGAAAAAGATTTTCTCCAAAATTGAACTCGGCCATGTTTTGGATATTACTAATGGGCATTGCTAATACGCACCTTTGTGCAAAAAATTAGGAAAAACTAAATGATGAAATCTCGAGAAAATGCTAAAAGCCGGTTTTTCCAGCATAATATCAGGCTCCGTCACTTTTTGGGAATCACCATTTTGTATCACTGAGCAAAAAATCAGAAAAAACTAAGGAGCCAATCCCGAGAAAAGCTGGTAGCAGATGAACCAACACATGAACACACGAACATCAGTTAATTTAAAGGACCTGCGGGGTAGGTCCAAAAATATCAAACTGTACAAGAGTGCTCTATTTTGGGGATTATGGCATCTCAGTGTCACAGACCCGTTGCTGGTGCTGGGACCCGCTCACCCCACTTGGAAAATCGGCCAAAATTCCATCCCCAGTAGAAAAATTTCCCTACAATTTTAGCCCCACTGGGAAATTGACATATGATTTGATCCCCATTCGAAAAATCCCAAAATCCTTTTAACTAGATTTTTCGATTTTTTAACCCCGTTGAGATTTGAGACTTCGATGATACTTCTCCAAATGTCTTGATAATGAGTATAATTATGTTATCTATTTTTTCCTCCACTAGTGTATCACTACAAATTGCACATCAATATCAAGGTAGGGTGTAATAGCGATTTGGGGGACGGCTTCTGTGAGGTTTACGGTTCCCTCAATGTCAATATCGGAAACCGTGCTGTTAATCAAAACATTCAAATCTGGAGACGAGAACAAACCAATCCTTACAGTAGTTTCGAGGGCTGGTTGATGTCTATTTATTCAGCACACAGTCTCTTTCAAGAAAGTTATGACTTTCGGTCGAGTATGACGGGTACAATCATTTTTACTGGGCAATTCAAAGAATACGACAATCCAGGTACAGATGAGATCCTTGCAAACATCGCAGGACAGAACGCTCAGGTTCACCCAGCTGACATCTATAACAAAGACCATCATGTAACGTTTACAGAGTTTTCAAATCGTGTTGAGATCCACCTCAGACTTGAATTCAACGCTGCACTTAACGGATAACTTGTTTGTCTATGCACGTTGTCTTTAAATAGAACTTGCAGAGAACACGCACTTGAATTTTCGCAAAACAAGCGAGAGATGTAAACAATTTGAGAACAGTTTTTCTTGACTTTGTTTTGTTTGGTTGAAAGAGAAACCTACAGGGTGTCTGGAAAAAAAGTATCGAGTTTGAACATGTCATTTAGTGGAAAATTAGTGTATGTGTCTGTTATCGCCAAAATTTGAAAAAGTACTCCATCAAACAGACTTATTACAAGAGCTTTTTTTAGCGGGAACTAATTTTCGCGGTTTTGCCGGAAAAATGCGAAAAAAGCAAAAATTAGTTCCTGCGAAAATTAGTTCCTACGAAAATTAGTTCCCTTAAGGTACTTAAAAACAATAACCCTTTTCATTTTTCCTTTGTCGTACAAATGTACGTCTATTAAAAATCAAAGGAAAAAGAAGGACAATTCAATTTTGTGCATAATCACTCGACTCGATACTTATTTTTACTGACAACATGTACAATAAACTGATTTCTGAAATGGAGTCACGTGATAGACTTAAAGATATTTATTGATTTTTAATAATTACCAATACTGTAATATATTTTATCTATCACTTAATTTCTAATTGTATTTTAACTACTCACTTTTTTTTCAAATATTGTACTTTTGTTTTATTTGCATGATCAACAAGCTCTTCATCTTGATTTTCAAAATATATATAATTCAATTTCAACCAACTTATTGTTTTGATGCATACCGTTGTATATCAGAAATAATTCAATGACCGTTATTGCTTAAATTATAAATTATTATATCCAATTTCTACTTCATATCATATTTCCTTGAAGCTACTTGTTTCAAATAAACGCCTATCCTAGAGGTGAGGCGTTTATTTATAATTGCTAAAACGACTACGATCATTGTTTGAAAAGTCAATTTGTCTATCCGGCACATAGCTGAATTTTGTAACAGATCTCTCACGATGAGCCGCATATAAAAAAGGAAGATACTGTACTGAAAGGGTTGATAGCGAGTTCATGTATTTTTATACATGAACTCGAACTCGCTAATCTAGCTCCAGCAAGAGACTAGAGTTACACTCCTTTTCAACCCTTTCCGTGCCCACGGGGGGGGGGGATGGCAAAAGAAATTGACAAAAACTTTCGAGACAATGCAGTTGTTTTCGGCGGGAGAAAATGAAAAAAGTTTGTCCTCACCAGTTGTTAGCCGCCAGGCCCAATGTCAAATATACTTGCATGACTTAAAAGATTTTGTCCAGTTTTTTTTGTGCGGCTGCTCATTCTAAACAACATTTCGCAATGTCAAATATACTTGGGCACGGAAAGGGTTAAAAGACCAGTAAATATTCTTAGACTTGGTTATCCTTATTTCCAGGTAATATTAAGGTATTTATTTTTAAGGTTTTTACGCTATATCAATTTCTTGTATCCTTAATTTGATCAAAATTCAGTTATTCAACTACTCAAGTTCGTTGTTGACTCGTTTTCATTTTTCACACCTTTTCGATCGTAGCCGCCAATTGCCACGCGGGCATTTTTTGTCCGTTTTACCACCCTAAAACCGTCCCAGTCTTTTTTTCGCATCTATAGACAATAGAAAAAAGTGTAAAAAAAAAGATTGGATCGAGTTTAGGGGGATAATTAAATAATAATAAAAATAATAGAGTAACACGCGCCTCACCGCGCGACTACGGCCAAAAAGGTGATAGGTATAGAAACGTTTCTAGGTCGAACCAAGCAACTTGGTTGAACACAAAAAGGGAGAGTTTATCTTAGAAATTAGAAATTGCAATCGATGTTACTCGATTATGCAAATCTCACACCTATTCAAGCTCAAATACAGGGTAAACATAGCATATTCAATATATTTGGTGGCAAAAATTAATTAATTTTTTAAAAATGTATCTGATCTGAATCGTGAATCGAATATCGAATCAAAACTATGAACAACTTTGAAATATTTACAATCTTGTGGTTATGAAGGGGACATCAGAACAGGATAAAAACTAAGAATAACCCATCGCCGCATATAAATAATTTAAAAAAATTAAATATTTATCTGTTCTGTACAGACTTAGAATGACGGGGAAGATCGTATCGCACGCATTACCTTACTTAACTTAAGTTAACCTAAGAGAAGGAAGCACAATGTTACTGTTAATCACCTTAATTATTATAAACTTCAACACAGCAAGATCGAGTAATATTTACCAATTAATTGCAAAGGAAAAAACCCTTGCATCTGAACAACCATTTACTAGGAGACCTTCAAAGTTTGGCATACAATGTATTAGCATGTGCGACCACAGTCCTGAGTGTTTATCTTATGCATTCAATGGTCAAACGTGTTATCTATATGACGTCATGTTTAAAACAACCAATGGGGAGCATCGAGCATTGAAAGATCAGACAGGCGCCGTATACCACTCTACAGTGGCAACCAACTGCAACGATTGGCTAGCGTTAGGGAGACGAAACAATGGATATTACACCATAGGAACAGAGAGCAATGGAAGACAGCAAAAAGAGAAAATATATTGTGAACTAAACGAAGTAAGACTTTCAATTTAAATTATGTCCTAACTTCACATTTGAACTGTACAATGTCACTACCAACACAAACAAAGCTTTTTATGAGAGAGAAATTCAAACATTCAAAAGGAACAAGATATAATTAAGTTTGGACAAAACACATAGTAATTTCTACTAATCATTAAAAGCATACTATCTTTTCTTTCATAGCAAAACACTCCAACTACAGCAGCTATGACAACCACAGCAACCACAGCAGCACCAACAACAACAACAACAACAGCAACCACAACAACAACAACAACAACTACTACTACTACGACGCCTCCTCCATGTGCGTATCTTTACAACCTCGTGCCCAGTGTATAATCAGTACAGATATCATACACTCTTATTTATAAGAACAAGCTGTTCTCATCTTTTTAAAGAACTTTGAGCCTCAATTCTAACTTTTTATTGCTTTTGAATTTAGTAATCCCAGGGTCAGCTTTGTTCTTAAATTATTCTTATTTTTCGTTGTTTTCGAGCCTCGTCGTTCTTGTAAAATTGTTCTTGCAAAGGAAAAAGATTCTATCACACTAAACAGGCTAAACTCTGTCTGTTTATCCATAGTGAGGAGAAAGTTGGGCCTCTTTTGAAGTCTATGCAATGCCTTTCTTTTAATTTCAAGTAATGATTTTAACAGTCAATTTTCTGCCCACTTTTTGCATACTCTAACATTTGAAATAGGCAGGGCTGAGCAGGAAGGAGAGTCGGCCGTCTAAACTAGAATTAACTGATTACAGGCATCCCGTGAAAGTGTAACCAGTTTCAAAAAGGCATTTTTTTCTTTCCATATAGTGTTAAATTTCCGTTTGGAAGTCAGAATCAAAATTTATTGTTCGGATGAATTGGATAGTACGTGTGAAGTGTATGGTGAACTTTACGTCAATATCGGCAATCGTGCTGGAAATCAAAACATCGAACTTTGGCGAAGAAATGAAAATGAAGCTATCAACACACAAAGATGGAGTGGACATAATATTGACACCCAACACTCTTTTCAGGAATATATGACCTTTACGCAAAGTCAAGATGACGTCATTTTTTCGGGTCAATTTAAAGAAGAAGATCGAATTTCTTCCGATGATCTTCTGGGATCGATCACAGGGAAACCGAACGCTGCCGTACGAGCAAATGAAATATACAATACAGACAGAACTGAAAGATTTACACAGGGATCAAATTATGTCGAAATTATGATAAGATTCACACTGTCCTCTTAAAGTTTCAAGGCCTTCTTTTGAGCATGGATTGAAAATGTAAAAACCTTACAGGTCAAGAAGAAATATGGCGAATCTTGGTCCGTTTCAGACCTCTTTATGGGATCATAATAATATTGTTTTTAGTGGAACAGTCGGATTATTATTTGTCTTTTAGCAGGAGTTTACTGAAAATTTACGCTGGAATGGTTCGATCAAACCTTTTTTCGTCGCAGGAAAAGGAGTTAAAGTGATTTCAAAATCATACAAAAAGCATTGAAAGTCATTAAGTTTAATTTATTTCATTTTTACATGAGTGTGTTGGTTAGTTTTGTAGCAGTTTTGATTTTTAGTAATTAATTTTTTTGGTAATACACTTTTTCGACCATAGTCAAGCGCGTGCCACTATATTATTTAATTTACCACCTTAAACCCGATCCATTCTTTTTTTACACTTTTTTCTATCGTCTTTAGGTGCGAAAAAAAGATTGGGGCGGTTAAATTAGGGTGGTAAAACGGAAAAATAATGCCATTGCGGCAATTGGCGGCGGTTAAATTAGGGTGGTAAAACGGACAAATAATGCCATTGCGGCAAATGGCGGCTACGGTCGAAAAGGTGTATTAGGGATCGTTCCTAATTTTTTGAACTTAATTTTTTGTAATAGATTGAAAAAACTCTGTTTGAAATTTCAGTCTAAAAAAACAATCTATACTCGAGTCATAAGATTTTAAATTTTGGGATACTTTTTTTTTGACCCACCCGGGGTATAAATTGCCCCCAGAAAAAGGGTCCAGAATTGTTTTAACATAGTGCAACAAGACTGCAACTTGTGACTTGATTATTATGAATGTGGACGATTAAAAAGTTAGCGGTTGAAATGGAACGAATTATATATAGGTCAGATATCTCAAACTATTTGACGAACCTTTCATTTATAAACTCCAAATTGAGCTTTCTCCCTCTTCCACTATCAATTCACATTCAAATTTAAAACATATTGGGCTATTCCAGATTTAATATGGGGGTGGGGGGGGGTGGGGAGGATATGACATTTATTGGAAATTTACCCCCCCCCCCCGGACATTGTGACTTTTGGAACATATGAACGACTGGACATCCATCTCCTTTATGTTTTTGAAGATTACACTGCTAGCTTCGTTGCCGCCTCGTTAAAATCATAAAATGAAAGAATAAATGTAGGTATGGTATAGCTCTTGGAAATACCTTGCTATCAACGTCACAACTTCGACAAAAGTCTCTGTTGTTCTACTCTTCTCAAGTCCTTTATTTATATTATAACAAAGATAACAGAGGCAAAATCATTGTCAGCTTGTCAAAACTCCGACTAATAATTCTAAATTTTGACTCAAAAGTATATGGAATAATTTTAGAGAGTATGGGATTCAAATCATATTCTTATGACACAGGCTCTCAACTTTGGCATACTATTTTTTCAAATCATAAAGAAATTATTGGAGTGATGAATTCAAAAGTATACACTCAGTCGAAATTCTGCATTTCAGCGTTGAAAAATGTTGATAAAATATCCCTTTACCTAAGTAATTCAAAGAAATAAAATTGTGACGGAATATTGTCGGATTTTATATACCAATTTTGAAATACAGGCGGCAACGAAGCTCGCTTCAAAGAGACAATAAAAGATAGATGTCCAGTCGTTTATAATTATATGTTCATTGTTAAACAAAATATGGCACTCTAATTTGTCTAACACTCTCAAACTTCAAACTTTTAAAAGTCTCGTCGAGACCATTCTTCTATATGGCTCCGAGGCTTGGACCATGACAAAAATCATGCTGAAGAGCCTTAAAGGCTTTTATACAAACCTTTTGAAAAGAGTCCAGAATCTTGATTGGCGCAACAACCCATCCCTTCGAGAGATCTATAATGGACTCCCAAGAATTTCCTCTGTCTTGACCAGCAGGATGATCTCTTTCTCTGCTCACTGTTTCCGTGCGAAAATGAAATTAGATCTGAAATCCTAATTTGGTGTCCTGCTGGCCCTGGGTGCACGAGAAAGCGCACATTTCTTGATATTTTGAAACGGGAAACACGGCTAGAGATTGAGGAACTGGGTACTGCAATGGCTGATCGAGAGCTGTGGAGGGAGGGTTATTGTTTGTTTCCGACCTAGATCCATTCGGACCTAGACCGAAAGATGATGATCAGTTAGATTTAGGTTTTTACCACAGAATACAGACACACTGAAGTAAATTTTAGATACAGTTTACTCTCTTTAATCTGATCTTCAAGGAACTAATAATTTTTTTTCGAATTGTAGAAAGATTTGAATCACTGAGTGTGTTTTATACAGCTTTCCAGCTGAGGGGACCGATATTTTAGTTCTAATAAATTCTGATGATCGTCTAAAAGACGTAAAACAGTCTGTGCAGTTTTTGGTTCTTTAAAGAAATACAAAATTTAAATTAACAGTTAGATTATGGAAAGATTCGACATAGCGTCAGCCCCCTGCTAGTTGGGGGGGGGGGGCTACACCCTAAATCTTTCCCAAAAAGGGGGCTGGAAGTACACCACTTTTTTGGGGGAACTATGTAATTGGGGGGAGCTAAAATCTCATCACTTAACATGGGGGCTAAAATAATTCAGCTTAATAGTTGGCTTTAATTCCCCTAATTGAAGTTCATGAATCTGAAAAATTATTTTATTATTTTAATAAAAAGTGTGCAAAATATTTTATTTTAAACTTAGCTGAACATAATTTACATTGGAAAAACCTTTTTTACTGGATAAATTTTTTGAAAGTGTCTAGGGTCAAAAGTCCTGGGGGCTAACAAAAAAATCATAAATCTTTGGGGGGACTTAAAACTCAGGGGGGGGGGGCTAATTTTTGCCTGCGGGACTCAACCCAGGCTGACGCTATGTTCGAATAGTAGAGGTTATCCAGGGGTAAGCATCTTTAGAAGAGAGAATATCCAGGGAGTGAAGCATATTTTTAAGATTAGATATCCAGGGGGTTCGATACTTCGAAAAATCAATATCCTCAACAAAGGGGTAAAGTTTTTTTCTAAAAAAGCCCATTACGAGACGAAATCAGTTAAGAATATTACAAAAACCGTATACAGAAGCTTTGTTTTATATGGTTTGCTTAGAGCAGAGATACTATGGAAATAATTTTTGAAATCGTGTTATATAATAAGCTATAAGCAATAAGCTCGTACCCAAAAAATTTAAAAATGTCAAAAAATGAAGGTCTTCAAATCTCTCTAAAACCTATTTTTATGGGAAGCTATGGTATTTTGTAGCAAAAAGCAAAAAAAAATAGAGCTTAACCTCGCTTTAGAAATTTTTTATCGCATTTTTTAGGTTTTTTTAAAATCGCAGGCCAAAATAGGAGAAAAAATCATCAAGTTTGGCATTTTCTTCTCATTGACTTCATTTTTAACCCCTACTTTTAACCATTTTTGAAATCTACATAAAATTTCCGACAATTTGATATATAACATGCATATGTTCCCGAAAAATCAACATAGGCTAAATCTGAGCCTGCTGCTACGGTACTGAAAAAACTGCTTTGGAATGATGTCCTTATTACAGGGTTTTTTTTCAGGTATAGATTCAAAAAACTTACCAAAAGGCATCTTTTGCAAGCTGAGTCAACTTTCTATAGGACTTGGACTGGTTAATCTATGATTTGAGGCTTTCAAATCCATTTTTTCACTGACTAGTACTAGGTCAGAGTTTTTGTCACGCCGTGACGGAAAATTTTCAATAGCCTGTAAAAATCTATGAGAGTGGAATCAGGCCTTAATTTTCTCCATGAAACATCAACCATATAGTGTTAATCAGAAACCTAAAATAGAAATTCAAAAATCAACCCACAAAATTTTCTGTAGCCCTTTTTAGTTTTTGTCACGCCGTGACGGAAAATTTGGGCCTATGTCAAAATTCCCCTATGTTTTCGTCAGTTATACTTGAATTGAGATTTCTTTGCTTGAAAATTCTTCAAATGGGTAGAGTATATCAGAATATGCAAAAAATAGAGTCAAAAATGCAGGATTACAATGAACTAGAGGTCCTGCAAGGTGGATTTTCTCATTTTTGATCAAAATGTTTCGTAGACTAATTTTGGAAAAACCCGGTTTTTTTTTAGGATTTAGCTCATGTTTTAACTTTCTAAGTTTATTTTTCTCATTCTAGTATGTATTTCTGACAACTTTACATTAAAATTATAATATTTCTTTATACAAATTCAGGAAAATAATTACATATTTCTCATTTATGATTTTTAGCGTTTCATCACTTTTTTGGCCAAAAATGGGTCATTTTTAGGCCGAAATCCAAAAAAACCGGAATATTAACTTGAAAATAACCCTATCATGTTATATATCAGTGGAAGCAGAATTTTGAGTAGATTTTGAATATCCAAGTTTCATGTCCTGAAAAAGAACTCAACTCAAATTATTATGCTTTAACAGCTAAAAATAGACATGGGTACGAGCTTTTTGCTTATGGCTAATACCTAAAATTATACAAATCTTGCAAATGATTACGTAAATGGTTATGCACCTAAAATTATCTCATCCTTTTTGCTAATAACGATTTAATAATAATAAATTATTTAATAAGTGTCCATATATTTTGACATTGATCCTGAATTATTTAGAAAACTGAATCCATAACTCATTTGAAACAAATATGAGCAATCCAATGTGGTTCATGTGGGTGACTACAAACTACAAGTCAATTCAAATAAGTACCAGCTTTTTTTTATAAGAATACACTTTATAAGAATGTCCATGATGTAAATGGCTAAAAAATTAAGAATAATGCTAAGAATATCACCATCATGGCATTTTGCTACTCAAGCTAAGAATGCCATTGTTAGAGCATTTTCAATTAAAAATTGCCAATTACCCCCCAAGGCTCACTCCTTTCACAAAAATGCCATTTTATGCTTGAGACGTATGTACTAAATGTTAAATCTAGTCTGAATTAGAATGCTGTAAGAATATTTTAGGATGATTTTCCCAAAAAAGTTGAGAATATTCATGATGAAATGGATTTACACCATTCTTAAAAAAAAAAAGCAAGTACCTGTTTAAAACCATATTACTACTAGAGACGTACACATCATCAATTATTTAGTTTTCAATATTACAAAATCATTGAAATATTTTTAGAATAATTAAAAAACAAATGACAGATATGACAAAGTGAAAAATTTGAACCAAAGAACATTATTTCAAGTTCGATATTAAACCATAGGTCAAATAAAAAGGGATCTAAAATGTTTATATTCGTCTTAGTATTTTCGCTTACATTGCCAGTAAGAATAAATTGTGTTCTTTATGAAAGTGAACAAGTTCAGACGTCTGTAGACAACGCCACATTTGTTGAATCTGCACGTTCAACAGTTGAATGTACTTTACAATGTCAACGTTTAAAGAAAACACCTTTCTACACTGAAGATAAGATGTGTTATTGCTTGGATAAAATCGAAAATGGTGTCGAACTTGAGTATGGTGTATCTTATGCAAAGGTAAATTTAACTCTAGCAAAAATAAAATCTTTGGTCAAATAAATTCCGTAAAAATTTTACTTTACAACTTGCAGTTTAGAGTTTGAAGACTTAAATTTTATGACTCTCTCATCTGTATCATTTTGCCTGTTGAAAATTGAACTGAATAACATCCATTTCATATTTCAGGTTGAGTTTTCAACTCAGGATGACAACATCATAACAGATCCTACAGAGTTGATCGCTTTCATGATAACAACACCACCTCCAACGACAACGACTCCCACGACAACGACCACTACTACCACAACAACGACTACCCCGACAACGACAACGACTACCCCGACAACGACGACGACTACCCCAACAACGACAACAACTACTCCGACAACAACAACGACCACCCCGACAACAACAACGACCACACCAACGACAACTACGACCACCCCAACGACAACAACGACCACCCCGACAACAACTACGACCACCCCGACGACAACTACGACCACCCCGACAACAACTACGACCACCCCAACGACAACTACGACCACCCCGACGACAACTACGACCACTCCTACAACAACTACTACGACAACAACAACCACCACAACAACTACTTTGGCTCCTACAACACAGCCACAACGTAAGTGCATTTAATAAAGAAACAAGGGGTTTTTTACAGAGATTAGACGCGCACTTTTCTAACCTCTGGCTTTCCATTTTCTGGACTTGATCCAATTAAGACAAGTTTGTCACTGTTGAGAAGTCCAATAACTTATTCAAAAAGCCATCCAACGAGTGGACGTACCACAATCATCCAAAACATGACGGTTTTCTTGTTTTTCAGGTAAATTGACATGCAATATCATAAGACAGAGTCCATTTTTAACTAATTGACTCGTTTTCTTTTATTTTAACAGTGAAACGGTTCAAATTGAATGTACGTCTAACAATCTATTGTTACGACGATGCTGGATCGTCTTGTGAATTGTATGGGCAACTAAAGTTGAACATTGGAGAAAGATCCACTAACCAAGGAGTGCAGCTCTGGCAAAAGACAGACGATAATTACATTGACCTTACGGAATACATGGAACATCATATAAACATGGTCCATAGTTTTTATGAATATGATGACTTTATTAACAGCCGTGATATGATCGACATTATTGGGGCTGTCTATGAAGTAGACACTTGGGATGTCGACACCGTTGGTTTGATTACTGGCAAATCTAATGCTTATGTTTACGCTAAAGATGCATTTAATATGTATAAAACTGAAACATTTCAAAGTGATTATGAAGATTATGTTAAAGTGGGAGTCAAGTATGAATATGATTAATGATTATTGTAAAACAACAAAATAAGGCCATGTCATACAGTACACTCTCACTAATTCGAACTTCTATTTTATGTGAATATTTCTATAATTCGAACAAAATCACCGTCAATTTTCCCTAGGAACTTTAATAAAACACTTTCTGTAATTCTAACTTCTGTAATTCGAACAATTTTTTGTCCCCCCTGTCCCCCTCTCGACAAATTCTCTCGCTAATTCGAGTTTTCAATGTGTTAGATACTCATTCGAATGTCATGAAGCTTTGAAATTTCCACTAAACATGCTTTTATGATTATTCGAAATTGTCACGAATATTAGAACGGGCTATATTGAATATTTGTATCAGGATCTTCAAAATTTTGTTTTTGGAATTCGCGAATGAACGTTTTTATTTAAGTTTTTATCGTTCTAAAGCTCCCTCCGATTTAGCCTAAGCTGGTAATTCAAGCTAGAGCGACTTTCTATTGAGGTCTGAATCACTTTGAAAAAATTACAGTGAAACAAAATATAGCGCGTGTTGTTCTTTCTGACAATAGAATATCACTAGGTTCAAAAACGACCCAAAATTAAGCCTTTTAAGTTAGACCCTTACAGTGCGTTTTTTTTATTTTTTTTTTCCCTTTTTAGGCAAAATATGGTCAGATTTTACAAATTTTACACCCTTAGCACTTTTTCTCGTCTTTGCTCATTTCGACCCTTACAGTGCACCCTTGANCTTTTCTAACCTCTGGCTTTCCATTTTCTGGACTTGATCCAATTAAGACAAGTTTGTCACTGTTGAGAAGTCCAATAACTTATTCAAAAAGCGATCCAACGAGTGGACGTACCACAACCTTCCAAAACATGACGGTTTTCTTGTTTTTCAGGTAAATTGACATACAATATCATAAGACTTTTAACTAATTGACTCGTTTTCTTTTATTTTAACAGTGAAACGGTTCAAATTGAATGTACGTCTAACAATCTATTGTTACGACGATGCTGGATCGTCTTGTGAATTGTATGGGCAACTAAAGTTGAACATTGGAGAAAGATCCACTAACCAAGGAGTGCAGCTCTGGCAAAAAACAGACGATAATTACATTGACCTTACGGAATACATGGAACATCATATAAACATGGTCCATAGTTTTTATGAATATGATGACTTTATTAACAGCCGTGATATGATCGACATTATTGGAGCTGTCTATGAAGTAGACACTTGGGATGTCGACACCGTTGGTTTGATTACTGGCAAATCTAATGCTTATGTTTACGCTAAAGATGCATTTAATGTGTATAAAACTGAAACATTTCAAAGTGATTATGAAGATTATGTTAAAGTGGGAGTCAAGTATGAATATGATTAATGATTATTGTAAAACAACAAAATAAGGCCATGTCATACATTACACTCTCACTAATTCGAACTTCTATTTTATGCGAATATTTCTATAATTCGAACAAAATCACCGTCAATTTTCCCTAGGAACTTTAATAAAACACTTTCTGTAATTCGAACTTCTGTAATTCGAGCAATTTTTTGTCCCCCTGTCCCCCTCTAGACAAATTCTCTTGCTTGTTCGAGTTTTCAATGTGTTAAGGGGTTTAGACTCATTCGAATGTCATGAAGCTTTGAAATTTCCACTAAACATGCTTTTATGATTATTCGAAATTGTCACGAATATTAGAACGGGCTATATTGAATATTTGTATCAGGATCTTCAAAATTTTATTTTTGGAATTCGCGAATGAATGTTTTTATTTAAGTTTTTATCGTTCTAAAGCTCCCTCCGATTTAGCCTAAGCTGGTAATTCAAGCTAGAGCGACTTTCTATTGAGGTCTGAATCACTTTGAAAAAATTACAGTGAAACAAAATATAGCGCGTGTTGTTCTTTCTGACAATAGAATATCACTAGGTTCAAAAACGACCCAAAATTAAGCCTTTTAAGTTAGACCCTTACAGTGCGTTTTTTTTATTTTTTTTTTCCCTTTTTAGGCAAAATATGGTCAGATTTTACAAATTTTACACCCTTAGCACTTTTTCTCGTCTTTGCTCATTTCGACCCTTACAGTGCACCCTTGATAGCTTGGAAAAAGTAATCACTATTGAATTTACAAGATCCGCAAACAGCTTCATATATGTATGGTTACTTATTTAACCCTTAGACCACGAGGGATGCGTATATGCATCCAAAACACTGAGTCTCAGACTTTAGGCCATAGCTCCTAACCACTTGATTTAAAGGGGCATAAACTGAATGCTTTTAAAAAACAGTATAAATATAGCTTTCAAATGGTACCAAAGCCATCTTCTAAATCAATAGCTGCAAGCTTTAATGGCACTTTAAATTTAGAAAAATTTCAACTTTTTCAAAAAAACAGCGTACACAAAGGGTTAAAGGTCATATTAGTAAAACTAGCGTGTAGAGCCTAGAATAAGTCAATTTTAACATAAAATAAGTACATGATATGAATAATTTGAGGCTTAAAGTGAAAATATATAAAAAACATTATTTCGGTTCTAACAAAAGAAGAGTGTGGGTATAAACAGGTACGGGAAGGAAATTCGAGATATTATTAATAATGTGAGACTTTTAAAATGTATTTTCGATTTTAATTCGAAGTTTATTGATAGAATCAATTTGCGTGATATTGCTTTATCAATCAATCCACTTGCTTTAAATTAAATTTCCATATTTTATACATGTAAATTTAGAAATAAACCAGCAATGTATTCAATCCAAGACTGTTATAGGGAAATAATTTTTATAGAAATTTTTTGAATTTTTCTATTCTCGATAACGCGACATTATATCTGGAAATTTTCTGATTAATTTTTATAAACTTTATTATGCATTGAAAAGTCAAGGTTCTGTCGATTCTTTTCTTAAAGGTTTTGTTTTTAAATAAGAGTGGTATCGTTTGCTTACTCATCAATTTTAAATTCCAAGCTTTTTCACATTGAATTAACGCAGATGTGGATCAAGATTGGTTAGAAAAAGGAAAAGAAAAACATTTCTTTGCTTATACGAGCCTAATATAGCAATAGGCAGACACTGTCCTGAGATGAAACGGAAACACTTATGTAAAAATAAAACCTTTAAATTTACTCTACTACTTCAATTTTCCAAACTAAACAATTTATGAATTTTTATGAGTCCTTTGTCATCTGCTAACGATGTGCCCAGTTTGCCTGGCGCGCGCTACGTCGATTTATGAAAATAAAATTGAAATTCTTTTAAAAATAAAAATGTAATTATTTTTGTAAAATTTTTACACGTGTGAAAGAGAATGCATTTAAATAATAGATTTTTTCAAAATATTCAGTGTTGAAATGAGGAAATGTACAATTTGAAACTCAGCAGTGGTAATACGCTCTTCCTTTTTACAAGAACAAGTAAATTTTTGACGAGAACGGTTAATCTTATTTTTGTTTTTATCCTGTTCTTATTTCTCGGGGTATTTTAAGCTCAATACGCTTTTTTACTAAGTTAACCCTTGCCTAAAGTTAAGCCATTCCATGATAAGCATTTTTCTTAAACTGTTCTACATTTTTGGCCTCGTTAATTTTATGAAATTGTTCTTATAAAAAAAAGTACATTAAAAAAGTGCGTCAAAAAACCACAAATTTTATTGACAGGAGTGTCATGGTGATTTGAAAAGCTCCTAAACATGAAATGACATTACAATAGAATGAAAGATTTTTTGAATTTTTGTTCCAAATTTTTGGATGTGATATTGGTTTGTATGGCATCTTTCTATGAGTAGTTAATTTGTCTTCATTTTTTAGTAATTTCGATAGTTTTTCACACAATTACTCTTTTTAACGAGTTTGTAATTGTAATCTAATTCGAACCCTCTCAAAAAATATTCGCTTTTATAGTGTTTTACGGACATGCATCGAAATTGATGACTTCTCGTGCAATACTCGATATTTTACTCGTTTCGAGATTTTACCGAGACCGAATAAAAACTATATATTCGTAAATTCTTTGTTAAAATAATACGAAAAATAATATGAAAAGTGGGTTAAGGAAAGCTTAATTATAAACTTTTAATTTGGCCCAAATTTTAGTCGGCCCAAATTTTTAGTCGGCCCTATTTTTAGTCCCCAAGCCAAAATTTAGTCACTTAGGGCCGGCTAAGTTTTGGCCGATAAGGTATAATTACCCAATAATGTTGTGTGGAAATCGACACGCTATTTTTATAAGAACCAGAACTTCAAATGGGTTTACAATCTGTTAAAATCAGTACTTTTTAAGTGATTTCTGAAATCTGAAGCTCAGGATGGTTCTTAATCTGTTCTTAGGTTTTGGCCTCGTGTTCTTATAAAATTTAACTTATAAAAAGTCGTGTATTTAGTGTAAATGAAAACGTTCATTTTGCAAACGCATTTTGATTTTTTATAAAAATAATCTATATAAGAACATAAGAACAAGGTTTAAATAACTAAATTATTAAGAATAAGTTAAGAACATTTTAAACTCTAGGAAAATGGAGAAAAGACTCACAAAATGGTGAAAATAAGAACATGTTAAAAAAACTCAAAAAGTTAAGACCATCCTAACTAAGGCTTTAAAAAATTGGATGTTCTTATGAAATAACGTGAACTTATTATACTCAGGTCGAACATAAAAATGCATTAGTCGAAGGTTTGAAGCAGAAAACATGAATAATGTGAAACTTCTACTTTTGGTTGCTAGTTTGAAGCAATTCTTTGTTGGAAAATCACTTGCCTACCTATATGAAAGTGAACAAGTTCAGACGTCTTTAGACAACGCCATATTTGTTGAATCTGCACGTTCAACAGTTGAATGTACTTTACAATGTCAACGTTCAAAGAAAACACCTTTCTACACTGAAGATAAGATGTGTTATTGTTTGGATAAAATCGATCAAAGAAACAAAATCGAAAGAGGGCTACTCTTACGACAGGTATTTCAAGATTTGTTATTTCCAAGTCGATATAGCTCTTGTATTTGTATTTCTCACAATTACGCCATAGCGTCAACCCCCCTGACATTTGGGGGGATTACACCCAAAAAATTGCAGACGAAAACTGGGAGCTAAAATACAGCCAAATATTTGGGGGGACCTGATATGTTTGGAGAGGAGCTGGAATTTCAATAACATGACTGGGGGCTGATTATTTCTTCTAAATTATTTTTCTTTAAATCACCACATTTTCATCCAAAAACCTTTCATTTTACAGTCTATTGATTCTGTTTGTTTTCACTTGTGTCTACCATCTTGAATTAACTATAGTCAATGGAATATAAATGTGATTTTCCTAAAAACAATTTAAATCAACAACTATTTTATACTAGGTATAGGAATGGGGGCTGCTTAGAAAACTTTTAATACTTGGGGGAACCTAAATCTTTGGGGGACCTGTTTTTTGTCTGGGACCTAGACCTGGGCTGACCCCATGTACGTGTATCATTTCTTTTGTGTGAGTAAAGGCCTTTCACTATTTATCTGTATTTTAGATCGCGTTTCTGTCTGCAGATGAGATTTGTCACGAAGAGGAAAAAGCGTCACCGAAAGAGAGCACACCAACTAAAACTATGACTAACCCGACAACGACGATCACCCCTACGACTACGAAAACGACGACCACCCGCACAACAACGACAACCACTCCAACTACTACAACGACAACCACTCCGACTACTACAACGACAGCCCACCCGACTACTACAACGACCACCCCGACTACAACAACGACCCCTACAACAACAACGACAACCACTCTGACTACAACAACGACCACCCCAACAACAACAACGACCATTCCGAAACCAACAACGACGACCAACCCGACTACAACAACGACTACAACGACGACGACCCCTACAACAACACAATTACAGTGTAAGTAGAGTTTTATTAACATTTCTAAGATGAAGTTAGTTCAAAAACAAGTTTTTAGAGAACTCCGGCTATTTCCGTCTACAAGAGTTAATGTTTTGAGATTGAAGTCGACTTGTAGTAGTCAGTTTTTATCTGATCAAAAGAGATTCATTCAAATATTCATTCATTTCAGTAATCCGTTTTAAGATGACCATCAAGATCTTCATTTACTGTCACTCCGATTCTGGAAATAGTTGTGAAGTCTACGGCTCATTAAATGTCAAAATTGGAAACCGTCCAGATAATCAAAATTTTCAAATCTGGAAGAGAACAAGCAGCCAATTATTATCTACAACTGAAGGCAGGAAATATACGATAACAACATATAAGCAGTTTTACGAATATGAGGCTTTTACAACAAACAATGATAAAGTGATTTTTACCGGAGCTTTCTACGAAAAAGACACAATCGGTTATGATACGTTGGCAGTTATAACAGGAAGAGCGCAAAGTGAGATCAACTCTAAAGACATTTACGGTAACTCTCTAACCCCGAGATATAGTTATGGCAGTCACTATGTTAAACTGGATGTGAAATTTCAAAGAGATAATTAAGGCTAAAAACTGAAGATTGTTTTGAAACCTAATTAGCTTATGGTACTTTATGGAGTCTATAACAAGCTAGAGTACTAAGTGAACTATAAACAATCTAACTTAGTGAAAACAGGGCTTTGGAATAGTTGGCTTCTAACGTCCAACGTTAAAAACAGTATGATATTAAAACTACCACACGATTGTTAGAATCGTTTTGAAACTTGTTGTTAAAGACTACACGTTTTTTTATGAGAACATCATCATCAAGTTTTTCATGCCTTTGAATGTTCTTAACTTTTCTGGTCTTAAATCTAACAAGCAACATGCTGAATGGATGAGAATCAGATAAAAATAAACATGTTTTTATATAGTTTTTGTCATTATATTTAAAAAATGCATGGTTTTTAGGTGAAGATGTTCTGACTCGTAGTTGCCATAGATGATATGGGCCCTCCCCATTGGGGAATGGGTACTATTTCTTACGAAGTAGGAATTCCTCCTTTTTCAAGTAGGAGTGCATAGCGCTGTCCAGACACCACTGGTTCTGTACACGCGAGACACAGAAACCATGTTGACCCTCGAACTACACGGGAGAGCATATAGCTCGTCGCAGGCGCAGAGCGGGATGAGTTACACTACACACCACGATGTCTGGCATATTACCCACACTTTTGTACCTAAACCCCTCACATGGTATGGGTTGACCCGGGCGAAGGTGTGTTCACTTGCCAAGTGAACCGCAGTACTACAGTGGGAATCGGATTCGGACCTCCCAGAAGATTTAAAAGGTTTAAAAGTGACCTCCACACCTCTACGCCACAGTGTAGTCAATTAAAACGTGAAGAAACCAAGAGTTAAAAAATCATTTTTTACCTGAATGACATTCATGTTCTACATCAATAATGAATACAAAATTTAGGTTGAAAAAAATTATTTACAATGTAAAACACGAGTTTGGATTAGTTTTACTCTTCGATAATTAATTCGATTCAATGGAATTCGATAAATATTTTTTTCGTGTCGAATCAAAATTCGAAACCTGTGCATTTTGATTATTTTAAACTTTTGAATATCAAAGAAGCTTTTTTGATTTCTGTAGAAAAGACGAAAAATACCAATCGAAATATAAAAGATATTGAAGATACACTGAAGACTCCACAACTCAAGAACACTTGAGACACAACAACTCGAACACACACTGGAGACTCAAATTTGTTCGATTTAAGAAAATATTAAGTTATGGTCTATGTGCAATTGTTAACTGTAGGGGCTAAAAAACTTGTTCGTGTTAAAGGGGACATTCGAGTTAAGAGGTTCGAATTAAATAGACTCAATTGTATTATTTTTATGACATAGAAAGAGGGTGTGCCTCTTGTGCTGATAAAGCAGAATACACGCTTTTTTATAAGAATATGGTGTTTTTTCAATTCAGCATAAATATTCTTAGCTATTTGGGGAAAATCATCCTGAAATATTCTACGGTATTCTTAGGTTTGGATCCAATCCCAGCCAAAATCTAGCATGTAATACATACCTTAACAAAACAATTGTAGAACCTTTAAGCAATGCTGGGAAAAAAATTGGCAGTTTAATGGGAAAATACTCTAAAAATGGCATTCATAGATTAAGTTACTAAATTCCTGGGTGTTATTCCCAACATATTCTTAATTTTTTGGCCAATTTCATCATAAATATTCTTATAAAGAAAAAAGCGTGTTAACAAAAGTTTCACTCAAAATTTGTGCTCGCGCGGGGCGGAAGGAAGAGAAAGTTTTATTTCTTTTGTTTAAAAATGCAGATATCCAAAAATGATTTGTAAGCAAATGGTAGGAGATGCGATACAAAATGATGTCCTTTAATTTGGTCTTATCATTAAAAGAGATTCTTTCAAACATTGCCCATGACCTGTAAATGCTTCCCAATGAACACCACGGGCTACTGGAGAATCACAAACACTTGTTTGTGAATATTTCCCATTCATAAGATCCGCATGACATACTTTATACCACCAACCTAAAACAAGACATGTTAAAAACATGGTCATTCGCTTCTTTAAGAGTGAAACAATTTACCTTATCGGCCCTTTTACACCGGTCCTAATTTGGGACCAGCTTCTTTTACGTCGGCCCTTATAACGCCAAAGTTCAATTTTTCCTCCTTTCGACCCGGGTCTCTAATCTAATTTAAATCCCTAACGCCGGCTCTTAGTCTTATTACGCCAGCGGCGCCAATAAGGGCCGATAAGGTATACATAATCTCCAAGGCAAGTAGATCCTGATTACTCATTACAGCCAAAGTTGGTAGTCACAAACGGTGTCCTTCTAGATTTTGAATGAATACAAACTAAGTCTTTGAGCGCGGTGATGAAGGTGCTGAAGTAAAAAAATCGCTACAAAAGTCCACTGTTTTATCAAAAACATAAACATTAGGACCCATCGCTGTCGCTAAATCGTTTTTGTTTTTGTTATCGTTTTCAGGCAAAAAGCAAACGCGATTTCAAATTAATCACCAGAAAAGTATGTTATCTCTACCAATTAATACCACGTTAAAAACCAAAAGTATTATACTCACCTCCTGGATAAACTATGGCGCAGTTGCGAGCATCAGCATCATTATCATGTAACTTTGTTGAGAATTTCATGCCTTTGCAGTTGGAAAAAAGTTCCAAAGAGCTATATTGGTTTCCATCATAAACAGAGTGGTAGTCGAATTTGTATTTCTCTGGCTCCTCAGGACCGATGGTGAAACCGGCGAATCGTTTGCTCTCCCAACGGCCGGTAAAATCCATAGCCAACACATATAAATCATAAGATTGCTGTGATGTCAATTTATGCAATGCTTCAAGGCCTAGCCAGTATTCTCCTATAAAAGAAGAAATAATGAACATAAGCATTAGGGTTGACTTTGATGAAGTTGGCTCTACAGCTATTTTACATACATGAACAGTGCACCCCAAGTAATTACCACAAAAGACGTGTAATGCTGTTTTTGTAGGTGTAACATACAGGTGACTCGACTCTAGCTAGTTATAAAATACAAATTCGCCAATAGAGAAAGATTACTTTATCTCACCTGACCCATCTCCGAATCCATCCTTATATTCCACCCATCCTTTATCTTCAAATGAAATTGAACCATCATAACGCCTTTGAAACGCCATCCAACCTCCGCCCTCGCCTTCCATGAAGCAATAAACATCACGCAGCGTTCCTAACAAATTTATTTTGTAAACTCCGTTCTTTATATAACCTGCTCTGAAATATTCTAGACAGTTTTTGTAAATGACTTTTGAATGTAGCTTCGCCCCAACTTTCTCAACCAAAGTTGTACTGTGAGTAAAATCAAACAATCGACATTCGACTTTTCGAGGAGCTGTTTGGTAAGCCTCAAATGAGAGACATTTTTTGTTGTAAACACATTGACCAAAACATTGTCGCTCATCCATAAGAGACACTTCGTAAAAAGGTTGATCATCAAAAGTTTTGTCGACTGCAATCAGATTCCAAGTTTGTTTGGCACATTTACACCAATAACAAATTAGAACCACCAAGAATAGTATTCTAAACGTCATCACAAAAAATTGTCAATATGGTAAAATTGACCAATAGCATCATACTCGCACAGAAAAATCTGTAGTGTATTTATATGATGTTTTAACCCTGCGAACGTTTTGAAAGTTTTGAAAGTTTTGAAAGATATTTATGGATTGGCAAGCAAAATTTCAAAACAAGATGGTCGATATGATTGAAGATAATTTTGAATTAAAACTTTATGAATAATTCAATTAATTTTCAAACGTTTTCTTTCCATTTTTTTTAATATGGCTACCATAGTATATTCATTTGATGAATTCGGTGATATAAACAAACAAAAATAGGAACAACCACAAGGAGTATTTAACCGATCTTAAATACACGTTTTTTTAAAGAACAGGTAAATTTTCAGGCTGAAACGTTCTTACGATGTTCTTAATACTCAAAATCTCAATACTTTTTAAGTAATTTTTTAAATCTGAGGCTTAAGATTGTTCTTAATTTGTCCAATTTTCAGCCTCGTGCTCTTATAAAAAAGCGTGGAAATTAATCTAAATTCAAACACTATTGAAGAAACTTAAGAACTTCTTTGTATAATTATCACCCGAACGTGTAATAAGAAGATTTCCCCTATTGGTATCTCACTAACGTGTACTTTTCCCTAATTTCAAATTAAGTTAATATATGAAATCTTATATGATTGTGACTTTAATAAAAAATATGAAAATAGTGGAAAATGGTGATCGAACACTTGAAAAAACACTAAGTACCAACCTAAGGTTAACCACTAACCTAAGGTCCTGAATGAACGTATCCCCCGGTTTATTTATTTTTGCTTTTATGAAATGTTTTCAACTATCAAAAGGTGAAATGCTCTAAATAGCCTGGTTTATAACATAATATAATATACCTTAATTTGAGTTTTCAATTTTAACAATTTCCAAACCCACCCGGCAATTATTCCCCACCCTGTTTATTGTAATTTAAAAAAATTCGAACCCCCCTTCTTTTTGGAACCTTAGAGTTATAATACTGAAGACCAACCAAAGCTTTTTCCATAGAAAATAGTTGTGCAAAGTCCTTACATCAATCGGAAAAGCTAATAATTTTATAATTCTATGCAGCGATTATTTTCTGAGATATACGAGAGTGACAGAAAGTGACGCTACTGCATGCTGAATAACGCGGATAAAAGTCATTCAAGGGCTCTGACCATAGTCAAAAGATCGGACTTCAATAGCTTGGAGAATTGACCAATTCTTGACTTGACTGTAGTTTTTAGCGAAACTAGGTCGATAAAATGACTGTGAACGCGGCAGAAAAAGTCTAACAACATGCTAGACGACGAATCTAGAAAGTAGGGTATGGTATGGTGCATTATTAAATACAAACGTATTATCTTAAAACAAATATTGCATTATCATATAACGCCTATATTGCCGTTCTACACGTATTATAAACGACCCCAGTTTAGGCGGAGGTTGATAATTATGTCATCAAGAACAGGCTATTTAGACTTAGTCAAAGAAGTGAAAACAAAGATATAAATTTGTATTAAGTGATATGTAACACCCTAGCGAGCGCGAATCACTAAAATCTTTTCCTCCCGCAATGACACACTTGATATGCTAAATATAAACTCACTAGACCATTTTCAGCTTGGCCGTATTCAAATCTTGGAGCAAAAAGACAACATTAATTTGATACTGTCATACAGTACAAGGGTCCTGGACACCAAAATACCGACAGTTTTTCACAAAATCACCGCAATACCAACACATTTTTTACGAAATACCGACAACGACATTTTTCATGTTTCTTTCAAAATTCTAATATGACATATGAGGATAAGAGGGATTTCTGAGAAAACGCCCTTGCCTTAGCACCGACCTTTTAAGCAAATTTACCGTATCACCGATTGAATTTTCCGTCACCGAAAAGTAAATCAAACACCGAAATACCGACATATTTTTGTTGATCAGGTTTTGCAATAGTATTTTCAGTCAATCTGATCTTAGAATTCTTAGGAACTGGTCTATGTTGTCTACATGAAAGCCAAAAAGTTGAAACATCTTTAGAAAACGCCAAATTTTTTAAATCTTCAAGTTCAACAGTCGAATGTATTTTAGAATGTCAAAGCTCAATGAAAACACCTTTTTAGGGGGTTTTTACACCGAGGATGAAAAATATCATTGCCTGGAAAGTCTCGATGCTAGGAAATACGGGACAGAGTTCCATATCGGAACAATTTTCCAAAAGGTATAAACATTTTAATTCTAAGGTTGGAATATTACTCTCAAATTAAATGGCTACCTTACACTAAAACATTTTTAATCGACATTATATTAGATTATTTTAGAGCTAAAATTTCTCGTTCAGTTTTCTGATTACGAAAAATGAGTGAGATGAAACACAGATCAGGAGTCTGCTAAATGACGTGCCCTACGTGCCCACGTACCCTCATTTTTTTGACGTGCCTTTGTGCCCTACGTGCCTTCGTGCTCGCGTGCCTTCGTGCTCGCGTACCTTACGTGCCCAACGTGCCTACGTGCTCGCGTGCCTTGACGTGCTTACGTGCCTACGTGTCCTCTGAAATTTTACGTGCCCGACGTGCCTACGTGCTTACGTGCTTGCGTGCCCAAAGTTTTGACGTCAAGCGAGCACGAAGGCACGTAAGGCACGTAGGGCACGAAGGCACCTCAAAAAAATGAGAGCACGTGGGCACGTAGGGCACGTCATTTAGCAGACTCCACAGATCAGAGTGCTAATCCACCAAAAAGAATGTTGATACTCTCCAAAGTTGTCCAAATTTTTCAACGCATAGGTAATACCAGGTGATATATCATCACCAAGTTCCTTGAACAATAATCAGCGTCTCTAACAACATTCCCAACAACTACCACTGCCTTGCCAACAACTGCCTCAGCCTTAACAACAACAACAACAACAACAACAACAACAACAACAACAACATGACAACGATGATCCGGGAAACACCGACGAATGCGAAATACACGGCCCAATCGTAATAAGTATCGGCGACCGTGATCAAAACCATGGAATCCAACTATGACGAACATATTTCACCAATTTCATCAAAACACAGGCTGGTCAAGAAATGGTCTTGTTTACTACAAACAAAGTCTTCTTCGAAAGTGATGATTTTGCAAATAGCCATCAATATTTAAGTAGGTGGAACGGTCAGAGAAACACAGATCATTGGTGGGAATGAATATGGGATAGTTAACATCAATATACATTTTGTTTTATAATAACAAACTATATAAAAACATAAGGCTTCGATGACCAAAATCTTAAGAACAAGTTAAGAATATTTTAAGGCGTTGTGGACTCTGAAACACCCGATTTCAAAGGAAAATGGCCAAAAATACTCAAAAAATGGTGAAAATGAGAACTGTTAAGAACATTTTTGGCTTAAAAGTCAAAATATTAAGAGCTTCCAAAGGCTTCAAAAATTAAAATGTTCTTATAAAAAAAACGTGTAGCCATTCTGGAGTTGCCGCATTCATATCTAAGGAGTGTTTCCAGGTAGAAAAAAGCAATTCAAAAGGAAACAACCAACATTATGTTATTATTCGAATCTCATTTGACAGGTGGTTTGAAATGTTTAGCTTCAGATTGGGTGAATGGACCTGTTAACTAATAACGTCACAAAACCTCGTTTTCAAAATATTGCTATGGTGACTAATTCCCAGAGGAATTTATAAGAAGTTCACTTATATATCATAATAGTAACATTTAAGGGATATCACCTTGGCAAGGATTTCACAACGAGGCAATCGCTACACACAAAATAATCTATAAGGCCCATTACAAAAAAATGGCTGAAATGTCAACTGCATCAAGCAACATGAAACTTCAAGCAAATTGATATCAATTTTAGTTTTGTCTAACTTTGCAACATTTATAACAACAAAGCATTTATAAATATCATTGCACTTTTTCATTGGTCCATGTCAATTCTCAGGTAATAACTTTCCCAGCTCCCCTCCGAAAAAGGTTAAAGGGAAAATTACGTTAACTTTTACGGTCAATTTCAAGGCTTTGTGTCAAAAGTAAAATATAGGAAAACCTTTGATGTTTTTGTACCTCAATGTTAAAACATATCCAAGAAATAATAAAAGTAAAACCTAAAGACTATGTATGTATGGTTTATCTGATAAAATACTTACAGTGTATCTTTTCAAGTTAAAAAAAAAAAAACCCAAGATTTTAGTAACACAATCCAACATTTGTTGGAGAAGGGAATTCAACCATCACCATTTTGTTTACAATAACAAAAGAATGCCAGTTTAGGATACTTATATTTGACGCACATAGACTGAGAACCGTATAAATTTGTTCGGCTTATATCCGGATTAACCTTAATTTCACCATCTTCGTCTCGTGTAACATCAGCATCAAAAGTTGCGTTACTAGGGGCAACTAGTAACATGATGTTATAAAGCTCCGTATCGGTGCCGGCAATTTGGACATTGATGTTAAGAATTTCTTTCAATGACAGCTCAGCACACAGAGGTTTTGCTTCCTCATACGAGGAGATTAAGGTATTGATTCTATCGACAACTGCTTTTCCAAGTTCTAATGCAAGCTTAGTGTCTGTCTTTACAGGTTTGCCGTTTGAACAGAAACAATAACGTTCGGGAATACCAGTTTGATTGCACGTTCTTGTTTTAGGGTTTATCTTTGTAAATAATGATTGACCGTATTTATGCTTGTCTGGTAACTTCGGGTAACTTAGTATATGCTTTAATGTTGAATATACATCGAAATGGGATGTTAGTACCCCCGTGTTTGACTTCATGTTTAGGTACAATTCCTTGTGTTTTGTTTTGAATTCAGGAGGTAATAAGATGGAATAAAAAGGCATGAACTCTTCGATTCGCCCTTGTTGTGTGTTTCGAAATTCGTATTTGGCCCCGGCGCGTGGTCCGTGGTCGGAAAACAGGAAGAGTATTGTGTTTTGGCAACGTCTTTCGTTTTCAGTGAAGAATTTGACCAAATCTAAGGTTGAATAAAAAGATTTCACTATTGGATCAGATTGGATATTGGAAGGATTCACTATTGTATGACGATGCGATTGTGAGCATAAGTTGCGACTGATGATCAAAATTGGCCATCTCCAATTAAATCAGTTATTCAAGTAGAATAAAAATCAGGGATACACAACTAGATCTATACTGATTGGGTATTATTTCATAATTCAATCACTCTAGCTTCAAACTGGCCGGGTAGCTTAGTCGGTAGAGCACTCGCTTTATAATCCAATGATTGTGGGCTCGATCCCCGGTCACCGCCAACTCAGCGAATAAGCGGCTTAGACTGGGTAATCTGATTTAGGCGGTAATAGAAAAGGAGATAAGGCTGATGAATATAATCATAGTTTCAAGGATCAATGGATAATCAATATTAATCAATAATCAATACTAACCAATAATCTCGTTCTCCACCATGTGTAGATTATTCATTTCGTCATGAGCTTGTGACAACAAGTTCACTGAAAATTTCAACGAGTCCTCACACGTCTCAGTATAATGCTTGATCATTCGTATCATTTGTTGCGTTTCGCAAACACATGGTTGCCGACCACACCCATCATTACGCTCATGGGCGGCTATCCAATAAGGGCGGGGATACCAATCGGTGGGTGGCTTTTTGAAACCGTTCATTCGAAATTGGAATAAACCACCCGTAGCAGAATCTTCGTTAAACATTGTTGAATAACCAGCTTTTGAGAAAAGTTTGAATGCGGAATTGGGAATTTCATCACAGTCATTGTCGTTTGGATATTCCCATGGATTTTGGATTGATTCACTGTAATGATATCCTGCCGCAATAATGAGAAAAATCAGAGTTTGAACAGCACAAAGTACATTTCGCAGCTTTTTAGATTATACATCGATTGATACATTTGCTATAATAACCATTGCTACAAATGACCTACTTTTGCTTCTTTTATTTGACTATTAGCGGACTTATTAGAGATAACATTCTGCCTCAAATCAGATCCCTGATTTCCCCCTCTTCCTTTATGGTGGAAGCTCTAGACAGAGACAAAGTGCTAGATCGAGTGCTAGTTTTAACTCTTTTGGTTGGTTAATGCAAAGTTAAAGGATAGTTTGATACCTGTTCCAGTCAGAAATTTTATATTCTATCTGGTGTAGAAAAGAGAAAAAAGTCAGCTTACCAGCAAGAGCAGCCATTAATTGACAAACGGTACCATCACCATGGATACCGTGTCTTCTAAATAACATGACGTCATCTTTTTCTCCATTATGTAATAATTGCATGAGTCGTGGCAACTGTCTGTATATGTTGTGCCTTGATTGAGCGTCCAGCATAATCATAGCAACATTATATTTCAAGTCATTTAATGGATGAGTGCGTGATTTGGAGTTCTTTTTCGAGCCACCTTCTTTTATTTGATTTTTAGTGGAATTTCCAGAATTTAGATTCTGATTCAAATGAGATTCCAATTTTTCCGTCTGTTGCTTTTTAATAGAAGCTTCAGACATAGAAAATATGTTTCTCTTACTAGATTGTGTTTTAAAGTTTCCCAGTTTCGATCGAGTACTGCCCTCAACAGTACCATGTAGACGTCGGCAAACTTTGACCGGATCATGAATATGAGCGTGATACTCAGTGATGACTTTCTCGTTTGGTCCATTCTTCATCAACATTTCAAGCATAAAGAAATCATCCGTCAACAATCTATCAGATACATATCTTTTATTTTCTGAATCATATTTAAGATAAACATGCTTACCAAAATGGACATGAAAATCTTCATTGTTGACACTAGTGTATTTGTAGCGACGATGTACTTCTAAACCTAAGTCATTGTTTCTTTTCGGTATATCTAATTTACCATTGGGAAGCCTTTTACGCCCTCTGAGGATGTAAGTGATTCTAGCTTGTTTGATTAATCTCCAATCATCTGGAATAAGGAGACGTCCATTTTTAATACGACCATATCTCTTAACAGTACATTTTTCAGTATTTTCAAAATCCCATGTAGATAAAGCTTCTTTATTGAAAGGATCGAAGGCTGGTGATTTACACCATTCTTCTTTAGGTCTCTCAGCTTCCTCTCGCTTTAAAATCCCTTCATAATAAGTCTTGATTCGGGCCTTTTTCACAGTATCCAATGAAAAATTTCCTGATAACTGTGTTGTATCAAAAGAAAAAAAGTTTTTTGTGACATCGCCTTTTTTGTACACGATCTCTTCTTCAACTATATCGACGCCAACGAATTTGTACTCCATCGAAAAATGTAGTTTATCGATCAAAATATAAATGAGCAACAATGTGGCAAAGAGCAAAAGAAGCAATTGCTTTTTAAGTGTCTTCCGTAATAACATGTTTCTTGAGAAATGGATAGAATATTACAGGAGGTATCCGTCTTCTCAGTTAAGTCTTTTTTTACTATAACAGCGACCTGAATTAATTAAACTATCTTTCTATATATAATTTTGTTAGATGGTGACAGGAATCGTTATCATTAACTCATTTCTTCTCTTAGTAACAACCTTTAGTCCAGTAAATCCGATTAATCCACTCTGCAACTTTCCTTTTATTTGATTGATTGTTTACTCGAGGAAGTTTTCTCGTTGAGACTATTACCTTTACAGTATTACATTACAATAACGATACAAATTTTCCTTGCAAGATTCTCAAAATCATCGTGGCGCTTAGAATACTTTGACAAACTACAAGTAAATCGGAATATGTACTCTATCCAATACAATCCACTTGCGAAAAAGTAAGTTTCCTTGCAGTTCCTTGCGATCTTAACAATTTCTTTATCGTACAGTACAAACACTTAACAAACCTTTTTGAATGACTAATTAACACATTAAGTAGAAAAATATTTTCCAACGGAGCAGGAGATTAGTATTTACATGTTACACAACCTGCAATTATTTATAAACATAACCATGTTAGAAAATCAAAACTGAACAGATTTGCTCGAAACTGAACAGATTTTCTAAGGAAGTATTTTGCCTTCAAGACTGTATATATAGTCTAAGTCAGAAAAGTGGAATAATCACGGTATTATCGGAGCTGGGTACGCTTTGTGAGTTCATCGTACCTCTAAAGTTTTCCCAAATTTTCATGAACTAGATTTTAAAGTTAACATCAGCAATACTGTTGAGCTATTCTTTGTAAAAAACAATTTAAAATGATCAGAACAATTTCAGAACAGTATTTTCCTGGAATGAATATTTTTAGACAAGTTATTGCCAAATTATGCAAAATTTGGTTCACTTAATTGTAATGCTTAGAGAACGAACAATGCTGAAAAAGCAAACAGCCTTTGCTTAAACACAGACAAGGAGAAATCAATATGGCCGATTTCATTTACGGAATAAGAACCAAGCCTCAAAAAATATTACTGGTCAGTGGTCTTTTTCAAGCCCAGCGAACGGTGAATTTCACCGGTTCAAGTCACAAATAAATTATAATTCGCCAGTCTAAAAATTCGGTTCGCTGCCTCAAGTACATATTCACACTTACCAATACACTGGGCACGCCAAGAATTCACCGGCCTAGAATCTAAAATTTGACAGAGTTAATTTTGAAAAACTGTCAAAAATAAAACAAAACCTCTGGCTGGTTACACGTTTTTTTTTTATAAGAACGTCAAAAATTTTCGAAGCCTTCGGATGTTCTTAGTTTTTTGGAATTGAAGCCTAAAAATGTTCTTAAAATGTTCTTATTTTCAGCATTTTTTGAGCGTTTTGATGTAATTTCTTAAGAAATTGCATGTTTTTAAGTCTCCAAAGCCTTAGTATGTTCTTAGAATGTTCTTAAATTTTTGGGCCTCATGTAGTTTGAAATTCGAAGAAGTGCCAGAATTATATCAACCTTTGACGATACAGGGCTGACAGTGGTGACAATCAGAGTTCGGAGCACCTCCTGGTTTGCCAAAGACTTTTAAAGCGTTTAACAAAATTCTTAACTCTTCACTTCAACCGGCTTCATATAGAAAGCTATAGGGAACACAAACTTTGAGGCGGCTAACGGTTATTTGGGATCTTTGCTGGAATAAAATCACATTTAACGGCAAATGATTGTTTGTAATACGAGCTGCATAAACTTATCAATCAAATAATGAAAATAGCAACTTAGTTTTCTTTATTTGATGAAAGTTTATACGTGTCAAATAGAACCTTTCTACAAATCAAAACCTGTACATCCCATTTCCCTTCACATTTGAAAAGCAAATTATTCCAAAGAAACAAGAATGGAACAACATTTAAATTTTTTTTTACCCAAAATCGCAGTTATCGCAGCGCAGGATTTCACATCACTGAAGCCCTTACAAGGAAGTTATAAGAAAAATTTTAAAACTAACGTCATTCATTGACCCGCTGCCGTGAAAAAAAACATGGAGGCCTAATCATGGTGTTCTAAAATAAAGATTTAGAGCGCTGTGGGCATAATCATTATTAACGGTTATTAATCGTTAATATGGTTTACAAAAGAAAAAGCCCTACCGATCAATTGAGGGTTGACCAAAAGAAACACCACAATGCAACCATTAAAGAAACACGATTGATTAAAACAATATATCAACCTAGTAGTGGTATGGCTGAGAGGTGAACGTTCGAGTCGTTCGTTTACCTTAGAGCAGGTTGCACTGAAGGATCCGAAATTGACGGAGATCTTGACGTCGATACAGGTTTGAGTGACGTGCGAAGAGCGGCGTTTGATGGTAAAGAATAAATTATAGGGTTAGCTTTACAGGGTTTTGTCATTACAACAATACTCTGTAGCCATCAATTGGAGAAGAAGATTGAAGGATTGCCGTGGTAGATATCAGTAACAAACAGTAAAAACAAATCACAGTCCATTCCTAACTTTAAGACCAAAAATATTCAAAAGGTCACAAAAACAAAATTATTTGTTCAAACAATATATCAGTTCTAAACTTTGAGATTACTGTTTTTAACATAATTATATTCAAAGCAAAACGAGAACTTCGTAGCAAGGAAACGTGAAGACCCAGCTCTAATGATAATTGCCTCGTAACAACATTACACCAAAATTATCGAGTGTGGCGATAAGTAGGAATCCACCTGCAATGGAGATTTAATTTTGACAAAATTGTTCCTTATTGAAAGACCCATTTTCGCTGAGCTGAGCTCCAAGGAAAATAATCAAACAAAACTCCAGATTGAATGATTAAAAATCGAAAAAATACCTGATACAGCAGTGATAAAGGTCAAAGCCATAGAGCTGTGTGCAAACTTTTTCATTTGACCAAGTTTTTTCGTGTATTGAAGCTATAAAACAAATCACCAATAAGCTAAAAATTACATGTACACTTTGATGCAAGAATGCCGACAAAACTTTTGGCAATTTTCGAAAAATTTCAGGCCATAAAGTCTGAAAACTACACCCTTAAATTCGACATGAAAATTCCTATTCTTCTTTATTACAAAATAACTGATTGCCAAGAATTTTTTAATGAATTTTAGGGTTTGTTCTCGATTTAATTTGTTCTTCCGAATGAACCAGAGAAGAGCAAATCTTTAACTGATTCATCTTCTCTAATGTCGTTGACGAGGTTTTGTATTATGAACATTAAAATATGGAACGTCTCTCTTACTAAATTTTGTATGTTCAAACAATCGAGCATATAGATATATCTTATATAAAACAATAGAGTTTTTCCTACCGTGTTTGAAGCAATTAACTCGCCATCTTGGATAAAGTGACGTCATAATTTAGCTTGCGAGACCCTTGAAATTTTGAGGTCCTTGCAGAGTCAAAATGTTTCAACAGTGAAAATCAAGGTTTCTACTGTGACCTACTTTCAGCAAATATGGCTCATTATTTTGCTTCCTAACGTTGCTTGGGAAATACAGAGTAGCTCTACCTAGTGTTTTATATAAGACATCTGTGGCCGAGCACCCTAACTTACTGGATTTTCTTTTAGAAGGTGTGACAACGCATTATAAAACAATCCAGAGAAAACTGTGAAAGCCATCCCAAGATGCATTGCAAGACGATACTGAGAAACACGTGGTTCATTTGTGTTGGCCATGGTCTGCTCATCTAATCCACTTCTGACCATGAACCATCCAATTAGACCCTAAAATGTATAATAATTGATGAAAAATACGATTTACTATCATAGATTTATAAAGCCCGAAGGGCTAGATGTTGAGCTTTAAGCTCTTCTAAGCAAAAAAAAGTGAATCTCGCACACAAAATATTGCTGTATTTGTGTCCGCGAAGCTTCTTATTGGTTAAGCCCTGAAGTTCTATTGTAATGTCACGTGACCTAGGTAGGATTTCCTACCTAACCACGGCACACTTTTCAGCCAAAGCACGACATCCAGCCCTTCGGGCTTTATAAATCTATGTTTACTATCCGTGCTAAGGTAGGCCTACGCAACACCGACAATACGCAACAAGTTCACTTTAGCATGGTTTTAGTTGTGCGAAAGCAACACTCTTCCTAGAGAGCGCTGAAATAAATTCTACATGCAAATATGCAACTTTCAATCGTTCGTTTGTGTTCTTTTACAGCTCTACGAATCTATTTATCATCTTTTTTAACAGCCGTAAGTATAAGATGATTATCTTAACGTTCAACAAACATCATATTGACGTTTTGAAAAAAAAAATGACAGCTTGTGCCATCTGGGAAAAGTACTGCCATTTCTCGATAAAACCAACATTTTTATAGACAGTGTAGTGAAAACTGTAGAAGGGACATTCTAATATTATCACGTTACAATTATCGTATTATCATATAACACCCATATAATGGTACTACACGGACATATTATTGTACTACACGGATTATAAACGACCCTAGAAAACGTCTACACTATATAGAAAATGTAACCTACTTGTGCTAAAATCAAACTACCAAACACGATTACTCTTGGTTTCATGGCTTTAGTGAGGTAGCCTTTCTTCCACAGATAAGCAGCCGGCAAATAGAAAGCTAAACCGACAAAACGTCCGTACATCCTGTGGAACCACTCCATGTAGAAAATAAGTTTGAATTCGCCTAGAGTCATGTCAGCACGAGCCCTAAAAATGAAAGACAATTCGAGTATAACTGTAACAAGTTAAATACTTAGGGAATGGAACAAATAGGTCATAGACCTCTAGTCCCGATTTTTCCGTTAGTTGGTCACATGAAAAAAAGCAAATCGATTATCACAGTAGCCAAATGACACTTCTCGATAAAAACAATAGCAATAGTTATAGTAGTTTGAACTGATGGTGGTTAGTATTCACCTCTCCAAGCTAACTTTACGCTCAAAATTTCTCCCTCTAGGGTGAATGCTGGATTTTGCACACCCATACATGATTAGCGACATCGTTTTCTGATACATAACCAGCAACAACAATTCTAACTCACAGTTTAAATTCAGGGAAAGCCTGGTATCTTGCAAACTCTTTAAGCCATTCTTCTTCTGAACGTGGCGGTCTCATCCCTTTGATCAAATGCCAATCTGTCATTGAAAGACCTGACTTTGTTAATCGAGTCACCCCGCCAAGAACCACGGCACCCGCCACTGACCCTGAACATCCAAGGAGCCAGTATCCTAAAATGAGAAGATTGATTAAACTTTAATTTCCATTGCTTTAAAGAGAAAAATAAGAATTAAATTTGCAGATACATGGTCTTTTCGATGAAAGAAAGTCTCACTAGGAGGAAAATATTAAGTGGCTCAAGTGAATTTTTCACATTCCGCTGCCAGGGTCATTTATGTTAATTTTCTGATTTTTGTAGTTCCAATGTAATATGTTACACGCTCTTTGTTATAACATAGCCAAAATATTGAGAACATTTTTAAGCATGTAAAATTCAAAATTTCTAAGGAGATGGTACAAAAATACTGGTAATAATTAGAACAATTTAAAAACTCAAAGAACATCAGAAGGTTTCAAAAATTTTGGATGTTCTTATGAAAGAAACAACGTGTTAGCTAAAACTACAAAACGCAGCTTATCTAAAAACTTAGTTTTTTAACCAAATCAAAAATACAAGAAACTCACCGACGATCTTTTTGGCTCTTGGAGTTTCAGCCAAAGTGGTGGCTGTTGTTCCTGACATAAACTTTTTCCGTACATTCTGCACTATATTCTGAAAAGAGAAAAATTGAAATCTTTATGGAAACAAAATGTCATATTCTCATAATCACGGTGTCCAGACTATGCCTAAAGTAGAACTTTCGGGGTACTTTTTTGAGGATTTGACTAAGAAATGACCGGAGGAGGCCAATCATCCGCTAATCAGAAGTGTCCGTCTTTTTTATTGTCGTTAATTTGAGGTTTTAGTGTTGTTTTACAAAAATCATCTTTCCACTGCTTTTTATATCCTTCTTTTTAGTGTTTCACTGTCTAAAGTCTGAAAGTCATTTTGTTCCATAAATCCATTTATCCTTTGACAAAAAGATTTTTTTACTTTAACTCTTTAGAGGAATGAATGAATAAGTAAAATAATCCAACTGATGTATAATCAAAGGGGCCGTGATTTCGGCCTCCAAGGGTTATACCTTTCATACGTTACACTTATGGTAGGCCAAATCTTACGAAAGGGCCTCCTCATCAATCTAGATTCAATCATATACTATATGAAGCAATATGAAGGTTGCAAGGAAATATATTGACTGTAAAATAAAAAAACTACAAGAATACAAGAGCAACTAAATATGAAAAAATAATATTTATAACTAAGAAAAAATCTTTCAAAAAATAAAAAAAATTGTTTGGGGTTCCCAGATATTAAAGGAGGCATTTAAGAAGATTTCCAGTAAATTGAGAGCTTAAAGTTCTACTTTCAGGTGGAAAAGATAACTGGCTTTATCGGGCTTTATAAATATATCCTTCAAAGTTTTTATCAAGCTCATATATATTAGACAACCAACTAATAGTAATACTGCCTGGTCAGGCCTGGTTAAAATTTGAAGGCTATTAGGCTTTTTTCCTAATTTTTAATCATGTACAATTTTTTAGGTCCTTTTTTAATCAAAATAGGTGTTTAGCCAATCTTAGGGTCATTTCAGACTTTTAGAGCGCCTCCCCCCAAAACCCTAGCCTGGAAATCCATGCTATGATTTCTTTTTTTGGTTTTGAACTTGGAAATGTGTGTGTGTCAGTGTTCAATCAAAAAAAAACATTTTTACCAATGTCTAAACTTTTCATTATATCTAAAGAGCTAGTAAAGCTTTCTTCCTTTCTAAGATCTGTAAAAAGCTATCCACTCCCAAATAGATGTAGCATAAACCCTGAAAAAATAAAGACAATTTATCAATCATCTAATCTTTGAATAAAGATTGAAGGATACACAAAGAGAAATAAAACCTTAAGCAAAGAAATTGCCTTTTAAACACATGTTTGAATAAAGAATTTATTTGCTTAAGGTTTGTTTTTTTCTTTGTGAATTTTCATCTTCAATCTTTATTTAAAGATTGGATCATTAATCAATTATCTTGGTTTTTTCAGGGTTTATTCTAGAACTATTTGGGAGTAGAAATCTTTCTACAGACCTTAAAAAGGTTTACTAATTCTTTAGATATAGTCAAAAGTTTAGACATTGGTGAAAACTTATTTCTTCAATCGAACATTGACACACACTTTTCCATATCAGACACGCGAGAGCAGGGGTTTTGGTAGACACTTGGAATACTTGGAAGTGCTTTCGATGGTCTTCCATCTAGGTGAACAATTCAATGTCCGCCTGCTGATTATTCATTTGATGTTTGATTGAGTTGGATGTAGCATTTGTTGTTGCACCTGGAACAGAAGGTTCATCCGGAACAGAAACAAGGAACTTGTCTAGCTTCTTTTTGAATTCTAGCACAGGGCATCCACTTAAATTCTTCAATTCTTTAGGAAGGGAGTTGAACAAGATTGGCCCACGGGTTGATAAGAAATTATGTTGGATTGACTGTAGGGCAACTGATGTTCCTGTGATTCGGGCTTTCACAAAGCACAATTTTCCAAGTCTGGGTTGGAAAACAGGTTGTAACCCGTCTGACTGGTTGATATTAGACACAAGGTTTTCAAGGATCTTCCACGTGTAGATGATCATGTATCTTTCACGTCTTCTTTCTAGCGAATAAAGCTTGAATGCCTTCAATCTTGACCAGTATGACTTTTCGGGGTGAATGATTTTTCGAATGAAGCTCCACTGGACCATTTCAAGACTTTGTATATCACATTTTAGCCATGGGTTCCAGAGTTGAGAACAATATTCGAGTTTTGGAAGAACAAGAGATTTCCAGAGAATGAGCATTGGTGTAGCTGCTCTTGTTCTGAAAGTTCTCAGGATCCAGGATGAGGTTTTACGAGCATTGATAAAAACATTGTTGATGTGGTGTTTGAATTTACAATCATTGGACATCAGTACTCCAAGGTCTTTGACATATTCATATTCTTTGATTTCAATGTTGCTACTGCTTGTGTAGTGTGTTTCAGCTTTACTTCAGTGTTTGGGCCATATCTCAGCAGCTCAAACTTGGCAGCATTAAACTCCATGTTATTATCATCTGACCATACATAGACTGAATCTAGGTCTCCTTGAAGTTTTTGTGTATCCTCAACGATTTCTATACCTTTGATGAGTCTTGTGTCATCTGCAAAGCTTCTTGTCGAAGAGTGTTGAACTTTTTCATCAATGTCCCCCATTAAGATGAGGAATATCAATGGTCCCAAAACACTCCCTTGTGGGACGCCTGATATGACAGGTGTTGGGTTAGATGGAGTCCCATCCACTAGTACGGTTTGATAGCGATTGGTTAAAAACGATTGTAACCATTTCAAGATTTTTCCACCAAGACCAAGATTTTGAACTTTGTTAAGAGCGAGGTTTAAGTCCACTTTGTCAAATGCTTTGGAGAAATCAAGGTAGACAACATCTGCATTCTTGCCTTGCTCGAGTAGAGATAGAATCTCATCGTGGTGTGACAAAAGTTGACTGAGGCATGATCTGCCAGAGCGAAATCCATGTTGATTTGCATTGAATAAATCATTCTCTTCAATAAAGTGTGTCATATGCTTTCGAAGGATCTTTTAAAGCTTTATTAGGTGTGAGGTGAGAGCGACTGGGCGATATCTTTCAGGTTGAGTTCGATTTCCTCCTTTGTGGATAGGTACAATGAGAGATTTCTTTAGAGTTTCAGGGGTCTTTCCAGCATCGAGGCATTTTCTCCAAAGGATGAGAAGAGGTCTTGATAGTAATTTTTTGCAGTGTTTTAGAAAAATTGCAGGGAAGCCATCTGGTCCAGCAGCAGAAGTATTACCAAGTTCATCTATCATATCTTCAAAGTTCTTTCTTGTTAGTGGGATATCTCCCATCTGCAATGGTTGGTCAGTTTTTGAAGGGGGAGGATGTTTGGGTGTGCTGAAGACTGAGCTGTATTGTTTGGAGAGAATATCTGCCATCTTTTTTGGATCACTGATAAAGTTTTCTCCATCAATTAGCGATCAAATTTTGTTTTTGACTTTTACAAATTATTTTGCATATGAGTAGAAGTATTTTGGGTTTTTCTTGATTGCTTTTATTGCTCTATCTTCCTCAAATTGAGATGAATGTTTATAAGCTTTTTGAAGTCTTACTTCAATTGAAATTAGCTCTTTTGTGAGTTTATTACGTCTTGAAGGCGAAGTGGTATGAATTAAGAGCTTGTTTATCCTCTGCCTTCTTCGCATCAAGTTAATTCTAAGTCTTTGAGAAGGGTCATATCTTTTTTGCTTTACTCTTCTTGGTGGAACATGATTTTGTGCAATTTGAAAGGTGATTTTGTAGAAGCTTTCTAACATGTCATTTGGAGTTTTCTTTCTGAACTCCATATCCCAGTCATAATTTTCTAAACTGGCATCGAGATCTGACCAGCAAACAGTGTCACTAAAGAAGTTCAAAGAGTCGAAGAGTGAAAGCTTAGGTTGACTGTGGGATGGCTTGGTAGTAGCATTTGCCATTTGGTTGATATAAGGTAGCCATTTCAATTAACGAGTGATGAGAAATGCTATTTAGAGTCGTAAGAATATTGTGGGAGAGAATCAAATTGTCATTATTGGTAAGTACAAGATCCAAGGTGTTCCCATCCTTATGGGTTGGTTTGGTAATGTATTGGTTCATATGTAGATCCTGAAGGAATTGATCCAGAAACTCTATCATTTTTGGTTCTTCAGGATACGATGCTTGTTTTGGGATACACAGATAAAAATGTTCAAGTGAAATCCGAAATCTTAGCCTGGTTTTCCAATTTTCCAAAATCAAAAACTGGGGTATCAGGGAAATATCCTTTTCGAAATCGGAAAATCGGGAAAATATCTTTTCGGAAATCGGTAAATCAAGGAGACTTTTTTGCTAAAATTGGGAAAATCATATATATTCATATATTGTTTCAATCCATTGATATTGGAACTCCTTGTCACGTGACAAATAAATTTCCAACATCCAATGAAAATGCGCAATTTGTATCATGCGGTAAAAAAAAGTCACGTGACAGCGATTTCTGTAGAATGGCTGTTACGTTATATTTATAGGATAAGAATTCAAAGATTTTTATTATATTATTAGCTGGGAAATTTGTGAGGCTAAGCTTTTAGGGCAATGTTTTTCGTTTTTCTGAAGCACATAAGATACAGTAAGACCTACTGAAAAGGGGAAATTAGGGGAACAATTCTATCAAAAGTTATTAACAAAGAAAGTCACCTTTTGACAGCAGGGGGGGTTGGTAGTAAAATCTCAGACATAATGACGTTTACTACGGTGGTGGTGTGACGAAAAATCGAAAAAAATTTTTACTACCCAGGGTAGTTTAAATACTAAAATGGGTGGTACCTATGTGTTAAATGTTGAAAAAATTTTACTACCTGGGTAGTTAAAACTGGTAAAATTAGCAAATTTTAGCTATTTTTTGTAATTCTTTTAATTTTTTTGATGACTTTTCTGAAAAAATCCGAAAATTTTTATAATTTGAAAAAATTTTCTGTTGGAAAGTTGTTTGCTGCAAACAAAAATTTCTCGAAATTCTTTGTCAATATAAAAAAGACTTTGATTCTAAGGGCAAAACATTAATTTTTGCACTACGTGAAAAATGTGTCACAGAAATAATCATTTTTTAGCTTTTTTTGCAAAATCAGTCTGAAAAGCAACCAAAAAATAGGTGGTCTCCATGACAAATTGTCCCAAAAACCTTTACTACCAGGGTAGTAAAATACCTCTTCCAAGAGTCTGGGTGGTGGTATGTAAAAATTCGTAAAAATCCTTTTACTACTCATATATGTCTGAGATTTTACTACCGACCCCCCCCCCTGTTGACTTAACTCTTTATACAAAAATTACGAAAAACGCTTGGAAATATTTGCAAAAAATGTTTGGACTTTGTACCCTATGCTGCACGCAAGCACTTAAGCTGAAGTCCTGTAAAAGTGGGACAAAAATTGTTTTTTTTAATTTTACAAAAAAATGCCACATAGAAGATCTTTCAATCTCAGTACTGTCAACTGCTCTAACTTGGGACTATCTCACAAAACATGGGACGGCAATTCGGCCACCATTTCACCCAACCTCCAAAGTCATTTGATTTGAGTTAATGAAAAAATACACAAAGCTCTAGGAATAACAAGCAACATGCTGAATGGACCTACCTGATGATGAAAGTTAGATAGCAATGCGGAAAGAAAAATGAAGAAAATCAGTCAGAAAATATAGCGTTTAGCGAAAATACACAACACAATAAATTCATCATTGATTGTTGATGGGAGGAGAGGGAAGGGTTGTAGGGAAAAAATAAATAGGAAGCTCTGGTCGCAAAAATCAGTTTTATTGACAATTGAATCATGCTTGATGGTGGCATTGTTATCAAAAATTTTTTTAAGTGAAAAAACAAAGAAATGTATGGAAAAAGCCCAATTCAAATCTGCAAAAACGGCGATTTCCGGCATATTTCCGGCATTTTCGGCCGGAAAAATCTTTTTCTCAAAAATCGGACTCGGCAATGATTTGGGCATTGTTAATACGCATCTTTGAGCAAAAAATCAGCAAAAACTAGTGATAAAATCACGAGAAAATCCCAAAAAAACAGTTTTTTCGGCATATTTCCGGCATTTTCGGCCGGAAAAAATTTTTTATCAAAAATCGGACTCGACCATGTTTTGGGCATTGTTATTAGGCATCTTTGAGCAAAAAATCAGAAAAAACTAATGATAAAATCTCAAAAAAATGCCAAATAAACAGTTTTTCCGGCATATTTCCGGTATTTTCGGTCGGAAAAAAATTTTTCTCAAAAATCGGACTCGGCCATGTTTTGGGCATTGTTAATACGCATCTTTGAGCAAAAAAATCAGAAAAAACTAATGATAAAATCTCGAGAAAATGCCAAAAAACCTGTTTTTCCGGCATATTTCCGGCATTTTCGGCCGGAAAATTTTTTTTGTCCAAAATCGGGCTCCGTCACATTTTAGGTATTATCATTTTGCATCAGTGTGCAAAATTTCATAAAAAAATATAAAGTACAGCTCGAGAAAATCAAGAAATACCGTTTTTCCGGCGAAAATGGGCTGCACCGGCGATTTTTAGAAAGTTCCGGCTTCAAAACTCAGTTCTATTGGCGATTGAACCATGCTTCATAGTGGGCATTGCTATTAATGATGTTTTTATGTGAAAAAACAACGAAATATAAGGAAAAAGTCCGATGAAAATCTGCAAAAATGCGATTTCCGGCATATTTCCGGCATTTTCGACCGGAAAAGATTTTTTCTCAAAAATCGGATTCGGCCAAGTTTTGGGCATTGCTAATACGCATCTTTGTGCAAAAAATTAGAAAAAACTAATGATGAAATCTTGAGAAAATGCCAAAAAACCGGTTTTTCCGGCATATTTCCGGCATTTTCGGCCGGAAATAATTTTTTTTCGAAAATCGGGCTCCGTCACATTTTGGGCATTACCATTTTGCATCATTGTGCCAAAAATCAGAAAAAACTAATGAGCCAATCCTGAGAAAAGCTGGTAACAGACGGACGGACGAACGAACGAACGGACGGACATCGGTTAATTTATAGGACCTCTACCCCACCGGGGTAGGTCCAAAAACAAGCAACATGCTGAATGGACCTACCTGTTGATCAAAATCAGATAAAAGTAGGTGTTCTACATTTTACTATTGGTATTGAGCAAAATTTTCCGAGAAAAATTACTTCAGCCACATTTTAAGGTACCTTCCACTCTATCTTTCTGACAAAAATCAGGAAAAACTAATGAAGCAATTTTGCACCAAGTCCAAAAAACCTTATTTTTAGGTAGTTCTTGGCCCAAATTTGCGAAAATCCGTATTTGACGACGAAAAAAAATTTTCCGAGAAAAATTACTTTAGCCACATTTTAGGGTACGTTGCACTCTATCTTTCTGCTAAAAATCAGGAAAAACTAATGAAGCAATTTTGCACAAAGTCAAAAAAACCTTATTTTTAGGTAGTTTTTGGCCCAAATTTGCCCCCCAAAAACTTTTTTCAAAAATCGGGCTCCGTCACTTTTCAGGCATTGCTATTTTGTATCATTGTGCAAAAAATTAAAAAAAACTAATGAGCCAATCCCGAGAAAAGCTTGTAACAGACGAACGGACAACGGTCAAATTAAAGGACCTCCCGGTAGGTCCAATAAAGGGATGATGATAATAGAATACTATCCACTGATGATCCACGGCATTATCGTGAAGCTGGAATGGCTTGGCATACTCTTCGCTTGAGAAGATGATTGACAGATTAAAGTTTTTCACCCGCGCGGGCGTTCTGCGGGCGTTCTCAGCTCAATCCTGGGACCGCACTAAAAAGTTTTACAAGACTCTTGACAGAAAATCCTTTGTTTTATTGTCAATGATAACAGTGCTGTTATTAATTTTAAGAACAAAAGTTGGATTTGGCTACGGCTGAAAATGGCTGAAAATTGGATCTTTGATATAATTTTTTTGGTAAAAGCTATGGTAATTCTGTTTGGCTATATGAAAAGCTTATCTATTCCTCGTCAAGATACTCTTTATTTGGGATTAATTGCTTTACCAAACAAAAAGATATTAAAAAGTCTTGATGGGCCATTTTGTCATTTTTGTGTCATTTTGGTCAGCTGAAAAGATTTGCCTTTTGGAACACGCGTGTGCTCACACTATTCTCGTTATGCTCCCAAATTTACCCGCCAACTAACTGAAATTTTCTTATTTGCAGCACTGCGACTGACTAAAACTGAAAGTGCAATTACATAAATTATTGTAAAATTGAAAGCCAATCTGGAAAGTCAGTCAGGCGCATCCTGGCAAATGAACGGGGTGAGTATTTGCATGGGGTATTCGTCACCCAGTGCAAATGAGATAGGACGTCTCAGGCTAAAAGCGTGAAAATGAATAAAAATGAACTTCAAACTGAAAACGGGAAAAAAGGAAGAAAACTGAGAACTTTATTTTTTCGTTAAAAGTTTCTTCAATCTTCGAAGACAAAATTGACCCATGCATGGAAAAAAAATTTCATCTATGCAGTTCTTTGAAATGTAGCAAAATATTTCCAACCCGGTTCAATTGCATGGGGTATTCAGTGCTATTACATTACTTTTGTTTTCGACCCCTTGCATTTGCCACGAATCGCAAGTGAAAAATACCCCGTTCATTTGCCAGGATGTGCCTGACTGAAAGTAAGGCATGTACGCCCGACATCTCTGGCGCAGACTTTAGATTTCATAGGCTTACACAAAGGCTACGCCAAGAAATATTCTCTTCTTTCCAGACTGGAATTGAAAGCCAATGCAACAATGTTTGAAAAAAAAGCTAAATATATATTATACCTTTGCAACTGGATTGTGCTGTTGATAAACTCTTTTGGAAATATTTGTGACAGCATTTCGAATGGAATGGTTTGTAACTATCCTTTGAAACATCTTTGCTTGATAAACAGATAGTCCAAATAAATTAAAATTCTTATAAAATTCTTTTGTACGAAATCTTCATCAAAAAATCTAAAATCTGAAGCTCCACGAGTTGCATAAGTTTCGCTTTCACTTTAAAAATATTTCAAAGTATCGCTTTTAGATAAACAAAAACATGATTGATAATATTTCGCCCAACAAAAAATCACGCTATTTTCTTGGGTGGAAAGCCGGCGGCGGGCGTGTGGCGGTATATTTGATGCCTTAACTATCTAAATTTCTATTCTACCGTTGTAATAGCCGTAGCTAGATACCAGGACAAAAGATTTCATTCTTAGGGGGGGGGGGGGTACAAACCATTGAGTTTTGTTTTAAGCCCGAAGGGCTGGCTAGAGGCGAGACTCCAGGATGGGAAATGAAACCATTTATTTCCCCCAACGCCCACGCGTAGTTTTTACACAAGTGTTAGACGATGCTATTGTCCGTTTAGAGGTCAGTAAACGCGGTAAAGAGTTAGTGCGGACAGAAATCAGGAAGTGAGGTTGCTATCCATGCAATGCAATGCAATCAATGTTTAAAAAGGCAGAGACGGACGCAGTACTTCTGGTTGACGCTGAAAATGTATTTTTAACAGCCTAAATAGAGCTGCTTTCCTCCACAACATTGGTATCGCCTGTCCCTGATTGGCAACCTACGTTCGAAACTGCTATTCCAAACCAGTTAAGCTATTCGTAATCTATGGAAGTCGAGAAGGGTCAACATGCGATCTATTCCGAAAGCTGCTGAGATTTCTTTAAAGCTGTCGCGTTCTCAGAAACTGTCGCGTTCCCAGAAACTGTCGTGTTCCCAAAAACTGTCGCATTCCCAAAAACTGTCGCGTTCCCAGAAACTGTCGTGTTCCCAAAAACTGTCTCATTCTCAAAAACTGTTGCGTGATTTCAGCTGTTACTCAGGGAATCCTCTTTTGTAGCCTTGTGGCGCAAATTCATGTATTCAAAAATACAAAAGACGTCACCTTCAAGTGGCTTGAAACCACATTTATGATTGATGACAACACGCTTTTACTTTCTTTGGGAATCACCCTAAACAATTTCTGTTTTGATTGGGCGTCTGGCTGGGAACACGTCAAATTTTTGGAACGCGACACTTTTTGGGAACGCGACACTTTTTTAGGAACGTGACAAATTCTAGAAACGCGACAGGAACGGCAACCTTCGAAGCTGGTGGAACAAATTAAGTGTTGAAGGTCCACAGTTTGGCTAAATGTATTCCTCCAAAACAAAGGAACCGCTAGAGATACAATCCGTCGTCACGATTGTGGCGTATTGTGTTTTGGATAGGAAATAAGTGGCTTCAATTTCTTGTTTGTAAGTAAGTTTGTAAGTAAACACGAGATATTTCGTACCTTTTGAAAAAAAAAAATAGCGTAAAAAACCCGTAAAAGTGGGGAAAATTTTAGTGCGGGAAGTGGACAGCAAGAAGTCAGCCGAGGAATAAATATTCATAAAGACGATAAATCCTTTGTAGTCATAGTTTGACTTCTTCTCCTTCTTCTTCTTTTTATTTTACAGAAAAGTCTATTCTTTAATATTATAAAAAATCAATTTTTGACATTTTAAATACAATAAGTACCTACAAAAATAAAATGCAAAATCGCAAAGTGCACTTTTTGGTAAACAAGGTTTTCCAGACGAGCAATCTAAATTTCATTTTGCTTTGATTTAAGACTGCCAATATTTTCTAAAAAATTCACGAAATGAAGTATTCCATAAATCATAACGAAATACTTAATGGTAATTTGAAAGCCAGCACCAAAAATTTACTAATGTCATGGAGATAGGAAACTGATACTCAAGTGTCTAATTTAACAAAGTTAGAATAAGAAATACGAGCTTGCTAAACAACATGAGCTAGCATTGCCATAAAAGAAAATAATATTTCATTTTTCCTAGGGTGAACCAGAACGAAACGATCAAATAATTTCCACAAATTCTAAATACTTTGTCGACGTAAATAACGCTCATCAAGTCACAACGAATTGCATTTTGATTAGGTTACATGTTTTTTTTTTATAAGCATAACGCTTATAAGCATATGAAGGCTCAGATTTGCAGAATTCCTAAGCATAACATGAGCATATATGTCAGCCTAAAATATTTTTCAAGTGGTCATTTTTATCTGTTTAAAAAGGTTTGGTAGAGGTCAAGTAAAAAATAAGACATTTTCGCAGCTAGCTAACATTTCACTGCTTCCAAAATCTGAACAAATTTTTACAAAATTTCTGAAATTTCATTAAAAACTTGGCTCGGGGTGAATCATAAGCATGATTCTTAAGCATATAATAAGCATAAACTATGCCTAGATGCTTTGAGAACTTAAGCATACACGAGCCTGACCAAGGGGCATACACTTGCTTATAAAAAAAAAACATGTATTTCACGGTCGAAATGAATTATGGGTAATCAAGACTGGTTGTGCGTTAAACAGTCCAAAAGTTCGATCAGCAAATATTCGGATTTCACTGAAAAAAAGGAAACCAAGATGGCGCTTTATCCACAAGAAACTTCTCATAGAGTTTTTTTAGCCGGTCAGCTTGGTTCATTGCTCCAATCATTAGACCAGTAAGAATGTTTTAATTTGATTGTTAAGCGAACTTTTGAATTGCCAATGGTACTAACGGTAGCAGCTTTCAGTTGGCTAAACGCAATTACATATTTTACCTACGAAAGGTAGTATCCATAACTCACTTCGACTTACTTTCGAAATTACTAATGATTCGTCGGTATTAATTGTCTTTTGTTTTATGGAATGTTTTGTATTAACATATGTACCATATCACGAAAACAAGTCCATTCACTCATACAAAGTTGAACATCTTGAATCGAGCTCCCGATGAATGAATGGTCACTATGCGTCCATGTATAGCTTATTTATTTACAATTAAGGAACGAGAAAATTATGCTGACTCAAGCACTACGTAATGATTCTAGCCTCGATTGCATATCGTCGATTTCTTCATCGTCTGAGATGGCTTCAGCTGTATTTTTTGTTGGCTGTTGAAATAAATAAGCAATATTTATATTAATGACATTTAATGTTTTTCTTTCGCGTGCTATGGCTTATCCAGTAAAAACTTAACCCAACCTTACTCCCCAGTTCGATGCACTGTAATTGTTTTGAGATATCAAATCATTTATTCATTTCAAAGCTACACCAAGAAGTGTGAAAAAAACTTGCCAAAAATCCTCCAAGTATTCATACTATTCAGAGCCGTAAATAAAACATACCTCTAGTCCTCCTGATGCAACTGGACCAGCTTCTCCAAGGGCTCCTGAAACACGGAATATAATTTTGATATAATGGTTTAATCGAATGTTCCCAACAAAAAATATAATAAACACAGAGCTAACCTAGTTCTCAACAGGAAAAGTATAGCGGCTAGTAAAGTTTGCGGCTAGACAATTTAAATGTACCGGGTGACCCACGAAAAAGTTCGGACCTTTCTCGGCGTCTTGAGGCCGAACAAATGTCCCAAAGTGCTCGGAGTTTTGGTATTTAAAAAGTAGATATCCTAACTTAAAATTTGAGCTATCACTTTTTAAATTTGACCGACTAGTTCTCTACTTATGACCTTTTAAACTCAAAATTCACTTTTCGGAAAGTGTAAAAAACACGTAAAAAAGAGGTATTAAATTAATGTAATCAATTAGAAAATCTCTTATAAATTGACTTATTTAACGAGTTTTATGACATTAATAATTATTAAAAACACCTTTGAAAGTAGTTTTTGTTTAAAACAAGACTAGTTTTTATCAAAATTGGCACTTTCAAGGAATTTTCTCAAAAACTGTATATCAAAAACGTCTAAAAATACCTAATTTAATACCCCTTTTTTACCTGTTTTTTACACTTTCAGAAAATTGAATTTTGAGTTTAAAAGCTCATAACTAGGGAACTTGTGCGTCAAATTTAAAAAGTAATGGCTCGGATTTTAAGTTAGGATATCTACTTTCTAAATGATAAAACTCCAAGCACTTTGGGACATTTGTTTGGCCTCAAGACGCTGAGAAACGTCCGAACTTTTTCGTGGGTCACCCGGTAGAAAAAAAACTTATTCGGCTGTTCTTGGCTTACCGTTGGTGACTTCGAAAAGTATTTTATCGACTTCATTTTGTGCAGCGTCTTCCAGTTCCTCTTGGTCGTCCATAGATTCAAACGTATCCTCCAGTATCTCTTCGATGATACCAGCCTATAGATGGGTTAACACATTAATGACATCGAAACTAAACAATAAACAATTGCGAGTTTGTACTTTCCTCAAAGAAGAGCAAATAATGACTTTTTTCATCAAAACATTTCGCACGTATTGCTATTTTGGAAATTAGTGGGAAAAAAACTTGTTTTAGAACTTTTCTAACGGAATTATATTAAAACTCTCTAATGTAGACCAGCGGCCGAGGTAGTGAATTGTGTCTCGAGATCTAGACACTAAAATATAACAAATCATACCATTTTTGGATACTACAAGCTCAGGGCTATCCAGCTGTGGAAATGATTTTTTCTGAAAATGCTCCTAGAAAAATACTGACGTCATCGCAAAACGCCCAATACGTCCATTTTTCGCCTTAAAAATGCCATTTCTTGGCACCAGATGGTCGAAACTAAACAAATTTTCTTTATCTACTTTTCATATTGAGTCCGTTGGTAGCATCAGATTTTGATTTTCAAACCTCGAAAAAACCGTTAGTAAAGGGACCCTTGATAAGCTCTATCAATTAACTAAAAATCGATTCACTCGAAAACTGCAGAAGATTCGCAGGGCAACTTTTTTTGTCAATTCTACACCCTATTAGGAGCATAATATAAAAAATTTGCCCAGATCTAAGTGGTGCCCTACGAAAACCTGTTATAAGGCCTTTTCTGAATCTCGGACGCTGGTCTACTATTACCCTAAATCCTCGTTTTATAATGGGGAAGGGTGTTATCATACTTTAGTCATTTCTTTTGACATTTCCATTACAACAGCTTGAATTTCAGGCACTTTGATCAGATTTTGCATTGATGACATCACTTCAGTACTCTTCTCTAGTGTTCCAGCAAGTCTTAATGTAGCTACAAATAAATATAAATATTTAATTTCTACAAATAAACACCGGGTGCGCCACAAAAAAGTTTCTCTCTTTAAAACTAATTTTCTCGAAATATAATATTTTTAAAAGAACCATTGGGCTTTTCCAGAAAAAAATCGTGCACCCCCTGTTGAGGAGGTGCATTTCCGTTCCAAGGGGGTAAGGTTTGAAATGCAGTGGAATTCCATAAGGGTAGACGAAAATCCGTCAAAAATAAGCGGAATTCCAAGGGGGTAGTGATTGAAAATTTGTAAAAATTCGGAATTCCAGAGGGGTATGATCCTAAAATTGCCTGGAATTCCAAGGGGGTAGGTCACAAAAGGTTGGACCTCCTCAACAGGGGGTGCACGGTTTTTTTCTGGAAAAGCCCATTCTTATTTCATCGGAAAGAAGAAAGATAAACTTAAATTTTGAGGGGTCATTTATTAAATTTGATTCAGTAGATCAAAAGTTATGCTCAATTAAATCAAAAAGTTAGTTTCTGAAAGTGCTCAAAAACGTTAAAAATGGACCTATCAAATTAAACAGAAGCCTAATTACATGATGCATCAGTATTTTCGTTTCAGTAATCAAAAATGATAATTAGCTGTCTAAATGACCTTTTGTTATATAAAGGAAGGTTTAATTATAACAAATGGAAGAAAATTCGTCGAAAAAGGCAAAGAAATCTGGCAAAAATTCATAAAATACATCAGATATGGGTTTTGAGGTACACTACATCGACTTTCTGCGACTTTATCTAGTCTAGAACCAAAGATCTGAGGAAAATTTGGGTAAAAGTAAATTAAAATGATTCTGATGAAGATTTTAAACCCTTTCGACCCTTCATTTTCAAAATTTAAGTGTTTAGTTGCGGAAAAATGCTCTTAATCATGTAAAGGCTATGGCGATTGCCAATTTTAAAATAAAAATTTGATAGCTCGATTTTCAACGTTTTCGAGCACTTTCTGAAAATAACTTTTTCATTCAATTGAGCATAACTTTTGATCTGATGAATCGAATTCAATAAATGACCCATCAAAATTTAAGTTTATCTTTCTTCTTTCTAATGAAATAGGAATGGTTCGTTTAAAACTTTTAGATTTCGAGAAAATTAGTTTTAAAGAGAGAAACTTTTTTGTGGCGCACCCGGTATAAATATTTAATTTCTACAAATAAATATAAATATTTAATTTCTTTAAATAACTTTAAATGAAACATTCAACCATAGTTGTGCTTCTTGTTATTAGTTTTTTAATAATCTCAGATGAAACTTGTACACTTTTTCCTTTAAACATCCTGTATTAAAAAATAAATGAAATAAAGTTTTCTTTCTGATTCAAAGTTTATAGTCAAAGACATTCTTCATTATTTACCTAATTGATTTTTCATTTGCATATCAACAGAATTCAATTGAGCTTTGGCTGAGTAAAGTTTGTTGACAGCTTTCCTGGACTGGATAATTTCCTTGGCTAATATGGTACACACATCCTTTTGCCCCTTCTTGGCAGCATCCTTGATAGATCTTTGAACTTTTGCTTCCTCCATTTTGATAGCTAAGATAAAATCAAGATAGAGAATTTCAAATTTATAGCAAAATCTTAATAGTAAATCAGGTAAACGCTCACATATAACTTTTGGTAAATTAAAACATTGAGAAATAGACTAGAGATTTACATTTGCTAAGGATCAATGCATTTACTATTATGTCCCAGGTGTAGTACTAAAGTACAACCTTATTAGGGCTCCTGTTTATTAATCTTTAAAATTTCTTTCAGCTTTCAAAAGAAGATTTCCTTATTTTGCTCTAAATAGCCAGGCTTTGGTCTATTATTACCTTTTTTAGGTAAGTGGCAAAAATTGAGATTATTGAGAGATAATCACAGCGACTAGATCCCCCATAAAAATTTGAGGATTTGTTCAACTACCCGTTTATTACGTAACTGAGAGTGAAAACTTTTTAGACAAAAATTGATACTAGAAAATTGTTAAATACTACAGCATATTTAAAAGGTGTAGATACCAATTTATATGGTAGCATCAAAAAGAAAAGAAAAGTAAACATACTTCTAATTTGTCTATCAAGTTTTCTTCCTTCTTTTCTTAGACCAGAAGACCATTCTCTGACCTAAAAAGATAAAGTGTATATTTTACAGAATCAATGATTTTTTTTGTAAATCAGCACTCTGGAAAATATATATACATTTCTATAGTAAGAGGAATATGGAGACAGGCACTTAATATATCCAAGACCAAGTGCCTAATCAAGACACCTTTACAAAATGTTCTTATTGAAACTTAAAATGAAAGTTTGCATATGCTAGTGTATCTCTAAAGCCCTAAAAGAGCATCCAGAAACCAAACCAAAATATTAAACAGATGAAAAACTATCAAGTGCACTCCCAAACATCAATTTACCAAATGTAACAAAATTAATTACCACACTGTCATATTTTGACAATTATCACACAAAAGACTTTCTGTCATGTGTCAAGAAACATTCAAACAACAAGTAATAATCATTCAAGCAATGATTTAAAACTATTACTCTATGCTTTTTCTTATGGCTTTAGAGCTACACTGATTGAGGCCACATCTTTTGGTCATTGTAATAGTGAACCAATCGTAATCCAACTCGAGCTAGATATAAGTCAAATAGCAACTTGTCATGTTTTTAAAGTAGCTACACCACAAATTGTGGAAGAATCAGTTCTAATATTTCCTGTGAGACCAAAATAAAATGAGACCTTTGTTGTAATTTGCACAGTGAATGTTTCAATTTATAAAATTTTGATTAAATTTCTTTTTTTCATGCACGGTCGTGCTTTCTTATTTGAATGCATGCCTTTTTAATACTCAAATATAAAAAAATTAAAAAATTATAACTTGGTCATTAGTCAAAAAAGTCATTAAAATTGATTAGCCTCTGCGATGGAGTGCAAGGCTGAAAGCCACATGAATATAGTTCATCCTATAAAAGGAAGTTCATTCTATGGTGGCCTATCTTGAAGTGAAGGTGGTTGAACAAAATGTTTTTGGCATATTGATGTAACTGTCAAAATTGAAATAAAGAGGGCAGGTGAAACAAAGGATGAAATGGATGGAATTGGATAATATTCTGACAATTTTGTGACTTTCTGACTCAAAAATTCAGTCGGAAGACGCAAACACAAGTTACTTGTGATCTCATCCTCATGCAAATTCTTAACATCAGACAAACACCAGACTTTTTTCTTAAGCATTTTATCACACACCGAACGCATTGGACTCATTTACAACCTGTCAGATATATTATCCACTGGAAAAAAAGTTTCCTCATTTGACAACAGACATTTAGCATAGACCTTTGCTGGTCGATGTCATTTTTTAATAACTTAAAACTACAGTAATAAACGTTTTTTCAAAGAGGCCACACTGTTGAATAATTATGTAGTCCAACAGAAAAACAATGATAAAACCATGCATAATTATTACAATATGCATGATACAGTAATTATGCATGGCTCTATCATTGTTTTTATGGCGGCAAGCTAAAATATGTTCCGTTTGCGTCGCCCGACCGACTCGCTTCTTCACAAAGACGAAAGACAGATCTGGACTTATTTCGTACTTTCCAGTCTCTTGTTTGTAGTTTTTCTGACTTTATGGTTCTTTGTGAGTTATTTTCTATGTTTTCTAACTGAATGACTTACCGACAGATCGCCATCGGTGGGATTCGAACCCACTAAATGCAAAGTTGAAACCCATTGCCTTATCCACTGCGCCACGGACTCATACCAGGATAGCGCTTCTGACGGCTATTTATATTGTACAAACTCCAGACCAGTCTGTATTAGGAGAAAATCACAAAAGAGTGCTTGTTTCGAGCTCCAACCCTAACCCTAACTGATAATAATAACCCAATTACTAGCCAATCTGATACGTAACCACACCCAAACCACACCCATACAAAACCCTACTAGGTCGCCTGCAGGTCCTGACACTATTCCCGCATACCGGATCTGAAAAATAGATACATGTCTTTCGTCTTTATGAAGAAGCCTTCACCGACTGACTCACCTTCAAAACATTAATCCCGAGTCGGACAAGTCGGAAAAATGTCGGAAAAAGATTTTGATAGCTAAGCACTTCTTTGAATCATCATTCGCTACGAGTTTTTGTTTACTTAACCCACATTGAGTCCTATTTGAGTTTTTTCATGTACCCTTGTTGAAATCCAGCGACGCGGTAGGGCCAATACCCTTGAGAGCCGAAAATAAGGTCCGCTTTTAAGGTTCACACATGCGCGCGCACATTTAGGGGCCGTCGACAAACGACTTTCCTTTTTTTTAACGGCCTGAGGCTGTTAAGGTTCAGACCCCCTCCCCCCCTACGTCTTAGCGGCCAAAAAATTCTTCAAAAGTAACTTTCACTGGGCCATGGCCGACATGTTCTTACGATTCGTAATCCTCAAAGTTCTTCTTTTCGCACGGAATAAACATGTGGTTTTGAGCCGTGACCTTTCAATTTTGAAACTCTAAGACCTGCAGCAAGTCAGGGCGGGATGGGTGGAGCAAGGAGTCAACTGAGGCGGAGGGAAAAATTGCCGACTTTCGTCATGTGACCAGTCATTTTTTTCGTCGAAGCATTAATTGGTGATCGGGAATAAGGTGAATGTCGTGTGGTTGCTTTGGTCTTAGCCTTTCTTCACATGTTTCTACTTTTTGGACGGATGAAATTTGTAAGTGAGACTTTCCCTTTTTTTTTACTTTTTTTTTAACGGTATTGCAGTGACCCCCTCCCACCCCTTACGGCCAGAAGCCGTTAAAAAAAAGGAAAATCGTTTGTCGACGGCCCGTTAATTTGGCAGAAGATGGCGGCAAAAAATTTTGTTGATTGCCGACTACTACTTGATTCTTCGGGATTTACTAGATTTTAAAAACCCGACAAAATTTACTACCGACCAACCGACCAATTGAAGATGTTTCATGACGCGAATGGAACATATTTTAGCTTGCCGCCAACAGTCAGGGACAGTCGCCTTATTAGGAGACGCCTCCTGATTAGGAGACCCGTCTCCTAATCAGGAGGTTCACGTCTCCTAATCAGGAGACGGGTGTAATTATCTCGTGAACGAGCAAACTGCGCATGATTTGATTGCTCCCAATGGAAAGAGCACAAAAAATTGATTCCATATGGTGATTTTCAGAAAAATCCACCGGTGGAATCAATCACAATTCTAATAATCCATAAGAACCAATCAGAAGTAAGAATCTGTCTTCTGAACAAAAGCGTCTCAAAAAGAAAAATGGCGGACATGAAAAAAATCAAGAGGGGCTTCCTTGTAGTGCTTTATTTTATATTAGGATTGTGATCGATTGCACCGAGAAATTTTGATAATTTTTTTAAAACTTTACCAATTTGAGGTAGCCTGGGAATCCAAGCGTTAAACTTTTTTTCACAGTCTAGTTTATGATATTTTTGCTGCTGGTTTAACGCTTGGCGCAGGTAACTCGCCTGCAGGGACATTTTTCCCTGCAATGCAGGTTCGGCCTGATTGGCCAGCTTTCGGCGTATTACTTAGCAGTACTTTCGCGCGCATTTTGATTATTTCGATGCGCGCGCATAATTTATGGAAAAAGCTGACTCTGCAGAAAAAAGGAAAACAAATGAAAATGAAAACATAGATTCATTTCAAAACAAAATGGCTGTTGGCTGGAAGTCTAAATACATGTGGCTGATGTTTTTATTTGGTTTTTAGTAGCTTTGAAAGTCTTTATAGATTGTAGAGGAGTTTTATGGTAAGTTAATTATGTGTGTCTGCCTGGGTTTCCAAAGTTCAGAAACTCTGTCAACAAGGGTTCACACACAGACTGTTTATAACATTCTGTGTCAGACTAATCTACCTGCACCAAGCTCTATAATTTTAGAACTTTGTGAGGTGAGGTATTTTTTGTTTTTTCTAAAATTATGAGCTTGGATTCCCAGGCTAAATTTGAGGCTGCTCTTTCCATTAAAACTAGTTTCAAAATGCGCGGAAAAGCCTAAAGTTCTTAAAATTGAGATCAAAATTTTATGTCTCCTAATTAGGAGACGGGTCTCCTAATCAAGCGACCCCAAGCGACCTACATGTCTCCTAATCAGGAGACGTCTCCTAATCAGGAGGCGTCTCCTAATCAGGAGGCGTCTCCTAATCAGGAGGCGTCTCCTAATAAGGCGATGGGAATTTGATGTTCTGTTTACCGTCGCGTTTCAAAAAATATTTGATGCGGCAAAATTTCATTATTCATTATTCATTATTCCTACCTGGTGCTTACAATCTCCAACGAAGTTGAATTCCACCGTTAAATCGAGCTGCTTTCACTTTCGGAATCAAAATTACATGCGCAAAAATTCAAACGCGTTCGAGAAAACGCCCATGATGTCGCCCTCTGCTTAAAAAAATGCCTTCCCCATTCGCGGACGTGTTTGGAACCATGTTTTTTACTCGAGGCGCACATTTTGTTAGCGAAGATGTTATTTTTGATTCACTTTGAGTGTTTTGGATAGCTTGGCACAGGAAAAGAAGAAAATAATGAGTTTTTAAGAAATAATGAACTTTTTTGAGCGGCAGTTCAAGAGCATGCGGGCGGTCGACGGTAAACAGAACATCAAATTCCCATCGCCTGCCTAAGGCGACTGTCCCTGACTGGCCAATGGCAGGACGTCCTCTTTGAAAAAAGGTCTATCAAAAGAATGATGAGAAAAATTAATGCATTTGAGCATGATTTCTTGAAATGGAAACACATGGATTTTTCGAAGCTGTTCACCCCGGACAAGCAAGGCAAAGGCTACAATTTTGGACCAAAAGCGACTAGTACGAAACGCAGGTCGTCCAGGTCACAGGTTTCAGGGTCAGGGTTCAGGTCTGGTTCAGGTTAAAGTTGTCTACAATACAGACTCGCCTTTTTCAAATTACTGACCTCCTGTCAGCTGATCCTTTCCCTTGGTCGCCTGAAACTAAACATATAGCTAAATAAAGGTATAATAAATAATAAAAAAAAAGTACAATAAATAAATATACCTGTTCTTTTGGGTCCTTTTTCGGTGTTTTTCCAAACAATCCCATGACTTGATATTTAAGATGCTTCAGTCAAATTCAAAAAAACTTCTTTTATTTCTTTTATCTAAAGATATCTTTAAAGAGAAAAGAGGATGCAGATTTTACTGAAAATTTTACCTTCCCACTACCATAGCTTTTGCTACCATCTTAAGTTTTCTTTAAAAAATCTTAAATGACGTAATGTTTCCTTTAAAGTGTGTAGCACGAAAAACGATGGTTACCGTTCGCTAAAAACTTTTCTTTCTTTTTTTTGTGTAAGCGTCACCCTCGCGAGCCAGGGCCGATAAACGATTCTGCGACTTAAAGAGGCCAGTACCGTATAATTGGAGGAATCGTTTAGGGCCCTGGTACTTTAGAAGAGAAAATATCAAGAATCTTGATATTTTTCGACCTTTGGACTCTGGCAGCTTGAGTGTGGGCAATATGTTGCGAAGACAAGTACAGCCGAGCTGCGAGCACACTTACTAAAATAATTTATATCAAAATGCTGTAAATAGTTCTTCTCCGTATGACCATTTGGCATGGGAAAAGAAAATAATGTTGATTTGGACATTTGGAAGCTAAATGCAAGTAGAAAATGACTGTGTTTGTTGTTTGGAATAGAGAATGGCTTTCTTCTGTCTTTTAATGGTTTTTTACTGGCTCAAAATAATTTAGTAGCCTTGCAATAAGTCTCAACTTCCAATTACTGTTTTTTAAATTTGGTTTTTTTTTGTGGTGAAGTTTTAGGGTTGGTGCAGAAAACTGCTGTGAACTGGTCTTAAACAGTTAAAGCTATAAATTAACTGGCTTTAAAAAAAAACACACTCAGCAAATCTAAAGAAATTTCAACCTTGAAATTATTGCTTTCTTTCTCACTTTTAGATTATGTGAAAAATAAATAAAACATTTTCAACAACTCTAATGCTTTGCTGCTGACTCTGCTTATGCTGCTCATCCAAAAAGTAGCCAATAGAATTTTTATATCCAGCCTCAAGAACGTAAACTCCAATTGTCCACCCATATCATGTCACCACAGCTGGGAACGATGAACGACAGTGACAGTAGCAGTAGGATGAATTCAATCAGATTTTTGTACAACAACACATAATGTTTTTGTGTGTAAAAACATGAAAAGTATCATGTCCTCAACATCATCATTGCATCTTGCTTTTGTGACTAATTGGCTGATTGGAATAAGCATGAGCTATAAAAACTCTGAGAGATTGCACTATTTGTTAGCCCTGGTTGTTCCAGGATGCTAAATAACTAAATGCATTGCTCAGTCATCAGTGTCAGTTGAAGCTAATTTTAAACATTTGGCCACTGTTATGATGTTTAACTGGTTTAAATAATAAGAAAGAAAAGATTGATGGACACTTTATGGACTGTGTAACAATTAAGAGTGAAAATGCTTGATCTTTGTTACTTTCACTTCACTGAAAAACAATTATTTTACGAAAAGGGACAATTGGAGATAAAATGATGAAATCAGCAAGAGGCAAAAATTGTGAAAAAATAAGAATTTGGGGAATACAATTACTTTGGAGAGAACTTATTTTGACAAGGAGCTATATAAATAAAATATAATTTTTTATAAATGTGGTTTTGAAGAGAAATGCAATTTTTAATTTTGGCAAAAACTAATTTTGGCAAATAGCACATTACATAAAGTGGTTCTTTTATGCTAAAAAATTAGTGTTTCAAATAGAACTTTGGGGTTACTTAGGGGCCGTCCACATAGTACGTATACCCACTAAAATGTCAAAAATTGAGTAGTATATATATATACCCCTCCCCCTATAGGCAAGCAGATGCAAATAGCTATACCCCCTGGTGAGTACGTACTTTTTTCATTCACACCCCCCCCCCTGGCTGAAAAAAAAATCAAATTCAAATGGCTTGGGTTTTCCCCTTTTTCTATGAGAGAGAAACAGCTGATATTTTGTAAGGAACAAGCGAATAATAATTCTCTTTTTATTCTCTTTCAACCAGTTTTACAAGCAAAAAAAGGGCTGTGAATTTTTTTTTCTGCGTACTTACTTTTTCTTTCGACCCCTCCCCTTCCCCTTCCCCTCTGTACACAAGCATATGCTTTTGAGAAGACACCCCCTCTCCCCCTTAGTACGCACGTACTATGTGGACGGCCCCTTAGGAAAATCACTGGAAATTTTAATTCTGGCAAGAACTTTTAGGGGCCCTTATTATGGTGAGGCAGGGTGAGGAAGCAATTCTTTCAATTTTGGCGATAACTAATTTTGGTGAATTTTGTTCTGTTACTATATCATCATTCATTAAGAATTTATTTATTTAGAGAACACATTGAATTATGTAAAATACCCATTTGAAATTTTATGAAATTTTAATGCTAGCTATGAATCATTGTATAGAGTTTGGAATTAAATTCTAATTAATAAGAGTTTTCTGACTAGTAAAATGAATTTGATATTCTTGTGTGAATCTTTATACGTGCCATTTTTAAGATTTTTCTTGTGAATCTTTAAACGATTTTCAACTCAGGGTTTTGATAATAAAAACATGGTGTAATAAGTTTTTTAGAGATTTGGCAGATGATCAAAAGAAATCTGCAGGAATACATTTTACATGAAACTTTAATAAACTTGGAACATTTCGTTTTATTCAATTAACAAAAAAAGTTAGAAATATTTACTGGTCCTATGAAAATAATATTAGATTTTGTTGAATTTCAATATTAAAAAGAGGTCGATTGTAATCAAGGACTACCTTAAAGGAATAAATTATCACAGAAATAAAATTTGGCTGGTTTACCAGGAATTCCCCAATACATGTTTTTTTTTTATAAGCATATGTTTTTTGGGAAACAAGCTCAGTTATGCTTAGAGATATTTTAGACTCAGGCTCGAAGTATGTTTATCATATGCTTATTATACCGAAAAATTTGAGTCTCCAATTTTTTCAAAATCTGTCGCTGCTATACATGAGGATATTTATAAGATTTTTCAGGAAAGTTGTGAACAATTGCCGCGTTTACGCTTGTATTTTTTTAAATTAAAATGCCGTTTGAAGAAACTTTTTGTTAATTTAATGCAGGCTATGTACTGTATTAAACATTTTCACTTACACACCTCAAAAGCAAGCTCAGTAATATGCTTGTAATATGCTTATTTTTTAGACAAATTTAGGTCTTGGTATGCTTATAAACGTTATGCTTATAAAAAAAACATGTACGTCAAATTAAATTCCCACCAAATTTAATTTATCTCGTGTATTCTACAAATTTGTGCTATTTCAGGCCTTAAAAACAGGTTTTTGCTTATTTGGTAACCATTTTTGGCCAAAAATTTCCTTCAACCGCCAAATTAAATTCTCGCCTAATTTCTCTTTTCTAGCAATCCGCCAAATTAAATTCCTCTGAAAAAATTTTTTCAACCACCCGCCAAATTAAATTCCTGCCAAAATTTCTTCCTTCAAGGTATTATTATCAATTTTGTCAAGTCTCGAGAACAGTGAAGGTAAAGTACAATAATTCCAAATTTTATTTTCGCCTTTAATGGTTCCTAATTTTTGATTGAAAAAAGTTCCAAAAATTAATCTTGTTTTATCAGGTCCTTTCAGCTTTAAAGTATCAGATGCTTTAAAATGAAACAGCTTTGCTCCAAAGAAAATGTGACATTTACAAAAAAAAAGCAGAGATATGTATTCAAATTTTTGTAGTAAATTTGTCAATCATTTTGTATCAAAATAACAGAACTGGAACTGAAAAGACATATAATCTTAAAGTTCTATTCTGGAATTTTGACCAAAATGTAGTTGATTGCTATCTTTTGAAACAATGTCCAGAAATATTCATCTATAAAATAATAAAATTTGACACTTAATACAGCTTATGAAAAAAAATCTGTCAATGTTACTTTAGATGACTGTACTCCTATTTGATTTTATCCTCAAAATAGGTTAAAAACTGAAGACTCTATGGAAAACTTTCCAAAAATTTTGTTATGTAGCAAATCAGAACATGATGACGACAGTGAAACATAATCTTTAGGTCAGAATAAATTCAACTGAAATCCAAAAAAGTCTAACATGTCATAATTGATAATCTAGATGACAGATTTGTTATATGTTTGCATAAATTTTATCCCGATAAAAAAACTACTTCCAGCTTCAACATTTTTTGTCAAATTTAGTCCAATATACACACTGTACCATACTAGTTTGTATACTTTTTGACATTTACGGTCAATATAAATAAATTTTCCGTCTGGTAATAGGATATGTTTAAAGAATTGTTTCATGGTAAACATTAAAGAAACAGATTTATTTCTTTTTCAATACTTGAAGTTTCTTGCTTTTACACATTCATCAGTTGATTAGAATTGTTCACATAATTGCCAAGCTTTTAATTGTATAAACCATAACCAGAACATTTTTGCAGTGAATTTGTATTGTACGTAGTCTCAATTTTTTCTGAAAAAGCTTCTTCGCCGATCAGTTCATTTTGACTACCAGTCAAGCAATCACTGGAGATGTATGCTTTTTTCTTTTTCATACTCCTGATGCCCATGGTCATGGACATGGACAAGATGTCAAAATGTATAAACATCAGTCAGTCATTCATCACGAGTGATCAGATTATAAAGAAACATGCAAGATTGCTGTTGGAAATCAGTTCAAGCAAAACAATTATATGTGGACAGCAGAGAGTCTTTTCGAGTGAATCTTTAAACTATTTTCCATAGTCATTTTGTCTTTCTGTAAAAAATCGTTTTACAAGCAGTTCCAGTTCGCTCAGTGCAGGGATAGACTGCTTATCAAGGTCTCGTAGTATCTTTCTCTGCCAATCAAGTTTCATTTAAATGATATTTTGCAATTTTGTCAATTGATTGGTTTGCCAAGAGTTCTTTCTTCATACTTCAACTTCTTCATGTTGAGAATCTGTCTTTGACTTTTAAATTTACTATTTACATTATTTAGCTTGTTTTGATTTTTTCATATTCTCGGAATTTGTAAAATGGCGGGATTATGCTAATCGACATACGTTTCGCGTACATGCCTAAAAGTACTTTCGTTTTTAAAGTGCACCAGGGCTTATATCCCCCGTCAACGCGTCCATCAGAATCATCAATAGCGTAAGGGGGTTAGATAAGCCATGGAGTCGAGGGTGGTGTAAGCGTAAGTTTTTCAAGCATCTTTCGTGGGACTCAACCATATGTGATTGGTTCGAAAATAAGGATTTTTTTAATTTTTTTGAGAGCGGGCATGACGGTTGTCAATAGTTTTTATGGCCAAAAAACTGACGTCGTAAGCAAAACTCCTAACCCCCAAAATTAGTAGAAAATCGACGATTGAGGGGGTTTATCTAAAGAGTTGCCGAAAGTTTCATACCCTTACAGTGTAGTTTGATTGCATATCTTATTTTGCTGAAGCCACCTGAAAATGAGCCTGAGATGTCGACACAATGTGCGAGTCAAAACTATAAATACTTATACATCAGATTTTTACTGTCAGTCTTGCAATTCAGCAGTTCCCAAACACACCCTTACAGTGTACTACTAAGTAACGGGGAAGATAAGTACAGGTACATTTTTTGAAAAAATTTTGAAAATGAAAAAAAAAAATTTTTTCAAAAAATGTACCTGTACTTATCTTCCCCGGTTATTAGTATTTTTTGAAAAGAATTTAAAAATGAAAAAATTGAAAAAAAAATTTTTGAAAAATTGTCAAAATTGAAAATTCCAAAAAATTCGAAGAAAATTATAAGTACATAAAATTTGAGATTTTAAAATTGAGAATTTTAAAATTTTTGAAAAACTAAAAATAAAAGTGGTCAAAATTAGAAATCGCCCGCGCGACAAAAATGATCCGCGCGACAAAAATGATTTGCGTGATTTGAAAAAATGCTGAGTTGTCGAAAATTTGAAAGGAATGAACTTTCAAATTTTGTTGAATATTTTGATGATTTGAAAATTTGGAAATCACTGTATTTCTGATCAAAATAAACACGGCATTTCGCCTTTTCTGAATTTCGATCAATCACTGTCAAATGCCTGTCATCGGGAGCATCATAGCGAAAGCTACTTGCTAGTCGTAAGGATGTTAATAAGATTTGTGAATATCAAGGTGAGATTAATGAATTGTATAAAAAAAGTTCTATTCAGAGAGCAAATATTAAAAGATTGAAGTGTAAGCGTGACACATTGTTGTATGGAATCATGTCAATGCTCGAAGAGAAAGAATATTGGATAAGAAAAGAATTGTTTGATTGTCGAGGTCTTCTTCCAATTGATTGGCGTACTGGAATACGTAAAAAGGGTGAAGAGAATACAGAAGCGCCAGATTGGTGGGAATCTAATGATGAAGATTAAAAAAAGTGCAAGTTGGACTCAAAAAAACATATAATAAATGTACAAGTTTGGTCAAATTGAAATTTTAAGTAAAGAATTTAACAACGAATACAAAGTGACAGAAAATGTTGATTTAGAAAAGATCCGATTAACTGAAGGAATCACTGTTAACAAGCACGACACTAGATATACGATTGGCTATGAAGTAGAACAAGGCAAAATTGTGCCGCTTTATATGAAGACTCCGAAAGATTGTGTCTCTTCGGGAGTTTCTCGATATAACGAGAATTCACCGTGGAAAATGGGGTTTAATGTAATCGAAGATGAAGTTTGGACTGGACAGTACGAAGCTATTTCAAAGAAGATTGAAGAGCTTTTAGGTCAAAAATTGGAGGGAGAATTGTTGAGTAATGGTAAGTATATTAATCCAAAGTTGATCACTTGGGATGGTGATATTAGAACGAAATTTAAAGGTTTTTGGGGTAAGCCAGAAACTATTGGATCTTGTTTTGCGACTGGAATTTTGAAGATAGGTAGCGTGTATCGAAAAGGATCGGATTATCACTTGCAGGTCTTTTTGAAGGAATGTAAATTTAAGAAGAGAGACAGCATTTTTAAGAGTCAATTAAGTGATGATGATGAAGATGATTGTAGTTATGACACAGTTCGCTGAGTTGAAAGTGTATTTGTGAAAAGTAGATTTTCACAAATCGTTTCTTGGAATCAAAAAATAAAGATGAAGAATAACATATTTCTGTATATTAATAAATGAGTGATTTATTTAGATTTATTTTGGATAGTATTAAGTTGGTTGCACCGATATTGATTGTAGACATGTGGTTTAAACAAGTAGAGGTTAACTACCGGTTGGATGAAATTCAAGAATCAGTGAACGAGTTAAACGAAGATGAAGATGATGATGAGAGTCAATTGAGTGATAAAGATGAATAAATTTGTAAGAAATTGTATTTCTTACAAATCACTATATTTAGGTGGAGGTTCAAAGTTTACGTGGCATTGGCAGTTGGGATAGCGAAAGAACCGGCGATTTTTGATAAAAAAGCTTGTTCGCCTTCTTTTCGACCTTGAGCTAAGAGGGCTTCGTGTTGTTTGGCTGTGATGGTATCGATTTGGTGTTTAGATTTTTTTATGATATTTTCTTTTTTCTTGAGGTATTGCTCCTTCTCTTCAAGAATGATTTTGTACTCTTCGTGGGAAATATGAATATTTTCGATAGCCTTTGAAACCAATTTAGAAATTGAGTCTAGTTTAGATTCAGCCAAGGTTTTTATTTTGCTGTGTTTTTGGAGTTTGAGTGTTACAATCATAGAACCAAAAACCGTTATTACTCCAAATGAACCAAGACCGATACTCAAAGGTAATGCTATGACTGTTGATGCGGTTGCAGCAGATGCTGCGGCCGAAGATATTGCTAAACAAGTTAAAACAAGTCGTTTTCGTTTGTATCTTTTTTTGTATCTAGATCGCTCTTTTATCTCTTCTCGCAGGAACTTTTCAATATCTTCGATTTTTTTGAGGCGATAATTTTGACTTATGTCTTGCTGGTTGTCTTCGGGAGCACTAGCAATATCAGGGTATAGTTTTTCGGGTTTTTCGCCGTAAACGCTCATTTATTATTAGTTAGTTTGTTGATTGTAAACCTAAAAAACACTTTTTGAGCTACTAACTCATTTCGGAGTTCATCTTGAATGTGAAAATTGAGTTGGTTTGAAAAGTTATCGCTGAATGTTAAAGAAGCGGGAAGTGAAGCTGTAATAGATCCATCCATAGCTGTGGCGACAGGAATAGCAACAATGGTGTTAGTTTTTTGGTTATTTACAAGAGTTGTTTTATCGGATTCATCACAAGTGAGAAAAACAGTAGAAGCGTTAGAGAAGCAAAAAGAGATGGAAGATTTATCGACGAGTGTACCAGTCATAATGCCGTTTTTGTCAGGTTGAGCGTTTTCTAATTTGAAGAGTTCGATAATGTCGTTAGACAATGTGATGTTATGCGGTCTTAAAAAAGACACCATTCCAGGTGATATTTTTGACGCGACTTTATGATTTTGCTCCAGTTCTTTTAAACGTTTTTTAGTTCTAGTTTTTCTATAGGATTTTGAGACTTTTTGAGTTCGTGTTGTATAACTTTGATTTGTTCATCAAGGTTTAATTTTTTTGGATCTGAAGGTGGAAAAACACGCCAAGTGACTCTTCCGTTGTTGTGATAGAGATTTACGACTTGTTCATTATTTACGTTAAGAAAGTTGCTGATGTCTTGAGCGAGAATGTCAAAAGTGTATTTTTTATTCATCGTGACTTTAAGAGCATGTTCATCAATACCTATTCGATAAGTTAGAATAGTATGGAATTTTAGGTGAGTCCAGCCAGGCCATATTTTGAGTTCTTGGAGTTTTATTTTTCCGTGAGGAATATTTTCAATGTATACAGGATCATCTAATTTAGTGAGTATAACTTGAGACATTTATTTGACTAGATTTTTGAACATTTTGATACACATTTTTTAAATCTTGTGTGATCGTCGTATCAAGATTAAAATAAATGAGTTACGAACTAAATGAAAGAGCTTTTTATGCTCCAAAGGGAGACCATAGAGAAGTAATCACAGGGAAAGATTTATCTAAATTGGACATTATTGTGGAAGATAACAATAAAAAATCATCTGGATTTCGTATCAAATTGGAAGATTCGCTATTTTATCTGGGTACATATAGATACTACGGCCATGGCGATTTTTAATGACGCGGGAGGGTTTCAAAGTGCAAGGAGCGCTTATAATATGCAGCACGATCCCTTAAAGCTTTGGGGTACGCAATTGAACTTTGCATTTCATTGCGCTACGTCTTCTCTCGGAGTTTCTGTAGAACATCTCAACGCAAAGGAGCCACTCGTCAGAGCTTTGTATCGATTTCACGTTTACTACCACATCAGAAGAGTTTTAAAGCGTATTTTAGCACCTTTGCCTAATGAAAAGAATTTTGACAAGTACAATAATAACTGTTCGAAAGAGCAGGCTTTTATAATCGCTGACGAATATGGAACATCGAGAGATTTTTACATCTATAGAGGTAAATATTACCAGTGGCAAGATTCACATGCATCACCATTTAAATGGATTATGCCTGACTCACAAGGCTTTACAAAGACAGGTATTGAAAAAATCAGTGAAAGTATTAGAGCTTATACCTATCTTATTTTGACATCTCAGTACGGAGCAAGGCATGGAATTTTAGGTAACGGTGCTGAAGCCCTTGTTGCTCAACGACTGTTTCACGATAACCTAGAAGACGTGATTAATAAGGTAGTTTCACTGCAAGACGATGTTTCGAGATATCAAGATTCGTTGAAATACGCTCGATCGAATTTGGATTATAGCGTCGGCAAAGGGCTCTACATGTTACCATCAAATATGTTGTTGAAGCCTTTGAATCAAGTCATGGAAGGGTATAATGACAAGATTGTAATCAACAGCTCAGGTCATGGTTTAGGAAAGGTTGTAAAACCAACTCCGGTGATCTTGAAAAAATCACCGCAGATTTCAACTAAAAAGGCAGCAGATAGACATCTTCAATTGATTCCTAGGATGACAACTCATACTCTTGACGATCACGGAGACGAAAAAACAGCTATTGTTTTTGTAGGTGTGGCAGCGATTTTAGCGATTTGGCGATTTTTCTAGTTTTTTTTCTTTCGTGAAGAATAAAAATATTGATGTATTTCATAGCCTATTAAAGCACCAACGGACGTTAAGAATATCCAAGTGTAATTTGCAGCAGCTAAAGCCACTTTTTTGAACAAATTTAATATGGCAGCGAGAAGCGATCCAATGGCTCCAGGCAAAGCTTTAGCTACTTGCTCTGCTAAACGTCCTAGAAGTCTTGCTAGAGCCTTTAGCTTGTTTTTAACCCACTCTTTACCCTTATTTGGTTTAGGAGAACCACTTGGAACACCACTACCTCCGCCTCCTGCTAAAGACAAGACTAAGGTGGAAATAATGGTGCCAAGGGCTGTGATGGCTACTGTAATGGTCAAACCGTGTTCTCTGAATATGTTTTTGACTTTCTCTTTGAGACTTATATCATCTTCGCAAAAGTCGTAAAGCGTATCACGAATGCGAGCAATCTGGCTAGAAAGTTGTTTTTGAGTTTGACTCGAAATTTCAAGTCTGACTTTTCGCTCTTGCTGAAGCTCTTTTAAACGTGCTTTTAGTTATTTTTGTTCTTGAGGATCTTGAGCGTTTTTAAGTTCATCTTTTGTGCCTTTGATTTGTTCATCAACTTCTGTCAATTTTGAAGCGTTGTTAACAAGTTCACCTTTGAATCTTGTTAATGCTTTGTCAAGGCCTAGCATTTCTCGCATTTCAAGATCGGTATTGGTAGCTATATCACGAGAGAGAGTTTTCACAGTCTCAATGATTTGTTCACTAGTCATGGTTTGCATTTCAATCATCGTAGGAGTGTCGTCGAGAATTTTAGATACTGCGAGTATAGTTTGTTCCGACGGATTTATGATCGTATTAATTGTTTTTTGAGATCTGAATTCACCATTGTTTTTAGTGAGAGAATATTCTTTACCGTTTTTGATGAAATAGAGTTGATTCCGCCCTTTTTCGTTTTTGATTGTAAATTTATCATCTAGATAAAGCTCAGCACTGTTGTCAAATTCCCATTTCATGTGTTTGTACAAGTCGCTTATTTTAGATCTTTTTATTTGACGTCGTGGATTTTCGATTGACGGTTTGGGTGATAATAACGGGTGATTTTCAGTTGGTTCGTCGTCGTAAGTATAGGGCGTTGAAGAACGGGTAGGATCAGTAAAAGTAGTTGTCTCTTCGTCATTATATGCTTCGTTTTCATATGTATAATCTTCATCATCGTTATTTTTTGTTTCCATTGGAATATCTTCTTCGATTGTTGGTTCAAACATGTTTCTTTTTATCTTATAATAAAGATGCTTGAAAGATACGGAAATAAAATGATTGACGAAGATATCAACAGAGAAAGATATAGAGACGAAGATTTTAGAGCACGCACTGATGATGACGATGATTTAAAACCTGTATACGGAGAAGATATCGATCCAAACAGAAGCTCGCGAATCATCCGGGCAAAACATTTTAAGCGTCAACACATGGTAAACACAATTACTCCAAATTCTGTCAAACCTGGATCTACTCTGATCGTTGAAATGTCAAAACTTGGAGAAAACGACATGATCGTGCCAGGAAGCGTTTTTCTTAGCTTTAACATGGACATTAGTGGTACAAAAGACGCCAAAAGAAGTGTAGTTCCAAATTTGGGTCGAAAAATTATTAAAAAAATAGGCGTAAAATTTGAAGGCAAACCTGAGAGAGAAATTGACAAATACGATGAAATAATGACGTACATGGACTTGTGGTTATCTGAAAAAGAAAAAGCACGACGAGTTTTTCAAGGAATTCAAACTGCGGAAGGATTGAAACATAGAGTTAAGTCTAGCGGTGCCAGTGGAGATGCAGGAGAACAGGCCATTGGTAAAACGTTAGGGAAAAGATTTAGAATTTCGTTTGATTTTTTTGAGTTGCTCAACGACGTTATTCCGTTTTCGCAATATCATTTGAGAGACAAGCTTCAATTTGAATTCACATTCAACGATGCCAAATCAGTCATTTTAGGAAGCACAGATGCGCTTGCATCATCTAATGATCGTGATTATGATTATGTAGCCAACGACATCAAGCTGGAATATGATATCATCACTGATGAATTTTTGAGTCAGTCAGTTATGGCAAAGTATAGTCGGATGATCGTGCCTGTCAGACACATTATGAGATATGCAACAAAAACAATTAAGAAAAATGACACTATTATCAATTTATCTATCAAGTTTAATGCGGATAGATTGTCACATGTCTTAATTCTGGCTATTGATCCAGATGATAGGAAAGAGTTTAGGCGAAACGATACTTTTAAAAATCTGGATGTGACAAAAGTTAAGCTACAATACTCAGGTCATACAAATCAGTTGTATGCAGGAGATTTGTTAACTGAAAACTCTTACGATCAGATATTAAAGCTTTATGATAGTAACGAAGTGACTATGGGTGAATTTTTAACAACTAAATATGCACTCTGTTTAGATTTCAGACCTAGTACAGACATTAAGCTACATGGAAACGGTTTAAAATTGAACGATGAACTAAAGATTGAAATTAATCGCGTCGATAGTGGCAGTGGAAATCTAAATTTACACGTCTTCTTATTAAAAGACGGCCACTTGAATATTCATAAGAACGGCTTTCGAAATATTTCGGTCTAAATTTTGCCTGCGACATTTTTTTAAGCCTTCTTGAGGACCATACAAATCAGTAATTTTAATCGGAGACTCTCCGTATGACTGTAAGATGCCACCAGTACATACAACAACATAGAAAAGATGGCCTATATTTTAGCCCACATTTTGTAAGGTATCTGGCTTAAATGCTTATATTTTTAAATAAGCATGGATAAGTAACCTTTAAAAATTTTGAAAAAATTATTTTTTCAAAAATAAATGAGTTATGTAAAACAGCCACATACAGCTATATTTAGCGGTCCTACAAGCTGTGGAAAAACACAAAAAGTTCTCGATCTAATCGAAAAAGAATATCAGCATCACTTTGAAAACATCGTCATCCTCTGTCCGACAATCCGGTGGAATCGAACTTATCTTGAAAGGCCGTGGATATGGAAGGACAATTACGTTTTTGTGTTTGAACCAAAATCAAATCTTTTTGAGTTGATTGAAAAATTATCCAAGTTATTTGCAAACGAGGAAACACTGTTTATCGTAGATGATATGATAGCTGACGAAACGTTGGATAAAAAGCGTCAACCGTTGCTTGAACTGGCTATATCAGGAAGACATAAAATGCATAGCCTCTGGCTTCTTACTCAAAGTTACACAGCAATCCCTAAAAATTTACGACGTCAAAAAAAGCAGCTTTTTGTCTGGTATCCTAGCGAAAAATCAGACATGAAAATGATGGATGAAGAAACAAATTTGATGAGCTCTGAAGATTTGAATAAAGTCAAAGAGCAGCTCAAACGTGAAAAACATGCCTGTCTCTATGTCAAGCTGGAACATCCGAGAATGTTCAAAGTTCTCTCTTAAAATAAATGGATAAAGAAAACCAAGAAATACAAGTTGTAACTAAGAAAAAAAGTGAAGGTCGAGTTAAAGCTGGCAAACAACTTGCAGAATGGAATCGTAAGAACAAGGGAAACTTGCTTAAGAAAAAGACTCAAGATAATCCAAGTGAAAAATCAAGTAACCTATCAAGTGATGAAAAAGCTCCAAGTTACCTATCAAGTAAACATTACTATTATAGCGGAGCAGGAATCGTTTTAGTTGCAGGAATAGCAATATTATACTTTTGGAACAATACCATCCCTGAAAAAACTCCGCCTCCTACCCCACCGACAAAACCCAAAATTTCTGACGACGACGATTTTTTTAAGATGAATTAGTTCGTTAAATATCTTATAATAAACATGTCTTCTAAGATTGATAAAAAAGAAATCATGCAAAATTTAGGCGTTGGAACAGTTATCGCTGGTTTAAAGATTGGAATTGATTATTTCAGCGGTAAAAAAGTGACTTTTTGGAGTTTTGGGAAAATGCTTGGTATTGCAGCAGCTGGAGATTTGATAAACGATCAAGTTAAGGATAAAAGCTGGTATCCCTTTAAGCCGTGAAATACCGCTTAAATAAGAAACACAAAAACGTTTTATTTTGAAAAATAATTTTTTCAAAATTTCAAAAAAAAATGAAAGTTTTGAGGATACTTATCTCTGCTTGGATTAAATATAAGCACGAATCAACTACCTACCGCTAAAAGATGTTGAAAAGGTGTGGTGTAAAAAAATATGGATGCCTTTAACAATGTGACAGATTTTCGTAAAAGATGAATCTGCGAGGCCTACCCAGCGGGGTAGACCTATCATTACAATCACATCGGAAATTTTAAACTTTTTTAGGGTTAAGCTTTTACCAGGCAGCAAAATATTTTTTCAAAATTTCAAAATGAATTTTTTGAGGATACTTATTCTTGCTTATTTGAAATATAAGCATTTAAGCAAAAATTACAAATGGTCAAAATGAACTAAGATAAATGGCAAGCATTGCAATAATGGCAGGAGGAGCGCTAGTTAACGTGCTAGCCTTCTCTGGAACTAATTTTTTATTTAGTCAATTTGGAAATCATGGAGAAGAAATGAAGCGTCACAATCTCGCTATGGAACAGTTTACTCGAGATCGTGAAGAATATTCACAGAGACGTCAAAAAAGGTTTGACTATATCAACAAAACGTTACGTCAACAGAAACATGCCGAGCAAACATTTTCTGACCTTGATAAAGCTGGAAAATTGTACTATGAAGTAACTGGAAATAGACTTTCACCTTTGAAAGAGCCCAAATTTAGCGACTATTATAATCCGTCTACAAAACAGAAAAATGGTGAGCTTGCCTTTGTCGCAATCGGAATGGGAACTCTCGCTCTTGGTGTTTTAGCTTACAAAGTCATTGGAAAGAGACAAAAATCATGAATAAAGAAAGCAGAAATATCTTATATGACATGTGTCATATAAGATTTTAGACACTAGAGTCATAATTCGCTTAAGACACAAGTCTTTATTCGAAGCAGACAATTTGATTTACAATTTTTCTTCGCTAACACTGGGAATGTCTTTTGGTAGTTTATAGCCTCTAAATTTCTCAACCTCTAAATCAAAAGCCTGAGCCGGAAATCTATCGTTAACAGGCGTCAAAATAGTGTTTTTATTTATTGGGTAAAACCCTAAAGATCGAGCCTTTTCTCCTGCGTTGTGCCCTTTTTGAAAAGATGAACCTCTACTTTTCCTAAAGCAAAAATTCTCCACTTCATTTTTCATCGGATATTTAGATAGACAGTTTCCCATTTTATTTCTATTTTAGAGTCTAACTCACATTTTGAAGTATGGTCATTGCTTTGAATATCAACCATAAATAAATGAATCTGAATGTTAATAAACCAGAGCTCATAAAAATGTGTCTGGGATTTATTGGATACCAAAATCACAAAGCCAAAGCGGCTAAAATCGCGATAATCAGAAAAATGAAACCGAACGATCTCAGAAAAAAACTAATTGAACTAGAAAAAGAGGCTAAATTTATTGAGGAAAACAAATGTGACGCGTGTTTAAAAGAACAATTTATTCAGCGAAAAATTGACGAGCAAACCTATAACGAAGGACTCTTAGCTAGTGCAACACGAAAATTGGTATGTTATTATTGTCAGCACTCAGACCTTGCAGTAAATGGAGATCAAACTTTTTGTGTAAAATGTGGAGTATTACAAAATCCATCTGTTTCGTACGACAAATATCCGCATTAAAAATATAGTAAATCTTTTTGTATGATCTTAATAAATCATACAAAAATCTAACGGGAAGAATTCTTCCCTTTGTTTTATCGTCAAGCGTCTTGCAACTCTATCAATCTTTGATGTGTATAATTATCACCTAACTTGAAATGTCTAACTCTAGCAGGATTTGCAACGATACAACCACGCTCTCTCAACCAGTTGTAGTAGACGATCGCATTTGGAGTTTCGGCTAACACAATTATCTGGCCGTTAGGATAATCCGTCAGTTTGTTTTGAATTTTTTGAGCAACATAGCCTTGCTGTCCACATATAGCTATGTACGGATAAGAGTCGCCGTTATTTTTTTGGATGACTACGATACCGTTGTTGTTTGTTTCATTATCGAGATGAGGCACAGATCGTCGAACAACAAGGGCTTGGAGCTCGAGATTATCTTGCTCCAAAGCTACGACGTTTTGTTCTACATTAGTTAAGTCGTCGTTGAGAAGGGCGAGTTGGCCGTCTTTTTCTTCTATTAATTTTTTAAATCCTCGAGGAATTATATCTCTGAAAATCCATTCGCGAAGGGCCTTTCCTTTAGGTTTTTTGCTGTTTACGATTACATGCATAACACCATAAACAGATAAGAAAACATCCGTATCTTGTACTCTTGGATATGCAGTCCGTAGTACGGACTGCATTTTAAACTCAGATCTAGCGCGCTGTTCACGTTTATCAAGATTATCTAATGATGTTATTATGCGCTTAATTCCAAGATATGAACCTACGTGAGCTCTCTTAAACCAAGGTTTATCGTCCTCGTCATTTTGAATCTCAATAGCTCCAGGTGGTACTGCGTTAAAAAGCGAAATAGACATCTTTATTTACATTTTCTAAGTCTAACTTGCAAAGCTTTTTCAGTCAAGTGAATTATTTAACTCACTTGAACTTCTCACTCCCCCCACAAAATGTGCAAGTCTTTCTTTTCATCTTCGTCAAAACACCAATCTACAGCGCGATCTGGATGCCAAGCTATAGGAAGCAAATCTTTCTTAAGCTGATAATGTCTCATCTGTTTTTGAAAAGTATCTACAGCAAATGTTATGTGATTTTCAAAATATCCGTCAAGACAAAAGTCATCTTCATCATCATAATCATTCCAGCCACCTCTAAAATCAATAATACGATGAAATGTAGGATCAAACCACTTTTTTACACTTTTCTTATACTCCGATGAAAATGCAACTTTATCGGTAAATTTGATAAGAGAATCTAACAGCTTTTTTTGTACTTTAACAAATATGGTCAACCACTCTGTCCCATATTTTTTTGCAATGAAATGGTAGTTCCATTTCTGATTTGGTTTAAGAAAAACTTTTAACAAATCATCTGATGAAAAGTCACTTCGCTGTATGATAAAGTCAAGATCCCAATTCGCACCAATATATGAATTCATCCATGCTGCCTTAAAGTTAGGATGTTGCGATAACAACTTGAAATTTATTTCTTCCGCATATATATCGTAAAACTTGTCAAGCAAAAAGTCATCATTTAAATCAGGATGTTGTGAAATAACGTCAAAATCCCACTGACTTGGATAGTAATCTTTATCGTGATTAAAGTCAAAAATTTTACGCATCCATTCTAACTTAAAATTTGGATGATGCGAAAGTTTATGTAAATCCCATGGAGCATCCCCATATAAAAGAAAAGTCTCTATGTTTAATTCAGGATGTTCGGAAATTTGACTAAAAAAATTTCGAAAAATTTGTTCCATTTTTACTTCTATTTTTAGAGTCTAACTCACATTTTGAAGTATGGTCATTGCTTTGATAAAGGCCCGCTTCTTTTTAACAAAACTTGTTCATTTTTAAGTACCGGTGTCCGGTACGACGAGCTAAAGGCACTTCGAGCCAAACTTTCCTCATACTGTGTTTGATATTTTTGTGGAGTCGCTGGATGGCTCTCCTTCCACTTCTTCCATCACTATAACCTATTGCTTATATTTTAAATAAGCATGTATAAGTATCTTTAAAAAATTCTTTTTTAAATTTTGAAAAAATATTTTAAATTTTTTCAAAAAAAACTAATCAAATATTGAAAGAAAAACACTTTTAGGAGCCAGCTTGTAATGAAACCTTAAATGGTCATACTCTGCTTTCATATTTTCACGATGAAACGGTTTATCATGTTCATGATAATATTTCAATATACACTCACGAATTTGCAAATCAGTAGGCTTTTCCGGTAACAATGACTTAAGCTTTGCGAGTCCTTCCAATTTACATTGCTTTACAGCATTTTTATCATAAAGTTTTGCCTTTTCTAGTATAGCTTTAGATATGTTGGAAGATTCAAAAATGTGTTGTGTTTTAACCAAATCAGATAGATATTCCAGCGATAAACCTTTTACTTTTTTCATCGAATAATTTTTGTTACCATTTCCAATTTTACGACGTATTAAATCTCTTATGTTTTGAGGCTTTAAATACGTTTCTAAATATATGTAAAAGTTTACAGGATCAGGCATAAATCCTTCTAAACAACTTTCTTGAGCATATCCCCAAACAACCGCGCGATTACACAGCTCTTGCAAATTCATTTCATCGTCAGTAGTAATGCGAATCTGTAGGTGAACACTTTCCATTAGTCATACTTTTTATAAGCATGTGTATTAACATAGAGTTGGACATTTAATTCTTTTGAAAAAAATTCAAAATATTTTTTTCAAAATTTAAAAACCAATTTTTCAGAGATACTTATCCCTGCTTTTTTTTTAAATAAGCATTTAAGCACAACTCAAATAATCATCAATCGTCAGCGTGTAAAACGGATATCCAAACATTAAGCCTTTGAACACTTTACAAGGTTCTTCAGGAATGTTGCAAATCTTCGTGTCATAAATATCAAATTCAAGTAACTCTGATATAGACTCTAAGTCGGCAACATCAGATAACCTCAGATCAATATTTTTCATTACATTATACATTAACATTCCCCACTGATTTCGAAATTTACGTACAATATGTAAACCAAAACTTTGAATTTTTTCTTCCAATTTTCTATCTACTGTTTTGCGTGGAATTGACGCAAACGGCTTTTCACCTGTCTTCATTCTTTCTAATAATTCATCGTCTGAGCGATAGCGAAAACCATCGTAATATGGTCCTTCTCGATAGCAAAAGTTTTCTGTGCATACGTCACAAAAACCTTGACTAGAATTTTGCTTAATGCAACACCTTAACACAGGTTTTAGCGGTAAAGGCCTCCATCCAGAAACTTTCTGTTGAGATAAAATGTAATCAGCCATACGATTTTCTTTTGATATACAGTTTTCCATTCTTTTTCTTATCTTTTGACCCATCTCTTGCGTATGAAAATGGGTCAAAAAACTTTTTTGAAAAAAATTTAAATTATTTTTTCAAAATTTAAAAAAGAATTTTTCAGAGATACTTATCCTTGCTTTTTTAAAAAATAAGCATTTAAGCATTTTACCATTTTTTCACGCTTTCTGGAGGCAACTCGGTACCTTCAGGTATTAACATCGATTCCTCTCGTACAAAAGCTCTTTCAGGCCCGTCTGCAAGATAATACAAAACCCGCTGACCAGGATTTTCTATAACTCGATCTAACCTAAACGTCTTTCTTGACCAGTTATTATCAGTTGCACGCCTTTTGGTATCACTATTTTCCTCTCCAGGCTCAAGCAAATGTCGATATAAACCATCAACAGGAGCAACATCTTCCGGTTCATACGGCTTTATTTTCAACTCTACATCCTCTAACTTAATAGCTTTGCTAGGTGTCATTTTAGTGCGATTAAGCTTCCTATTGTTCAATTTTGTCACACATTTTTGTTGATTTTTCACTCAAATTTTCGAATCTTCTCCACTGCGCAACTCTTGCGCGTCTTGAGGCTTAAATAGCATCATAGCTAATAGCTTATTAAAATTTTCTACAAAAGCGGTAAAACTATGATGATATTTTGTAACCACACTTTTCACAGGAACGTTGTTTTCTTTCATCAGTTTTAAAACTTCACCCTTAAACTCAGTTCCTGAGTCGACATGGAGTTCTTCTGGATATTTCAAAAGTCCCTTTCTGTAAATGTCTTTAAACATTTCCGCAACTTCCTTCGCCTTTTTCGTGCGTAAAGGTCTACTCGCTGCATATCCCGAAGCGATGTCAATGACATTTAAAGCGTATTTATACGTATTTTGATATACCTTGTCATGAGGTAAATATAACAAGTCAGCCTGGTGAATTTTGTTTGGTTTCGTTACGTAAAAATGGGCATACTTTATCTTTTTGGGCCTGGGTAAATGAATTTGCCAAAGAGCTTGCATTGCCAGCCAAAGTCTCACAATTTTTAAGGAAAGTCCAGACTCTTTTTTTAACATTTTTTCAGCTTTTCTACCTATCCATAGATTTTCTGTCTGATAGTAGATCTCGCTTAGTTTCTCATCAGTATTCATTTATTAAATATTTCCTATCTATATAGGAAATATTTGTTAAAACGGTAAAATTTCTTCTCCTTCTTCTTCTTCTCCAAGTCTAACGCTCGGTTTTGGTCAATTTCGTGAGTTTGTACATGAGTCTCCTTTTAAATCAAGCTCCGGCGGTAAAAACAGTAGGTTGTTCTTTTTTCGAGGCGGAAGACGTCATTTCTTCGAGAAACGTCTGTGGTAAATATCCGTACGGCGCTCTATTCTCCTTGTCGATCGGGCAACGTCGGCCGTTTCAGAAGCGTATTGTTGATCAGACCATACTGCTTTATTTCGAACTGTCAAAACAAAGATGGCAGAAAATAGACAACAACTTTTGCTCTTTCGCTACTTTTCTTTGCTTTGGTTTATATGCTTTGATGAGTTGAATTGGATTATGATTTTTGTACGATTGTCACAAGGAATGGTCGATAGTGAACTTTTCTTAATATTACTTTCTGGATTTGATGTTTCGTTTACATTCTGTTAACCTGATAACAGCTGTTCATAATTTTCTGACGCGCACGGTAAACCTCTGAAGGCGCTTGAAAATTATACATCTGAGGAAAATAGTCCTCCCGCGAAAAATTCTACAACAAGAATCTTGTTGTGCGCTGTAAAGTTAAAAACTGATACGGCGCCCTATTCATAAACACAATCACGCAACTTTGTTGTCGTTCCTAGTCCTTTTAGATGAACGCGGTCCTTACGATTTCGAGATTGCATATTCGTCAGATTGTTTGTTTTCACACATCCCTTTAGAGCTTCAGCGTGGTGTGCAGAAAACATTCACAATCTGATCTCAGGTTACATTCTGTTGGTTTGGAATGAGCTGGAATGAGAGATGACAATCTCTTGTTGGTCTTGGAAAAACAGGACATTTTATCAACTTTCACAACAAACTAACTTCAATTTTGTTTGTATATTTACATAAATCGTACGAAGGCAAGTGACTGTGAATTAATCTGACCATGTTCTACCTGAAAAATTACATACTTGCAATATGAAAAAAGTTTGCACCAAACGAATGCAAGCCGACAATGCAACAATGGGAATGGTTGATGTATGATGAACTGATTTTAACTAAAAATTTAAACATGGAGCAAAATTGACTGGTTAATGATTAAATTTCCCTTGGTTTTTTTATCTACAACAATGAATTAACTGCTGGGGTTTGAAAACTCGTTGCGGTTATAAATTTCAAATTTTAAAGCTGATAACCGAAATCGGAACACCACAGCCCCAATATGAAGAATGATGTTATGTTATACTTCTTAAAAGGTTTATTGCATTGAATATGAATGTAATAAATTTGAAATAAAATCACTTGTACAATTAAAATTTTTCACGAACTTGGAGATTTTCTTCCCCGCGTGCATTTTAAAACGTGGAAAACTTTAGTTGTGAATTTAGAGATCTTTTGCAACGTGTGTTTCAAACGTGGAAACTTTTGTCGTGAATTTGGAGATTTTCTTACCGTCAACTGCTCCAACTTGGGACTATCTGACAAAACATGGGACGGCAATTTGGCCACCATTTCACTGAACCTCCAAAGTCATTTGATTTGAGTTAATGAACGGAGTATTAAAAAAATGGCAAAACAATGGAGCGTTTGATGTCACACGAGCGGCAAGTTACACACGCGTTATTTGTTAATCCCATCGGGCGATAGGCGGTTAGGCAGCGGGCGTTCTCTAATTCTCCAATCGTCGCTATCAGTGAAAGTTATCGTGACATGTTATGAAAGGAAGTATGATTGATAAACTTGGTGGAGTTATCAAAACAAATTTGTTGTCAAAGAGATTTAACAAGTTAGTGAAAATACAGACCAGATATCAAACGGTCCCATGTTTCGACCAATCGTCCCAAGTTAAAGCAGTTGACAGTATGTACATTTAAAACGTGGAAACTTTTGTGATAAATTTGGAGATTTTCTTACACGTGCATTCAAAACGTGGAAAACTTTTGTCATGAACTTGACATTTTCTTCCACATGCATTTAAAAAAATGAAGAAAACTCAATTTACAATTTATTTAGACAATTTATTTTATTTTCTGACATTTTTTTGAAAATTTTGATTGTTTCCAAGTATGTGACATTTTTTTGCTCTTGCAGCATGCTTTTGGAAATCATAAAATGGCTTCTGTTAGGGGAATTTTTTCCTATCGACATTCTTTCAGACTATGTAATGTTTCCCAGTATATAAAAATAAGATTTTTTTTTTTTTTTGCATTCTGTCGGAAAATATGAAATTGTTTCCCTGTTTTGAAAGATTTTTACTTTTCAGCATGTACATTATTTCAAAAAACTCCAAAAGTTACTTTAAATTTTTACATTTTTTACAATATTTTATATATGAAAGTATAATGCAAAATATTTCATCTCATTCTGAAAATATATAAAATTTTCTTTGGTTTTCTTTTTACTGTGAAATATTCTCATTTTTGTCATTCTTTCATTTTAAATATTTGCCCTTTTTGGCTGTATAATATTTCTGGAAATCAGCGCTTAAAATAATAATTATATAATCAGGTCTTTTGATGTGTTCAACAACACTCTACTTGGCGGTGGGACGCCGGGTGACCGCTAGTATAATACTAAAATCCATTTAAAGTCCACCTAACGAAAATTAAAGTTCCAGCCAATTTGATTACTGCATTGTTGTTCTCAGTCGGGTTCAGCTTGGATATATTCCGTGATCCGTAGCTTTGAACCTACAGTCATCTTATGAATAATCCTGTAAATACTGACAATAACATAAATGGAATTTTGAAATTCTTAGGGACTTGTGTTGCTTGATGTTATCTGAGATTTAAAGCACTTTGAAATCTTTTGAGGACATTAATTATTATTTTAACATTTGTAAAGGAAATATTTATCCGCATCTTTGCGGCTCTTGTTATAGGAGATTTTTTGTGTATATTTTTTATACACAAAAAAAAATTACCAGTTCTCAAAACAGTTTTCGATAGCCCATACTTTTTCGCGGTAATATTTCATATATGCACCCTCTGCAAATCATATCCACGCATTCGTTCTGTCAATACAGTCTTTTATATCCCATACTTTTTCGCGGTAATATTTATATAATATTTCATATATGCAGCCTCTGCAAATCATATCCACACCTTCAAGTTCTGTAATACCTTGAAATTCCCACTTGTCATGTGGATTAATCGTAAATCCAAAAAATCTATCTCCGCAATGATCACACGTGTAAATTTCATTATCAGTCATCGTCTTGTTTATTCTCAATTTTATCCTCAACTAACATCACTTTTTCAGTTTTTGCAAAACCCTCAACATGATTCGCTGTATGCGCTGCAATTAAAATAGGCGTTAAATATGCACCAAACACCCCAAAAAGCAAAGCCCCTAAATCCGCCATACTTTCCTTTATAATCGGATCCTCATCAATATCTTTGCGAAGCTGATCTACATTGTTTGTCTTTAAAAATCTAGAAACACTCTTCGAATACAAATTTATAGCGTGAGCAGAGACGGCTTTTCCTGTTTTCTCAGCCTTATATTTTGTTTCATTTTGATGATACTTATTGTATAAGTTTTCTATTATCGAGTCCGAAGCTTTTCGAATTCTTGCTATAGTCCACGGTGTCTTTCCAGTAAGTTTATTAGCTTTGCCTTTATTTATAAGTTGAATTAAAAAATCTCGCTTATTATTAGAAACTGGGACCCCTTCAGAATTATCATTTTCAACACAGAAAATTTCATCAATATCACTCATGATCTTTATTATATTGCGAAATCGATAAAAAATTACAAATATCACTAAATATAAGGGAAAAATTAAGCATAATTCTAATATCATTTTTATTTAAAAACAAAAAACTCTGATTTCAGAGAACCCGTAGGTTTTTACGTGCAACTTTTCATGTTTCCTCGGTTCAACCGGCACTCCACCCCGGCTTCTCAGACTCGCGTCTCCACTGGCTCTGAGCTCTACCCCTGAACCTCAGACTTTCTTTGTCATTTCTATCTTTTTTTTCGACCGGGCCCAGTCTTTTTTGTTGAGTTTTGATGTGAACTCTACACAATCTCCGACAGTTGAGTTTTGATGTGAACTCTTACACAATCTCCGTCTGTTTTTGAGTTTTTGATGTGAACTCTTACACAATTACCCAAGCGTTGTCGATAGTACCATATTCAACTTTCCGACACTTTTTCCACTCATTTTTTGAGTTTTGAACTGACTCGACAGCTTTTTGTAATCTTGAACTTACTACGCATTAACGAAGCCACTTTTTGTGACAACTTTCAGAGGCCGTTTGGTTCGCTGATTACTACCTGGGGCGCAGTCATTTCGTGAGTGTAGGTCAGTCTACTCAGCGTCCCAGGGGTGGATTTTTATCGAGATGAAGAGAGCCATACACCACTCTAGAATCTGATTTTTACCACCAAATTACTCTATATTCGCTCAGATATGACATCAAAACAGTTTTGCTTTGTTTTTCGCTTGTGGTTTGTAAAAATGTCACATGGGTTTTTCCATCTTCCTACAATTTTTTTTTTCTCTCTCTCTCTATTCAATCAACCGTTGCTATGGTTCAGTAAACATTGTTGTTTTTTCGTTGCTATGGTTTGCTAAATATTTGAACATGCTTTTTTACAAACCTAATCTGTTTGTAAAAAATGTTTAACTCATTTGCTTTTTTTTAGTGTTTATTTTTCTCTCTCTTTTTTTTTTATGCTTTCATATAACATCGAGCAAGCGTTGTGATTCCGTCTTCTTGAACTCCTTTTAACATTTTGTTTTTAATATACTACTATACTACTTTTTATACTACTACATTAACGGTCGGGTATGAATTCCATCTTCAAAAACATATCTCTTATCATAATAGGCTGACAAACCTAGCTTATTTTGCTCATACATCACAACTCCATGATCGCGTATTCTAAAGCCTGTACTTTGTGCTTTATCAATTCCTACGTGATTAAGACAGTCTTTATATCGCTGAAAGCTCATATCGTTGTGCTTTTTAGATACTCCTTTACAGCTAAATTTTGTACATTTACACTTCTCAGGCTTATCTGACGCTTCACAACACTCTTTCGACTTTTCCATATCTTGTGCTAAATAACACTTTGCAGTCAAAGCAACCATTCTACTACCTGAAAACTCTGGTTTAAATACGCCCGGTGTTCTTTCTGAGAACTTATCTGCTGCAAGCCATTTAGATTTTTCACTTAGATATTCTTCCTTTAAGGATGGCTTTACCAAGTTATCAATATCCAAATCACTCCAAGCCACATATTCTGAATCCGTATCCATATACATCAACTCGTAATCTCTCCGATCAAAATACTTGTCTAAAAAATCGTAATGAAACTCAAGCATTCGCAATCTCCAAATTCATCGAGGTCGGCAAAATATGCAGATCTTAAAGATTTTTCAACTTGATCATCACAAGTAGTAAACACAGTATTCGCATATTTAGCTCTATCCTCAATCATCTTTCCATAAAACGAGTTCCCCTTTAACTTTGCTGTATCACCTAATATCTTCTTCGTTTTATCTAAGTCTGCTTCTCGTCTAGCGTTTGCTACCTCTTCTGGAAACCACTCAAAAGGCTTGCCTATTTCATATTCAATCAACTGATGAACTCCAGTTATTTTCAAACCATGCGCTAAATACCACTTTATCAACGGAGTATAAAGTAAAATCTTTTCCGCTTTCACCACTCCACACAGCTTTTTTGTTCCTTTTATAGTCTTGCGCCCAGTATCCACCTTATACTTCTTCATGTGATCTGGAATGAGCTCCTCAGGTATCTCTTTAACAACAAATAATGGAGCCGTCTCTTCAAACTTTTCATACAAATATTCAGGCACTTCAATATCAACCTGCGCAAAGCCAAATAATTTGCCTTTCATCACACTGCGGCAAAACTTCTTGATCCGTTTTTCTTCATAAGGCCTTCTGTTAACTATCAATGCGTCTTTACCACAAGGCATCTCTGATCCAGAACAATAAAGATACAACGCATTTGCATCATATCCTATTACACCACGACAAAATTTCGCATCTTTAAATTATGCGATCTTATCTTTGTCACTCCAGCCTCGTGATAGCGACAAAACACAATTGAAGGCAGTGGCGTAGACTAGCAAACTAGTCTGTAAATTAATCATGTCAGAGGGCGGGAACATAAAGGCGGCGGGCGTTTGCTAGAATAGGAGCTGCGTAGGAGAGCGAGCAAAAGTTGGTGAGAGGCTGCTGATATACAGACTAGAACATTCTGCCACGGCTTCATTTTGGAGGTTGTGAGAACGGAGGAGTGCTTTCCTAAATTTTGGAGGGAGAAAAGCCGACAGACCACTTTGTTTTGAATTTTGGGTGGTGGAGGAGCCACCTTTCAAGTTTTGAAACTTTTACATCTTTATTCATACATTCTTAGAAAGGTAAGTATTTGCAATTTAGCTTCAGTTTTCTACAATCATCAAAAGTGTACAAGGATTATTCAGTTTTCCTTATGCAGGTTGGTGGTATATGTTACGTGCTTTTGGGGCTTTTTGCTAGCCTCTTTCATTCAAGGTAAGAAATATTTTTTCTAACAGTCTAATTTGGTTCCACCTAAATACTTTTTGCTTTTTATTTTAGTACTTACAGACTACTTGTTAAGGAACTTGATTACTCTAGTCTCATTGTGGCTAAGTGAACCCCTCCAACACTCTTTTCTATGAATACAACAGTAACACTAACCAGGCAGGAACTCTGCTCAAAAGTACCCAACAAAATAACCTTTTTGAAAAAATTTTGACACTATTTTAAGAATAATAACATATCATAATAATCAATAATTCTGACACTTTTATCTCACGATAACCTAACACAGGTTTTCAAGCCGTACCAAAAATTTTTTTGGTATGGTTTGAAAACTATTTTTAGGTTATCGTGAGAATAAACAGCGTTTCCTGGTTAGTTTAAAGAAACTCCAAAGATTATCCCTCTCATCACTCTCAATGTCATTACTGCCAGGCTGCTGTCTGACAGTCTGACCCTCTTCAACAGACTCACTACTACAAAAAACAACCTGTCCTGACTGTCAGCATGTAACGTACCAGCCAAGCACAGGAAAATTACACATACACATAGAAAATTAAATGGAAAACTTACAGAAAAGTACTTACTTTTAATAGTTAAGATGTCATATGTTGAATAACTAAAACTCCAACCTCAAAACAAAGACACATTGGTGCATAATTATTATTATAAGTGTATTATTATAATTAAGTATTTCAGTCTGTCGAATGAAAAATGTAACATCTGTCATGTACAAATTTAATTTGTGAAAAATTGAAATTTGCAGAATTTAGTGCTGTGATAAGATTGCTCTGATAGAAAATCCAGAGTTTATATGGTGACAGAAAAGTTTTTGGGTACACGTATTCATGATTTTAGAAAAATGCAGTATTTTTTTGTCATGAGAAGAGAATTATTGTAAATTCTGACCTTTTTCTATAGACTGTGGCTATGTGCTGAAGAATTTTCTTGTCACACCAAAAATGCTGAAAAATTAACCTTACACTTTAAGATTTATGGCTAAATTTTTTTGGGAGTTTTCTTGCCACACTAATTTTACAATTTAATATAATTAATTAAATTAAAGTTACCTATTTGAGAAATTTTTTGTTGTCAAACTGAGAATTCTGAATTTTCACCGTAATATAAATTCTGACAAATTTTCATCTACGTACAACTATAATTTTGGGGAAATCCCACTTGTTCGACAGTATACTTGTCCGACGGTACATTTGTTAGACCGGTTGTTTGACAGTTATTAGTTCGACACCCATTTGCTCGACTGCATGGTTGTTCGACGACCACTTGTTCGACACTTTTCTCTCAAACAACTGGTCTGTTGAACAACTATATAGATTGTCGAACAAGTGGATTGTCAATCAACTGGGTTGTCGATCATTTTGGCACCCATTTGTTCCACAACCCACTTGTTCGACATTCAATTTGACAAGAATTTGTTGAACAAGTAAGCTGTGGAAAAAATGGGTTGTTGAACATGTGACATATACTTATCACCCATTTTTCTGTAAATTGTAAGTATGTGTACTATAAAATTAACTTCACACTTGAAGATTTATGGCTGAATGAAAAAAATGAGTTTTCTTGCCACACTAATATGGCAATTTAAAAATATGTAAATGTTTAAAGTTATAGTAGGTACTATGTGTACAGTACGTTTGAGAAATCTTTGTTGCCAAACTGAGAATTCTTAATTTTCTCCATAAATTCTGCTAAATTTCCCTCTACGTAAGGGCATACTGGAGAAGTGGGACGTGGGACGGTGGGACGCTCAGGTGGGACGCTCAGGTGGGACGGTAGTGGGACGCTAAGGTGGGACGGTAGTGGGACGCTAAGGTGGGACGGTAGTGGGACGCTAAGGTGGGACGGTAGTGGGACGCTAAGGTGGGACGGTAGTGGGACGCTAAGGTGGGACGGTAGTGGGACGCTAAAGAGGGACGGTAGTGGGACGCTAAGGTGGGACGGTAGTGGGACGCTAAGGTGGGACGGTAGTGGGACGGTAGTGGGACGCTAAGGTGGGACGGTAGTGGGACGCTAAGGTGGGACGGTAGTGGGACGCTAAAGTGGGACGGTAGTGGGACGCTAAGGTGGGACGGTAGTGGGACGCTAAGGTGGGACGGTAGTGGGACGCTAAGGTGGGACGGTAGTGGGACGCTCAGGTGGGACTGTAGTGGGACGCTAAGGTGGGACGGTAGTGGGACGCTCTCTCGTAAGGCTTTTGTATTTTTGCTTCTCTGATAATTATGTACGAGTAAAAAAGAACTCAATATGAGTAAATGAATACTTTCAGTATTAGTTGTTATTCTGATCGGAATACTCTCAAATGATTACGCCAGTATCGACAAAATAACAATGAAAATCCTGCCTATTGTTTGTATGCGCGAATGAAAATGTTTTACGCAATTACATTACGTCACTTTTTATTACTTTTTATGGCAATATAAAAGCATTTGCTCTCACTATAAAAAGCATTTGCTCTCACTATAGAAACATGACTAGCTAGCTCAGTCGGTAGAGCAATTGATTCAAGGTCAGGTGGTCCAGGGTTCGATTCCCCCACACGTATTTTTTTTTCTTTTCTAAACTAATCTATCCACAGGGATCAAAAATATTTCAGACCTGATCAAAAATATTTCAGACCTAATCAAAAATATTGATTTTTCAAACACGGAGGACGAGAAATTTATCTTTTTAAATAGCAGATCTTGTTGTTGTCCTTTAATCTTTTGATACTTTTGATACAATTTTCATCCAAAATCTGTCTTTGAATCATACAAAGTTCCAATACACTTTCCTCGAGATATACATGGGGGGGATATCGGCAAAAAGGGGTACGGATGCTCCGGGGGGGGGGGTACTAGGTTTGCGAGGTGACAGGTATGTCCGAGGCAAAAATCGAAAATCGCCCCTTTGAGAGACAAAATTTTGATGATTTGGGACCCTTTGAGAGATTTTTTCCCTAAATTTAGTTTAAAAGTCTGTACTAGACGGACACGGTCCTCCGCCTACTTGAAGTGTTAAAAATTGGTTGGCTAGTCAGACAGGCTAATAACGTTTTTCTGAAACAAATATTCTTTTGACACTTTTTGCCGGACAAAATCGGTTCGGAAAAACTGGAGCAACCTTCGATTGCCTTATCGGACTTTTAGCTGTTGGACTAGATGATGTCGGATGCATGACTTTTGAAGACTCCTCCCCCCAGTTTGTGAAATCATCATTCTGAGCAGTTTTCCAAGAGAAAAATAAATAAAATCTGTATTTCCAATTAAATAAGACAGGCTATGAATTTTCGCATAGGAAATTGATTTTCTGTGGTTTCTTAAGGGAATAATAATCTTCTTTTTCAAAAAGAAAAATTCAACTAATGATTGCTCAAGGAATTTCAGTTATTTTGTATTTTTTGCAAGGGAAATACCTTTTCTTTCAAAAGAAAATCAATAAAGTGCTGTGATTTTCCTTGGAGAATACGTGAAAATTGATTTTCCTGGGAAAGAACGGAACAAATGATTGACAGGCCCGGGTTAGATATTTCCGTGAGCAATCTCGTTATATTTATCAAAAAGTAATATACTTGTGGAAAGCCCAATTATTCTACTTTTTCGAATGCTGTGTCATGGAATTTTTTTAACAATTAAATAGAACGGGGTTTCCTCTGATGTAAACAAACCTCGAGTCCTATCCTGAAAATTGACATTGAGCGTAGAAAAAAAGACAAATGAAAGTATTTTCCTTTTTAATTCATATTTCCAATAATTAAAGACTAACTTGAAAACACCAAGAGTGAAATGTAGCTAAATGATTAGAACGCCTTGCGACTTAGAATTTTTTTTCAAAACTGAAAATTTGACCCTGGGCTCGAACTACCAAAGTCTCTTGTCAATGATTCTGAGTCCGGCACGCTAGCAATGTACTATCGAGCCGATACGATCTTACGCAATTCAAAAATCCTTATAAAAAACACTACTGCATATACGGGTGAACTGACCTTGGACCTCATGGGCTAGGTCTTTGTAGCTTCGATCAAATTGATTATGTTATTATTTTATAATCCATTCACTATGAAAAAAGTCAAAAACATTTCGATCGATCTGTGTATTGTTTATAAGTACTTGACCTGTCCCTCTTCACTGTATTATAAAAAGAAAAAGACAAAATACATATAAAAGAGCGTCCCACTACCGTCCCACTACCGTCCCACCTTAGCGTCCCACTACCGTCCCACCTTAGCGTCCCACTACCGTCCCACTTTAGCGTCCCACTACCGTCCCACCTTAGCGTCCCACTACCGTCCCACTTGAGCGTCCCACTACCGTCCCACTTGAGCGTCCCACTACCGTCCCACTTGAGCGTCCCACTACCGTCCCACCTTAGCGTCCCACTACCGTCCCACCTTAGCGTCCCACTACCGTCCCACCTTAGCGTCCCACTACCGTCCCACTTTAGCGTCCCACTACCGTCCCACCTTAGCGTCCCACTACCGTCCCACCTTAGCGTCCCACTACCGTCCCACCTTAGCGTCCCACTACCGTCCCACTTGAGCGTCCCACCTGAGCGTCCCACTCGAGCGTCCCACCTGAGCGTCCCACCGTCCCACGTCCCACTTCTCCAGTATGCCCTACGTAAGTATATATAAGTTTTGGAAAAAATACTAGAATTGAGTAAAACATAAGCATGGCGAAAAAATTTAATCATTTTTAGATGTAAGAAGACTTTTAATATTTCATAATTTGAAAGAAAATATTTTTTGGAGAAATTTGTCAGTGCCGCTTTACCATAACTTTATTTCTACTCAAACTGTGTAATTTTATCATAGGGATAGATACAGTACGTATTAAACTCAAAACAAAGGGATAACCAGGTAGATATTCACAAAAGTTTGTAGCACTTCCAATACACACGACATTGTGTCAGTGTCGTGTAGTAGTCTCTGGTAGTCCAACAACCATATATTTTTGATAAAGAACCTTTGACTTGTGAGTCCTGGAAAATTAAAACGTCTTATGTGTTTGAATGTCAGTAAATAATTGTTAGCTACTGTACCTGGGTTATCCCTTTGATTATCACCTGCAAACCTAGGAAAAAGAAAGCTGAAATGAAAAAAAAACTCACAGTCCATAGTGTTTGCAATCTGAATACTCCATTCCTAAAATTGAATGAGTTATGAATAGGAAAGATAACAAGTCAACAAGTTTCTGATAACTGATGTTACAAGATTTCCATCTTCTCTTGCCTCTCAAGTCAAAACAAAAAACAATCAAAATGAGCCAAAGAATTTTGCATGCAGAGAACCATAAAGAAAAGCCACATATACACAAAAGAAGAGACTCATCAATAAGAAACAAGAAACAAAACAAAATCTTTTCAAATAAAAATTTCCACTAGAAGTCAGCCATTATTTTTTCCAATCACTCCCTCCTCAAAAATCAAAACAACACGATCTGCGACTTTGACGGAAGTTTTCATTTCTCATTTCACGAATTTCTCAAAGTTCATTCATTTCTACAACGCCGAAATCTGGCGTTGTAAGATTGGGGCTTCAGCTTAGCCGTTTTTTCCTTCCTGGGGTTTCGCTCCAGTCGGGCTTTCAGCCCTCGCCGCCGACAAAATTTCTTCCTACGCTTACCTAACTCCTACGCTCACTTTTCCCGCGTGATACCGTTCCAGCCCGACTGGCGTGCCAGTCTAGCAGTGGCGTCACTAGGGTGTCGCTCCTGAAGACTCAGCGACACCCTTTTTTGACAAACAAAAGTTTTTGAAAGACAAGAAATAAAAAGCGCTGGTAAGAGGACGACACGCGGCGACTAGCGCTTGTACGGACACGCGCGGCTTGCGGCTTTTTTAGAAAATCACGTCGCCTTCAATGGGCGGTTTTCAATTGGCGGCGATGTTTTAAATTGGCGGAGATATTTAGATTTTAATAAATCTACGGTACCGAATCAAAATTCAGTATTGCGATTCCTTAGCTTAGTAGAGCTCGGTAGAAATGAAGACAGCTCCGGGACCGTAAAATAAGAAATTTTTCTTCACTTTGGCCTTCATCGTCTGCACAAAAACAATGACACGGCTACCGACTTTAATATTTATTGTTATCCTCTTTGTTAAATTGTTAGCAGAACAAAAGAGGTCTCGTCGGTGACCGTAAATTATAATTATTTTTTTATCAGAAAACGAGTAGAAGAGGAAAAGACTCATTGAATGCAAGATCTTTCTTCGATTATATTATGATGTGAGACTATTACCATGAGAGAGCCGAAAGATATATTTGCAATACTGTATCAGAAAAATTTTTCAAGACCTGATCCCGACCTGATAGTGCTTCTCTTGTTTTTGGGAAGAATTGAACTGATGAAGAAAAAAGAATGCTATTATTCGTCGTAAAGACAGCAAAAGTTGCTTGTTTCCAGAATGGCAAATAATAAAGTAAAGATTTGTGATTGAACATTGACTATCGTTTGTGGCAATATATAAGAGAGAGTACTTGTAGCCCCCTTGTACAGATCCTATGCTGTAGTTCTGTATTCTGATTGGATTGCATGAAATGATATTGTATTATACTGTAATGGATAGATGATAGACAGTTCTTGGTTTTTGACTGGTTGTGGTTTCTTGTTGTTTTATGAATTTGAGACTTTATGCTCGATTTTACAGACAATGACATCTTTCGTTTTCGAAGAACGTAAAATTGTCGGTGCTTTTTTTCAGTGACAGCTATACGAGATCAAGACTCAAGAAAATGTTATTTTTTGGGGGATTGATTACATTGTTTTGTATACGGTATTTTAGCCTGCTAGTCTAAAGTAATTTTTATTTCTTTTGTTGAAGGTTATTTTTATGACGAGCTTTGTAAAAATCATAAAAAATACTTTTATGTCAAATCACAAAATTATCACTCAATAAACGAATTTGTCTCTTGTTGACTTTTCCACGGTTAGTGTAAAACGCAGGTCACAGGTCACAGGTCGCAGGTCACAGGTCACAGGTCACAGGTCAACAAAGTGCAGACCGGAAAAAAGATAATAAGATCATAACATATACATAACATAACATCAATACATAACGCATTAAATTACAAAAAAGGTAATACATGTTATTTAGATATTATAAAATGACAATTGAATAGAATAACAACCTAGTGACACTTACTTACAAAAATAATGACAAAATCATAAAATATGATGCCTAATAAGACAAAAGCACGAAAAATATTTATTATACAAAATGTGATGTGGATGGTGTGAATGGATAAAAAATGGCACCAAACAGAAGCTTGCAAGGTCCCTAAGAGAGTGGTTTTAGAAGGATGGAACTAATTAATTATTCAGTTATTATTTTAATGTCTTAATGACAATTTTTGACAAAAATATTGACAGAATCACAAAATATCATGTCTTACAAGAGAAAAACACCAAAAATATTTAGCATACCGAATGTGATGATAACAATATGGCTGGATATAAAATTACACCAATCAGAAGCTCGTGAGTTCTCTGAGAAGGTAGTTTTAGAGCGATGTGTTTTATTATATGTATGTAACCATCATATAACATTACAGACATTACAATATGTATATACCTGTTATACGTATAATATGGTTTCAAATATTTTCTGGTCTGCGTTATACACGGCGCAAACTGCGAAAGATCGATAAAAGCACATGGTTAAATTTTGATGTTTGAAATGGTTTTATATGGATGAAATTGCTTGATAATTATGTTTTTGATAATTCTTTGTGTTTTCCAAACATTTTCCTCTGCAATGACATTGATTAGAGTTAACCTGTCATCACTGACCTGTGACCTGTGACCTGCGACCTGTGACCTGTGACCTGCGTTTTACACTAACCGACTTTTCCATATAACACGAACATAACTTTTTGAAAAAAATGAACAAATTTTTCATTCACTCTCCATCGGCACACTTTACAATAGAATTTCATTTTATATTTTACAAAAGGAGCGCATAAACTGTAAGACGGAGAGTTTGTTTATCTAATCTTACAATAAGAGCCAATCAGAAGATAGAAAAAAAGACAAAATAAAAAAGTTCTAAATAATGTTTTGATATTATGTTCTGTGTGTGATGTGATTTCATATTTTTGTCAGTTGATAAGCTACCAATTTACTGTCCCTAAGCTAGTTATTCAGTCACAACTTAACCATCAGATTTATCCAAGTGACTGAATCAAACTAGCTTAGATTTCTAGGCTAATAGTACATATGAGAAAGAGTAATATATAGCGGTACTATTTTAGTTTCGTCCGGGAATTTCCCTAGGACAAAAGGAATTTCCCAAAGGGCAATATCATTCTTTTAGAAACCGCAAGCTATTATTACGAACGAGACACTCACTCTTTGAATATTTTCGATCAAATGTAAACTCGTCTAATGGTGAGTTGCCGGTTAACCACGTGCAACGTGGCCTGTGTTTGGGGTTCACAGGTATTGGGATCTGCAGCCCATAACGTCCCCCGGTTGTTTGGAAGTATTTGGGCGTTATATTTTAACACCGCCCTAATGAAATTAACAACCGCCCTCCATCCGCCCATTTGAAAATTGAAATTTGCGACACCCCTTGAAAATCCTGGCTACGCCACTGGAAGGCCCACCTACCATGCCAGTCTTCAACAAATTATAGACTGTATTTTCATCACATTTACATTTTTTCAATCTTTCCTTATCAGCTAAGCAGTCTTCACAAAATGCTCCAGATTTAATAGATCCAAAACAATCGCAAGATCTAAGATCTTCCTCAACAACGCGACATTTTTCACATAAACCACCAGGCGCATATAAATTCAAAGACTTTTTCTCAGATAAAGCTTTGTTAAGCGCATATCTCATAGAAAGTCCGGGTATACTAACAACATCTTTCAACATGTCAATTTTATCAGGATAATATAGCTTCCTAGTCTTTTCAACAGCCTCTACAAACGGTACAACATCCGCAATATTATATTCTCGGAGAACTTCACGCATTGTCACTAAACCTCTCTTTTCAATATATTCACTTACAAATGTGTCATAATCCGCTTTTGCCTTTTCATCATCACCGCCAGACAGTCGGTTCTTAAAATCTTGCCAAACTATCTCAGTACATGATCTTTCCAGTTTATCATAATGATCTAACCATTCGTAAGGAAACACTAATTTTTTCACAACACAAGCCATGGATTTACACCACATATCAAGATTTTGACCTGGGGCAATATAATTCCTTACATCCAAAAATTTTAACTTACTCGAAATTAAAAACATATAACTGTTGTCCTTTTTCGCAACTTTAATTGTTTCATCCTCACTAGCGCCGCTTACTAAATGCTCTTTGATCAAATTCAAATCATATTTTCCGCTATTAAACCCATACACTGGAACCTGATTTACCCACTCATTCCAACGACTCCTAGCTTTTTTAGGTAACATCTTAAAGTCGCTAGGACGAGGATAAATCTTTTCAACGTCCTCTACAATAGCTTCTTGTTTCTGATATAAAACTTCCATAAATCGTCGCGTCAATTCTTTTGGATCTGCATCTTCAAGATACACTGGTTCTTCACTCAAACTGTCGTGAATTGCAACGCTAACTGCTACTTGCTTGTGGATATAGGTTAGGTCTTCTGTAGGTCGAATATTTTCAGGTAAAACTCGTGCTTCAAAATCATACACAATAAAATGTGGATAAGGAGTAAATTTCCACTCAAAAAACTTGTTACTCAACTCTGGTTTCTCACATTCCCAAACCTTTACCAAGTTATAGCCACTATTTACAATATGATAGTCTCTAGCCTTTGTAGAATAATAGCTTTTTTTCTGTCTGTTTGTCCTATTTTCCAAACATGTATGACCGTGCCATTTACAACCGTGATATTGATACACAGTATTCGTTTCTGGCTCATATCCATCTACAACATAAAAATCAGGCTTTTCTTCCCCTTCATCGTCTTTAATCATAACCATCACCTGTCTCTCCACCATGTCCGCACATTTTGTGATGAATGTGTTTTCCTAACTTTTCACTCTCAGCCTCAATCCACTGACAAGCTGTATAACTAAACCCTGTATCACCTCCATAAAACACATTATCTGAAGCGCTAAAAATTCGTCTAAACTGTTTTCCTTTACATATTTCCTTCGTTTTTCCTCCGTTACATCGATCCTTTTGTAAATGTTCCAGTAAATGATCGCTCCGTTTAAAAACTTGCTTACATCCTTTACATTCCCATCTTTTCGCTAAAATACTTACATCTTTAATATAAAAACAGTGACCGTCTAACAAACCAATATTCATCGTAGGTAAATCTTTCTTATATTGAAATTTACCATAAACAAGCCGCCAAATCTCTTTTTTTTGTTTTGGCTCATAAAGCATGATGTTAACATCATGATGCTTTGCAATACCTTCAAAATCAATCAATTTTGTTGCCCTAACAGTTTCCTTCGTCAAAGTTAGATCTCCATAATAGTCTCTAGCTAATTCAAGAGCTGCTATACATGTTCGCTTTTCAACCTGATTAGTTCTACCACTTTCTAAACGCTTATATATCGCTAAACACCTCCAAACGCAAAGATTATCATCATATTTATCGATCGCATAAATACATCGCTTCTTTGCTAACCATTCTGGCAATGGCCCACACCCCATCAAAGGCTCATTTGAAGCAACTAGCTTAACTTGAACACTTTTAAACATCACCTTTCCCATGTGATTACCTTTTATATCTGTTGTTTGCTCTTCAGGCATGTATGCTTTAGACCAAACTTCTTCGTTTTCTAAATCTAACCGTTTTTGTTCGCATTCCTCAATATAATTTCTAATCTCTTCAACACTTGTAAATAAACCGCGATTCTCAAGAGTCTTATAATATTCTGTAACCTCACCAGCGCCTCGATAAATATCTGCTGTAAACGAATAAATCACCTTTACCCGCATTTCAATGTGTGGTATCAATTTTTTCATAATCAACTTGCTGCTTACATTGTTTAAATTACCTTTAAGTTCAATTCTTTTTACTATCTCACCATCCTCAATAAGATCAACATGAGCAACAAGATCTTGAACTTCTTCTAAGAAACTCTTCTTCGTGCGAACTTTTCGATATCTTTTAAACAAGTTTTGACTATCTTTTTCGATAATCTGACGTTCAACTTCTGATTTTTTAGATCGTCGACTCACATTAACATCTACTTTCTTAGCCTCATCTTTTAGCTTTGTCCATGTTTTCTGATTTGTAAGCTTCTTTGATCGTAAAGACAATTCAGCTTCCATATAGGCTCTTGCTGGATCCATGTCCGGTCTTCGAAGCATTCTTTCATTAACTTCTTTAAAAACACTATTAAATAAATGCTCTCGAAGTTGTTCCTTGTTTTTCCTCCATAAACCACGAATTCCAAGGAACCTTCCATACTCACGTAACTCTTTAACCGTTTCATTCATCTTATTTATTTTAGTAGTAGTTGAGTGAAATAAATTTGTGGTCATCTTTTATTATAAGTACAGCCTCCAACTAATAACAACTTTTACAGGGAATTTCCCCTTTTCAATTTTTGACCACTTTCCAAATTTTCAAATCATCAAAATATTCAACAAAATTTGAAAGTTCATTCCTTTCAAATTTTCGACAACTCAGCATTTTTTCAAATCGCGCAAATCATTTTGGTCGCGCGGATCATTTTTGTCGCGCGGGCGATTTTTTATTTTGACCACTTTTATTTTTAGTTTTTCAAAAATTTTAAAATTCTCAATTTTAAAATATCAAATTTTATGTACTTATAATTTTCTTCGAATTTTTTGGAATTTTCAATTTTGACAATTTTTCAAAAATTTTTTTTTTAATTTTTTCATTTTTAAATTCTTTTCAAAAAATACTAATAACCGGGGAAGATAAGTACAGCTACATTTTTTGAAAAAATTTTTTTTTTTCATTTTCAAAATTTTTTCAAAAAATGTACCTGTACTTATCTTCCCCGTTACTTAGTAGTAGTGTATCCAGCTAAAAGAAGATCCTTGTAGTGCACTCTTTCAAAATAAGTATGTACACCCTTACAGTGCATTTCGAAGGTCTCGAAATAGTTACCTACCCTTAAGGGCAGCACATGCCGTGGGTCGGACCATATGACCATAGGAGTGCCCCTCCCTGGCTAAAAAAAGCAAAAAGAACGATAATTTCATAAAGAACGAGTGACTGTACAACCCTTACGGATTCATTCCTCTTCGTTTATCACGGGAATTTACTGCATGTGGTCTAAAAGAACGACAAACAAATTACGCATGCGTGTTACAATGCAGGATTTTTTAAAAGTCGAATTCAACAAAAATGATTGTTATCATCGGATTGAGCATGAGATTCAGAAAAGTGTACTACAACAAGTCCTATACTCAAACACACAAACAAGTGATACTTTTATGGACCTAAAGTCCAAAAAACCCGTTTTTTGGCCCAAATTTGGCCAAAAATTCTTTTTTTCGAAAATCGGGCCCCGTCACATTCGAGGGTTTATAGTTATACATCTTTGTGCAAAAAATCAGAAAAACTAATGAGCCAATCACGAGGAAAGCTAATAACGAACGAACGAACGAACGGACAAAGGTTAATTTATAGGACCTCCACCCCACCGGGGTACACTTTTTTTTTATAAGAACCAGTAAATTTTTGTTGAGGCTCGGCTGTTCTTATTTTTTTGGCACTTCGAGCCTCAAATTGTTCTTATCCTGTTCTTATTTTTAGGGCAAATTTGGGGGTATTTTTGGGTTTGAACCCTAATTTCATTAATTTGGCCCTTATTTTACCTAAAACTTAGCAACTCCAGGCTCAGGATTGTTCTTAAATTGTTCTTATTTTTTGGCATTTTTGAGCCTCATTGTTCTTATAAAATTGTTGTTATAAAAAAAAAAAGTGTAGGTCCAAAAAGATATGGCGATTTATATTTCGAAATCCTTTGGAATCTGTTACGTTTTATAGGAAATTTGACGTCAATCGTACTCCAGATGACATAGAATTTTGAACTTCAAAAGCCTGTAGTTCTTTGTATGTTTGAGTACAAGACTTGCTGTAATATAACCTTTTTTTACCATTTTTCAGCTTCATCATTTCAACTTTTTGTTTTTCTTTTTGTTCAATCCATAATAATCCACTCCTGAATATCTTTCTGGATTTCATCTATAATTTGATCTTTTGGGCTTTTCTTTTCTTTTAATTGATTACATCAGTAAAAATTCGATGAAAAATTATAGATAAAGCCTTTTTATTTTCCTCTCTCAATTCACCAAAAATTTACAGATCCTCTCACAAAAAAAATAATGACAAAAATTCGAATAAAAAGGTATGAAAAAATAAACCAAAAAAATCATTAAAAGTACTAAAAGAGATACATAGTTTAATTTAAATACAAAAATATAAATTATCTCATACATTTTTTACTTTAAAAAAATAATTTCAGGCGGTAGAATAAGTGAAAAATAGTATCTTAATAAAAATATTAAATTGGAATGGCGTACGATAGTATTAGGTCTATTAGTGCAGCTGAAGAGATAACAATAGCGTGTTTATGTATTCGAGAAAAATCGAGGGAGACGGTATAAAGCAAAGTTGACATGTCATCTCAAAATCACCATCCACTTTGCTCGACGACGGTAAAAACACCAAAATACCGTCGTCTGTTTAGGTGAGCAAAGGTGATATAGAGCCGTATCTCAATTAGCGACTTTATTTTGAGTCATCTTCACTTACCGTCACCCTCGATATCCTACGATAAACTCGCTGAAATACAGTACCAGACAGTATAGGTAATAGAATATAAAGAAAAATCCTTGAAATATTTTTGGTAATTAACATCTAATCTATCGTTAGAACCAGTCAATTCATTCGGCAATTTATTCCAAAACAATTAGGTAGGTTTTCAAGAAAACGTAAAATGGATCATAAATTTGAGGATTTTTCTTTAATGCTATTTACTTTTTTATAGAGGCACTGTAGAATTTCCAAGATATATACACTGTGTCCCAAAAAAAGGGAAAACATTTTATATAAAGTAAAATCTTAATCTATCCTAAGTCTAGCATTAAAACTCTACCCTTCAAACCTACTTTAGAGCACTTGCAAATCGATTGTGGTTTCAAAACTTCCCAGTGAATTTCCCTTTTGTGCCAAGTATTTTGTCACTGATTGTAGTTCAGGTAGTGGGTTTTGAGGATTTTACTTTCAACATAAAAATTTGTTCACTTTTTTGGGACACACTGTAGTACACTGAAAAATACTTCTATTGTTTTATGTCGATTAACTATAGAGTCGATATTTCATAACATAACTAGCAAGGTCACTTAAGTGGCCGTTTGAGTTAAGTTCGAATAATCGAAAAAAATGGCCTAAATTACTTTAAAGGCTTGGGGACACGAGAAGTCTTTTTCGCGTTGGTGCAATGTAACATGCTCCATCCCATCACCCTGAAACCCATGAAACAAAAAAGAAACCATGGGACACATACATTTTTTCTTGTGTTGGTAGGATAGAACATGTTGCATTGCACCAACGCGAAAAAATCTTCTTGTGTCCCCAAGCCTTAAGTTCATACATTCGTCCATTCGTTTGGACTATGACGAGTCGACTTTTGCAAATGCAATTTCCAAGAGATTTACTCAAATAATTATTTAGTACCCTTTATTATCCCTTGAGAATAGTTTGCGATTGAAGTTCTAAACTAACTTAAAACATTTGTGGTGTAAATTTGTAGAACTACTGCACAATTTGCATTCCAAAAATCCACCTAACCGGAAAATCTAATGTTTAACGAAAACGAAAAATCAAACAAAATTGAAATCGAATTTATACATATATCGGTGTTTTCTCTTCTGATGTACTGGACGAACTTGCGGAAACTTTAGAAGGAACAGTCATTGAATTATTACCAACAGACGCAGCACCACGTTTGCTAGCTTGTTTCGGATTCTCATTCGTTTCAGAGACCTCGAATTCAGTATTAGGGTTAGGATTAACAAGTCCGCCATCATCAAAGAAATGTCGAAACGTGAACTCGTAGAAAGCATACTCAGGTCCTTCTTTGTTTGTTTTAACGTTGTTTTTCTCTGCGTGGTCTTCAAAGTCGTCCTCGATCATAGCTTCGGGGACGGGATCAAAATTCGATGTATCAGTTGCATTCTTTATTGTTGGGACATGAGGTGCTTTCTCTGCATGTAGGGTTAGAAAGTCAACACCATCGAAGTATGGATGAAGTTTGATTTGTTCTGCGTCATCTTTTCCAATTCGTTCGTTAGGATCAGAGCACAGCTTCCTGATTAGATCTTCCGCTTCTGGTTCCAATCGGTTCCTTGGAATGTTTAGAATTTGACGCCAGTTGATGACCTGTAAACAAAGATTGTAAGTTTGTTATCAGTTTTTGTTCAATTGTCAAGCCTTTTCAATTGGCCTTGTCCCTGAAATTATATTTGTTTATTCCATATCTTTGGAATGACGTCAAAGCATTAAAACACGATAGGGCAATTACCACCGAAGCGAGAACTAAATGTTTTTTTTCTATAAGAGCAGTGTTTATAAGCATATACAGGCTCAGTTTTTGGTACCTAAACAATAGCTTTATTGTTTGAAAACAATAGAATGCTAAGCATAGTGCGACCCTGATATAGGAGTAGACACTAGTTTCTAACAGAAGCTAAGAAAAACAGAAGCTAAATAATTTTTCAATTCACAGCTGTGGAGAAACAAGTATCTTCACCTTAAACTGTGTTTCAGCAGGAGATTGTGCTAGGAAGGGTGGCTGACCGATTAACATTTCGTACATGATGACACCAACCGACCACCAATCACATTGTTGACCATAAGGGATACGCATCAACACTTCTGGTGCGATGTAATTTGGGGTGCCGACCAACGAATGAGCTTGACATCTCATATGACGGCGTAATTTACGTCTTTGTAGCGGTTTAAGGAGATCGTATTGCATCCGATGGTTTTTGCAATTACAATTAGTGTCGTCCATGAGCGATTCCCATCCCCCTTCTGGTTCCATCGAATATTGCCGTGTATGACCACCTCCTTCCGGTTCCGGCTGATAATACTTTGAATCATGCGTCCAACGAAAGCCCGTGCAAAGTCCGAAATCAGTCAGTTTAATATGTCCGTTTTTATCGATTAAAATATTGTCTGGCTTTATGTCACGGTGAATAAAACCAAGCTTATGAACAGACTCGATGGCCAGTACCAATTCAGAGATGTAGAATCGAGCTAAGGGTTCATTGAAAATTCCGAACTTAATCAATAGAGCCATGAGATCACCACCTGGGACGTAATCCATCACAAAGTATAAATATTGCTGGTTTTGGAAAGAATAATAAAGCTTGACTACCCATTCATTGTCAGCTTCGGCAAGAATGTCACGTTCTGCTTTGACATGAGCAACCTGGTTTCGACGTAATACTTCACTCTTTCTCAAAGTTTTCATGGCATAATAAGCATTAGTTTCTTTTTTCCTGACTAAACTCACTTCACCAAAAGCACCAACTCCGACAACTTTTATTTTAGTAAACATTGACTTGTCCATTTTAGCACGTCTAAGACGAATATAATTTGATTCCTTTTGATTTAGAAGTTTTCTCATTTGTTCCTGTGCTTGAATAGGTAGTCTAACTCGAGACATTTCAGCCTCTAACTGTTGCCTCCGTATTTTGCGTTGTTCTTGTTGTTTAAATAAGTTTTCAACATGCTGTTCCATATAAAACTTGTACGCTTGAGGGGTATAATGTTTTAACCTTGTGGAAAAAGCTTCATCTGTTTCGTCCGTACTCACTTCATCAAAATCAATTTGGTTTTTCTGGTGAATAATCATTGTCTTATCGTAATTACTGTTCAAAGTCAGGGATTGAATTACTGGGAGCGGTGAATAAGATCGCTCAACATCATCCCCTGGAACTGGTGATGTGCTTGAAGTTGAATCATTATCTTTAACAGAAGATGCTGCAGATTGTGAAGATGATTGGGTCGAGTAGTATCCGACAGAGCTTTCAAGATCGTCCACATTCAGAGAAACACGATTGCTAGATGTAGTTGACGAGTTTGAGCCTGGGTACGGCGGTGGTGAACCACGATCACTTTTTAAAGATTCTGAGATTGGTTTAAATTTCTCATCCACGGAAGATTTACTAGCATTGGGCGTAGGAATAGCATAGGTGACTGTTGGTTTCTTGTTGGTATTGAAGTTACCTTGCACTACTACTGGAGGTTTTGAATGTGAAGATTTTTGTTGACCATTTGGTGGGTTGTTATATTGTTTAAGGTAATTGTAGGGCGGTGGATGCTTCTGAGATGCGGGTGGCGATGATTGACCTGAAGAGGAAGATGAAGGGTTGGTACTCTCAAAGCCATCTGGAATTCCTCCAACAACATTGACTCTCTCATTTTCCTGATCAAAGATGACTGTGATTGGAGTGTTTTTTACTGCTTGAAATTCACCTTCTTGGCTTGAGATTCGATTTAAAGAGTTCTTAGTTGACCCAGGATAGGGTGGCGGTGGTTTATGTGCGTAGGCCTCCATGTAACTCCGCTTGTTACTTTCATCCATCACGTTTTTGTGCAATATTTCAACAGACCATGGTCGTTGTTGATTTGCTAAGGCACGATCAGGTTTTTGTCTCAACGTAACTGACGGTTTATCGTAATAACGTGATGATTGACTCATCCCGGAATCTAATGAAATGGTGTCTCCATCAGACATATAGCTCCCAGAGATTGGTCGTTCAGGGTATTGTGCTGATACTTGGAAGCCTACTCCATCATTCGCATTATGGGAACGTAAGGTTTCAGATTGGTATCTCATTGTTGGTTGTCCATTATTATGTAAAGCAGAGCGACCGTTGGTCATAGGTATGTTTTGACTTCTTGGACCATTCTGGGTTACTCCAAACAGTCTCTGAGTTGGCGTTGCACGGTGTGTGTTGTTAAAAACATTGTTCCTTTTCAGCAGATCGATGATATAGTCAATGCTTTTATTTGGATACAAGCAAAGAGCTTCTTTTGCCGAGTTCTATAAAATAAAGTGAAAAGATTCTTTTAGAAGCAACCGTAGTACAGTGGTAGAGCATCCGGCTATGATTCGCAAGGTTGTGGGTTCAAACCTCAGCCGGGTCATACCAAAAATTCTCAAAATCGTACTTGATGCCTCTCTGATTGATGCTCAGCAATTAAGAGAAGGATCAAGGGTAAGCAGAGCAATCCAGGGAGAAAGAGTGGCACCCTCCCCTACCTTCGAGTAGATAGCTATTGAAAGAGGAGCCTTCGGGTCGCCTCCGACTGCGGTCGCAGAATTACTTACTACTACTACTTTGTTAAAAACTTTTTTGCAACCAAAATTTGTGGTCTTACTTCTAAGATTTTGTTCATTTTGTACTAGCCAGTACTAGTTGTATCAGATTTACTATGATCTCATTTAATATAGAAATGAACAAATGTACAGTTTCTTCCGCACTTCCGATGTTCCGGAGCAGTCCGGAGCACGATTTTCAGGGATTAGTCTGCACCAGAATCTCCGAAACGTTCTGTTGCACTTCCTGTGTTCCGGAGGAAGTTATCAGCACATGTGAAAACTAACTGCGCACGTGCGTATTTAAAAAAAATCAGCCGACTCATGGTAGTTTCGATATTTCGATATTTATAGCACTAGAAGAGCTCCGAAACTTTCTTGAGAGAAAAATAGTGTTTTTAGCTACTCCGGAAAACTCTGTAAGTTTCCAGAGCGCTGGGAGGCTCCTTGATTGGTTTTTAGTCCGTCTGGAGAAACCTCTTAATTGTACCTAACTCCTGAGGCCGCAAGCCGTGCAATTACACAGTTAAAATTTACGCCTGTGTGTTATTGCACATTTACAATCCAGCCCAGTTGAGATTGCTCCTGCCTCAAAACCTTCTCATTACAAAATTAAAAGTTAAATAAATTAGGGCTAAGCTTCATGTGTGTCAAACTAAAGTACAAAGGGTTGAAAGTGGATTAGGAGAAATTGGAACAATTTGAAAATTTCAAAGTTTGTATGAAAAAAACAAAGGGGTTAATTACAATTTGAATGTAAAAAGGGCTGTGAACCGATATTGTATTGAATAAGCAATAAAACATGAACCTAAAGTAATATGGGATATGGGATAGGGCTTTCTCTCACCATGACATGCCTCTAGAATTACCCAAAGCAACGATGTAAAAATAATAGATAACCAACTACCCTTGATTCTCAAAAAACATCCGTGTTATGGTTGTAAAAATATTAATGACATTTTGCATCGTAAAAAGTGCAATTAAATAAAAACTTGCTTCATTTGCAACCTTCTATTGGACAGAATCGATCACGTGATGTATACTTTTCCAAAATTTGGGTTAGAAAAAGTGTATTTTCCTATAGGCAGCCTCACAGAAGGAATTTTTTAATTAGATATTATTGTTCTATAAACATTCATCTGTTTATTTTGTATCAGGCAACCTTCATGCACTTTTCATTCGTGAGATATCGCACTTCAAATCACACATATATTTTTCAGATAACATCATTTTATGAGCGTTTATTTATCCAGATGAAGATTAAGTGGTATCAGGCCGATCCGTAGTCAATTTGTCTAAAGATTGGTACCTTTATCTTTTGAAAAAAAATCCAAAATTTGCAGTAAATAACAATTCAAATTTTCTATCAATTCAGTGGATGTCAAAAAGTGTGTCAAAATCTAGCTAAAAGCATAACACGCACTGCACACAGAGCTATTTAAAGGAGTGCTCATTTCAATAGGAAAACAATGGTTGTTCTCTTGGGAGAAGTGCCTTCTAGAGGTAGTTGGTTATCTATTATTTTTACATCATTGCCCAAAGTGAGCTATTTTCAACTCAAAATTTGTGTAAGAGATTTAAAATTTTATGCTCATTATGCCAAGGCATTTTATTTCATGCTTTTTTATGCTAATTCTGAACTAAAGTCAAATTTTATGCCATTTTACATGACTCCGCCCCACCCCCACTTATTTGGGGGGGGTGTAAATCTAAAGTTGGCCTAAAAGTGGGTGGGAGCTGTCTCATTTTTTAAACTCAGGGGGGGGGGCTAAAAAAGTGGGGGGGGCTGCACTAAAGTTCTGGGGGCTAATTACAATAATAAAGAAATTGTAAAAATATTTTTTTGTTTGGTTTTAATGTTCTATTTTTAAATATTCTACAGTTTTATTTTTATCTGCGTGCGAGAGGGGGTGGTACACACACCACAAAAAGAAGACATTCCATTTTTGCGAAGCTATTCAAATGTTTTGCTTTTCAACTGGGACCTGAACCTTACTGAAAAGTGGGGGGACCTAAAACTTAGGGGGGACCTAGAACCCCATTCGGAGCAATGTTTTATGATTTTATGCAGAGTTTGACCCCTGCGATTGGCTCTAATCTGATCAATTGATCACAATTGATAGCCAATTGATGAAAATCCAATCGATGATCAATTGATACTCAGGATTTTAGAATAGGCTCGATTACCTATCTATTATCAGAATCAATCAATGTCCAATCAACTGATTGGTTATCCATTGATCATAGATTGGGAAAAATTGATTGTAGCAAATGGGGGGAGTCTGGTCACAAATAAATAAAGTTTTTTTCAAAATTATAGACTGGTTAATATAGGATACAATTACACACAGTATATGGCCCCCAAAACGGAGACGGCCCCCAAAACGGAGACAGCCCCCAAAACGTAGGTCATCATTAAAATTAGAATTCTGACCTGTAGATTTATCAGAATTAGACGATTTTTGTTTGAAAGAATGATGGTCATACTTAAAAATGAGCATGTTTTTGATAGTTTGAGACAGCTTCAAAATAACATATTTGCATCTGAAGAAAATATTTTAACACCAAAATTAGGTAAAAATTGCATATAACTCAGGGGGGGGGGCACGCAGTTACTACAAGACATGATGTGTAGTAAGTGCTTTTTCAACACTTTTTTTCAGGACCACCACCCTTTGCAGTTACTACACCTTGGTAGTAACTGTTTTATGAAAAGATTTCCAGGTACCACCCCTGTTTTTGAGTGATATCATCAAAAACATACTCCAAATTACCCTAAATTGCGATTATTTTTCAACTTAATACCATTTTGTGCTAGATTTTCTTTTAATTTACTTGGTTAACAGCTGTTGAGAACATTTTAATGATAATTACGGAAAGCATAATTTCAAAGTTGGGCCTGAGAAAATTTCAAATTTTTTTCGTCCATTTATAACAAAAATATTTTTTTTAACAAAGAATTTTTTCACAAAAAAATTCATTTTTTGTGAAAAATTTTGAAAGTTCTTTAAAAAGAATTAAAATATAAGCACTTACTACACCAAAAGTGCTAGTTTTAGTGTTTGGCACCACCCCCAAACAGCAGTTACTACACTGTGTAGTAACTGTTTTCATAACTTCTGAATACAGTACCACCACGGTAGTAAGTGTCATACTGTCTTGTAGTAACTGCGTGCCCCCCCCCTGTATAACTCACTGTACCTCCTTAAATAATGAAAATAAGTTATGAAAATGGGGTATAGGAAACTTTCTACACCTAATGCCTTTCAGAAAATGCAGATACATCTGTGACTTTAGAGGATGGGTAAAAGATATAGCATCTTAAAGGTCAACCAGTGTTTTGGGGCCATAGAATCAGCATTGATATAACCGAAAATTCTAAATATAAAAAAAGCTAAAAATCTTGGAATTCCATTCCTATTAGCTTGAAATAATAGTTTATAACAAAAAATTTTGCTGAATCAGCAAAAACGGCAAATTCTGTCATTTTTTTGCAAAATGTAAGAGAAAAATACCTTTAAAGCTTAATATTTTCAGTTCCAGTTAAGCTGTTTTTCTAAAATTTTCACAGCATATTCCATACATGAATGGAACTATTTTCAAAACAGATTGGTTTTCAGAAACTTGATTAAGACATTGTTAAATCAAAATTGTCATTTTGAAAATTTCTAAATTTTCAGTTTGGACAGTTTTGCATCATCGAAAATCTTGAAATATTTTATAAAAATCATGAACTTTACATTTAAGGGAAAACACGAATATGTTCATAGTTTCTCCCCCTATTACCACTGGGCTTAATAATTTGATTTTAACTACGCCTACGTTTTGGGGGCCCCAAACCTCCGTTTTGACAACCAGGGGTATACTGTAGAAATGTTAACAAACAAATTTATGCCCAAAACCCTCCAAATCACATTTCAAAACTATGGTCAAAATTTTGTATTCATATCTTAAAGATATCTTGAGAAATCGCTAAATTTGAAAACCTCCGTTTTGGGGGCCATTAGAAAAAAGCTACCTATCTTTAAGGGATTGAATATATTGTTGAAATTAAAAATTTTGAAAAGGAACTTCTGGGAAATAAAGTAGAGATGTTAAAGTTTTTCATGCAGCAAAAATCTTTGTAAAACGTCTTTTCCTCTAGATTTTAGAGAAATTTTAAATTTGATCGACTTTTTGAGGGCCACATACTGTACATGCTTAATACTCATTCAAACAGTGATAAGCGTGTAATTCTGCCCTTAAAAAATTCTACAATTTTGATAGCCATGTAATTGCATGTTTAGATATCAGAAGTTAAGTGAGTAATAAAGAAGATTTCCAAGACTGTTAGTTTTGTACCGTCAACTGCTCTACTTGGGACGATAGGTTGAAACATGGGCAGTATAGACTCAATTCTTCATACAAAAATTAGGGGAAACGCATATTTGGACTTTGTACGCTATGCTGCAAGCAAGCACTTAAGCTAAAGTCCCGCAAAAGCGGAACAAAAATTAGTTTTTTTAAAGTTTGCAAAAGAATTGCCACATAGAAGATTTTTCAAATTCAGTATGTGAATAGAGCAGAAAAAATAGTATTTTTCCTTTTTTTGCAAAATTTCTAGGAATGAAAATAAAGGAATAATGATAATTGAAAACTATCCACTAATGATCCGCAGCACTATTGTAAATCTTCTAGAATAGCTTCGCGTCTCTTTGCTTGAGAAGATCATTGACAGAATAAAGTTTTTCACTCGCACAGGAGCTTGCAGGGGTTCTGTGAGCATTCTGCGAGTGTTCTCGGCTCAATCCTCAGACTGCATTAAAAATAATAGACTAAGCTGTGACAGACCATTTCTATGGAAGTTGTTGGAATGTTTTCAAGACTCTTGACAAAAAATCCTTTGTTTCATTGTCAATGATGACAGTGCTGTTATTAATGTTGCTGGATCTGACATATTGATGTTTGTAACTGCACTTTATAGTTTTGATTCCCATTGAAGAATCATATTCTTGTTTTCATGTTATTAGTTGCTGTTTTAGAGCTTTACAGTTAGGAACATTTGGCGAGTTCCTGTACGCAACCGCGATCTAAAAAATCATAACAACACTCATTAAAAAAATGACGTTTGTGTCTTTTCGCACTTTTTTTAGCCTAGACAATGTAGCAAACATAGAATATATAAGCACACTGTGCTTTTAATTTGCTGAAAATTTTTTTTGCATCGGAAAAAGCTTTTCAAACTTTCAGCAATGATTGACCAAACTGTTACAATAAAAATTATCCAGCACATTTTTTATCTTCTTATCTTCTTAATCTTCAAAAAAACCGTTTGTTGTGCCCTGCGGTGGAGTGTATGACGTAACTCGCGCGGTAACTAACTCGCCTTTTGTTGGAAGATCAAATTGGGCGTTTTGGCGTTACCACCCTCGAAGCTAACGGGCGCCCCTTTGCGTCTTTCCGCAACTCTTTCCATCATTTTAAATGGCCATAACAATAGATCCAAAAGGGCGCCATAATCTTGGAAGATAATTTGTTTCGGTCTCCAGCTTTGGGAAGTAGCAATATTTTTGGTTGTTTTTGATGGAAAATAGTAAGAAACTTAAGTTTACAAGTGGCATTTAGTTTTTGCTGGCTTATAGAATGGCAGGATCCTAGATGGTTTCCCTAACTGCTTTAGAGCTAGCCTGATGGGACTGTTGATATCTGGCCTGTATGTCCACTTAATGTTAAATCTCTTTGACAACAAATTTGTTTTGATAACACCACCAAGTTTATCAATCATACTTTCTGTCATAATGTGTCATGATAACTTTCACTGATAGCACACATCGTGTTCAAAAATAAAGGCCTGTTTTGTGACATTTTCAAAGTTGGCTGACAATTATGTTAATAAAATGAGTATTTTTGGTGGCTAACCGTTTATTTTTTCACCAAGGATAAGTAGAATGATTAACCTTTCCAATTGTTTTGGAGCGAAATTAAGTGGCTTACTAGGTTACAAGATATTTCAAGATAAGCTATGAGTCGTTTATGTGGCTGACAACACTGGTGGCTTTTTGAAACCAACCAGTTTCAAAATGTTGCACTTTTATCTGTTTTGAGATAATATGATACCTCTAGTTACCGATTCAAGTGTCATTTTCAAACAAACCATTTCCTCCTTTGAGGTGGCTGACAAAATACATATTTGGACATATTTGGACCTGGAACCACACATTTTACTCATTTTACCATTTTTTTCATCAAAATATGTTCTTTGTGTAAATACCGATCATCATATAAAATTTCAACGTTATATTTGAAATATTTTTCAAGTTATTCAAGAAATACTATATTTTTGAGTTCACTAAATGTCACACTATTTTTGAACATGATCCACACCCTTTTTAACTTTTTTGTTTTCATTCAAAATGACCGGACGCCGATTGGAGAATTAGAGAACGCACGCGCCTAACCACCTTATCACCTGATGGGATTAACAAATAACGAGTCTGTAACTTGCCGCGCGAGTGACGTCAAAGGCTACATCGTTTTGCCACTAATTTGGTCTTCTTCGTTCCAACCATTCGCGTGTTTTCCACTACAGATTTTTTTCATATTTCGATTTAAAAGCCTACTCGGTGCGAAAGAGAAATGGTGTATTTTTTAATACGCTGTTTATTAACTCAAATCAAATGACTTTGGAGGTTCGGAGAAATGGTGGCCGAATTGTCGTCCCATGTTTTGTCAGATAGTCCCAAGTTAGAGCAGTTGACGGTATTTTGGCTTCGTGAGACACAGATTTTTCAAGACAATCTCAATGTACTGGAATGACTTACTGGACTTAGAAAAGGGTCTGGGTATGCTCTGTCCCCACACTTTTAGACGTCAGAGCTTTATTGCTATCATTTTTTGAGTAAGATTCAACTTCTCAGAATAATATCGTGAATAATAAAAGAATAAAATCGTGCTACGGAACACATGAAGTGCTTTGGAATCTTCCGGTGTTCCAGAGCACGAAAAATATGGCACTTTTGCTCCGGACGTTTCCAGAGCGCCAGGAGGGTCCTACCAATCAAACTTTCAACTCGAGTCAACCAAAAATTAATTAAAAAACTAACTAACCTCATCCAAACCATATGACATCAATATTGATAAGTCTGTTGACCTATGGGATTGATGAAGGTCTGTGTAGGAATTGCTTCTGTAATCACTTTTTGAAAGTTCATTGTCAAAAGAATGTTGCCAATTTGACATTTGTTGTTGGGGCATATCTTCTAAATCTTTGCGTATATTTTGTAATGCAAAAGCATGCTTTGAACTTGTTGAAGCTACTCTGGGATAAGATCTTCGATCGCCTGCTGAAGCTTCTGCAAGGGCCATCATGTTAGAAATTCCAAGTTTTTTCTCAAATGCTGTCTCCAAATCATTACTTTGAAGGTTTTGGCTCCCTTGGTATTGCCCGGAACGGTTCATACTACTGGCTCCATTATCTCTATTTACAACACCACGATTTGAAAGAATGTAATGTTGTTGTTTGTTAATGTTTGATTTACCTTGATCACTCATCGTATTTTTTTCTAAAAACTACATCTGGGTTACTTTACCTGTAGAAGAAAGAAAGATAATTTCACAGACGCAATAGGTTTTCTAGGTACTAAACAAACTGCAAATCCCATCAACTGTTCATTTGATCACCCATAAATTATTTAAAAAGTACAAAATCACCAAGAATCCTTCAAGGAGCAGAGCAAACGCAACAAAAAATTCCTTCCATTGAAGTGCTTTATTATCCAAATTACTGACCAAAATATTAAATAAATTTTAAGACAAATAAGCCAAAATAATTACATATCTTATAAAATTCGATCAAATAAAAAAGTCAAAACATATTTCTTTGAAGTATGATACAAAAATACTCTGTTAAAATGTTGTTAAAGTTAGCATTATATGGTCTTGATTTTATGACATTGGATAGAAGCAATCAGCGAATGCCGTTGGAATTTTTTCGTCATCATTGTTGTAAAAATACTTTGTTATAAGAAAACTTTCAAGAACTTTATTTTCTTTAATCAAAATTAATCTAATCTAAATCATTACTAACTTTTCCCCCAATTAAATAAAGTGCACATGCACGTCTATGTTTAGTTTAGATATGAGCAGAAGCCTAATATATGTTTCGAGTTCTCGACGGCAGTCAGACAGTATATTTTTCTGCTAAATGGAAAAATGAATGCGGTTGTGTACCCATTTGTCAGCCAAACACGAACAAAATTGAGAAAAAACTGCTCACACTTGACTTAATTGAGCAAAAAATGAATACTTTTCGAATGTTGCAACATTTGAAATAATTTTCGAACGTTCAAAATCTTTTCCCACGCTTCGATTTTTTTCCCACGCCATAAAAACAAGGCACGTGCTTTCGAATGTTGCAACATTTGAAATAATTTTCGAACGTTTGAATTTTTTTCCCACACTTCGAATTTTTTCTAACGCGATAAAAAACATGGCACGTGCTCTTCGAATGTTGCAACATTTGAAATAATTTTCGAACGTTTGAATTTTTTTCCCACGCTTCGAATTTTTTCTCACGCGATAAAAAACATGACACGTGCCTTTCGAATGTTGCAACATTTGAAATAATTTTCGAACGTTTGAATTTTTTCCCAAGCCATAAAAAAATATGGCACGTGACAACCATGTGGTGAATCAATGAAAAATAAAATGCTCCACGTCCGTGTCAATCCAATGTAGCGGAAAATTTTACTTTTAATCAGGAATTTGTATAAAAACCACACGGGCCGCGCAACTTAGGTAGGATTTAACGGCTTCAAATCCTACCCTGCCAAGGAGATTCGCTTTGGAGCGCGCCCTCCCGTGCGTCACAGCCGATTAATTTACACTGCTTGTGTGTAATGTACCAGATAGATAATAATGTACCTATAGATATACTTCCTATATAGAAGATATTTTTTTCGCTAGAGAATGAGCAAAAGCCTATGTACCAACCTCGTTCCCTGCGCATTATCAGCTTTTTGATTCTTACTAATAGCGCTAGATATGATATTCTCTCGCGTCAATCAATAACGTAAATAAAGCCTGAGATACACGGGGACGAGGTTGCCTATGTACCAGAGGGTATGTTACGTATAACTTACCGTATCAAAGTTCATCAAAATGATTTGAACTTTTGGAAAGATAGCCGTCAGTGCAGTAGCGTAATGAAATTCAAACATTTTCGTAGTCATCGAGTTTTCAGACAACTATTGCTTTTAGTGTGTGTGGTATTTGAATCCCCCATTTAAGTTTATTCATCAAAGTTTTCATACACAGCTTGTGCAGCTAAAGATAAAAAGAAGAATCTCATTTTTGTATCTCCTGATTCCAATACAGTTCCAATACACGCTTCTTTTAATAATAATATCTTCTATAAGAATATCACGGTGAAAATGGACCAAATCTTAGAATACCCAAATGTTCACTCAAGAATCCAAAACTCTCAAATTGATAATTTCTTATGTTTGTAAAAAAGTCAAGTCAAGAATACGTAAAAATATTTCACCCTCAATTTTGGCACTTTCTTAAGAATACTTAACCCTCATCCAAAGTACACTATTCTTATAAAAAAAGCGTGTACGAATTTTCTTCAAAAAAGAAGTGCAAAAGGAGCATCACACCTCTTTCGGGTAACCGTTCTTCGACTGAAAATCCATTCGAATTATTTTCCATCCTTACAGCTCTTTAACATAGCAGATTTTGAGGCAGATTTCACTAAGGGATAGTGGTAAGAGACTAAATAGATCAACATCAATTATCAAAAAATTTGGAGAAGAAGAAGGGCAGCCCCGGACACGAAAACTTGTACATTTATGCTTAAGAATCTGAATGAGAAAATCAGATGAATCCAAAACTTCTCAATTAGTCACAAAGTCTCTTTAAGCGTCAAAAATATATATATTTTCGTTTGTAAAAAATATCGCATCCTATAAAAAAATCAATTAGCTTGTTCAATCGGCAGTTTGTTTTTGACGTTTGCTTCCTTCACTATTCGCATCACTCTTAGGTTCTTTTTGACGTTTTAACCCTTTCATTTTTCGTGTTTGCATCGTGTCTAGATCTTGTTTCTGCATATGAATTCGAGCTGTTTTTGTCTTGAATACATCGTGTTCGATATTCTTCTTCTTCTTTGGCTGCAATGGAAAAAACACGGAATTTCAAATCAGATCTTGATACAGGCCGTGTGCCTCACAGATCCACTGGGACCCCAAGCCTCACTGGAAAATCTCGCCAAATTAGTCTCTTTTGGGAGAAATACCGTTCAATTTCAGCCCCACTGGAAAATTGACTTTGATCTCATCCCAATCGAAATTCAATATATAAAATGGCGCTCTAAAACCATCCCCACTGGAATTTTTGAGCATGGAACAAAAAGAATTTCTATCTCAATTGGGATTTCCATAGAAGTTTTTATCATGGCAGTGGAAGAAGTTCCAACAGGACTTTGAGACAGGGATGACTTGATCAAAGTAAAAGCATTTTCATTTAGCTTAACCTGCAACAAATCTATCAGGATTTATTTTTATACTGTCTTCAGCGGTATTCAACCTACGTAGTTCGCACTGACACTATAAATATACTACTGATGTAGCCTCGAAGGTAAGCTCTGGATAAGCTCGAATAAAACAAAATGGAGAGAATAGCAAACATTAGGCTCTTCCAAAAGATTTTTGTACACGGAGGGGGCCCCCCTCGTTGAGGATTATATTGGATATGTTGTCCGGGCAGTGAAAAATCTACAAAATTTGCCTTGTTTTTTTTTTTTTTTGGGGGGGCTCCTCTGATTAGGGGTAATAATAAATGTCCAGGGGGTCAACTGATGCTTGTCCGAGGCATTAGATCTGTTTTCCTGGGGGGTCATAAATCACAAGTTCCGGGGCAATTTCCAAAATGCGTTATATTCTCCACCTCCAAATTCAGTTTTTTTTCTGGAAATGCCCATTATTACGAAACTTTGTTATACCTTATTGGATTTGGGTTTCTTCAACGAATCTTTGTATAAACTTTCAGAAGCCAAATGACTCCTTCGTACTGAGAAATCAATCGAAGGTCCGATCTCTTCAACCTCCAAGCGAGGTGTCTTCAAACCAGACTTCTTTAATACGATCCTGAAAGTTATATAATATTGTGATGGTTAGTTAGTATAATAGGATTTGAGGGACGTAGGCCGTAGTGTAAAGTAGGCTGCCCCCATCCCATCCCGTGGTTTATGTTGACAAATTTTGGGCACACACGCATCTTATAAGTTCAAAATTGTAAGATTGAATCCAACAGCCTATATTTATTCACCTATTTCAACTTTTGGCATACTAAAGTCTATTCACGATAAATGCGCATTCTTTTTTCTTTTACCTATAACTTTCGAAGGAATTCTTCAATCTCTATAAATTAGTTGTCATTGGAAATATAGTAGCGAGTGGAACAATTTGAAATAATTTTTTTTTTAATTCTAAAAATGAAGATGAAAACGAAAAAGAAACAAGCTAGATGCTGAATGGACCTACCTGATGATGAAAGTTAGATAGCAATGCGAGGAGAAAAATGAAAAAAAAAATCAGTCAGAAAATATAGCGTTAAGCGAAAATGCATAACGCATTAAATCATCATTGATTGTTGATGGGGGGAGAGGGAAGGGTTGTAGGGAAAAATAAATAGAAAGATTTGGTCGCAAAAATCAGTCACAAAAATTTTTTTTTTTGAAAATCGGGCTCCGCATAGTGTCCTCCTGGGTTGGTTCCCCCCACTAAAAATCAAAATTTTTCTCCATTCCCCCCTCTTTTATTTCCCCCACCATATTTCAAAATTTTTCGGTTCCCCCTCTTTTTTGAATTCCCCCGGCTATTTGAAGATTTTGCGGTTCCCCATATGGTTAACATAAAAATGCCTTAAATCAAGTTTGAAATTTTGGAAAGCTTGAAAAAATAGCCTTGAAAGTGCTGGAAAAATGAAATTGTATTGAAAAGTTGGTTTATCCCAAAAGATTTGCTGATTTTATTGCTTAAACAGGTTTTGCAACAAGATCACCTTGAGATCAGTGAAGTCCCCCCAGTCAAAATCTCCTAAATTTATGGTTTTCCCCCCTCTTTATTTTCCCCCAGCAAATTTCAAATTTTTCATTTTCCCCCATACTTTAAAAAAAGGGCCAAAATCAGAATCCCCCCCCCTTTATAAAGGGGGGGGAGGACACTATGGCTCCGTCACATTTTAGGTATTGTCATTTTGCATCAGTGTGCAAAATTTCATAAAAAATATAAAGTACAGCTCGAGAAATTCAAAAAATACTGTCTTTCCCGCGAAAATAGGTTGTTCCGGCGATTTTTAAATAGTTCCGGTATCAAAAGTCAATTTTATTGCAAATTGAAACATGCTTGATGGTGGGCATTGCTATTAATAATGTTCTTGAATGAAAAAACCGGTATTTTCGGCCGGAAAAATGTTTTCTCAAAAATCAGACTCGGCCATGTTTCGGGCATTGTTAATACGCATCTTTGAGCAAAAAATCAGAAAAAACTAATGATAAAATCTCGAGAAAATGCCAAAAAAACAGTTTTCCAGGCATATTTCCGGCATTGTCGGCCGCAAAAAACTTTTTCTCGAAAATCGGGCTCCGTCACATTTTGGCCATTGCCATTTTGCATCTTTGTGCCAAAAATTAGAAAAAACTAATGAGCCAATCTCGAGAAAAGCTGGTAACAGACGAACGAACGGACGGACGGACGAACACAGGTTAATTTATAGGACCACCACCGGAGTACCCGGAGGTAGGTCCAAAAAATGAAGATCTTGTAGAAAAGTGCTATAACTATCATTTTCACTGAAGTGAATTCTTGATCATCAAAAGTCGTCAATGTGAAAAAATTTCTCAAAAATAATCATCCATTCAAAAGATATCAAACAAAGTTATAAGCTGATTGACGTCTAAAAACGCTGTTTTCTGATGTTTTTATCAATCACTTATTAATTTTAAGTTAATGTGAAAAAAAAGTTATAGCACTTTTAAGATCTTAATTTTTTTCTTTTTCATTTTCATCTTCATTTTTAGAATTTTTTAGATTTTTTTTAAATTTAAAATTGTTCCACTCACAAATATCTCTCCAACGATACCAAATTTATAAAGATTGAATAATTCCTTCAAAAGTTATAGGTATAAGAAAAAAGAGTGCACACTTATCGTGAACAGACTTTAGTACAATAATATATAAAACGTGATGAGAAAAATCAGGAGAAAAATCAGGAGAAAAGTCATACCTGTAACTTCTTAAATATATTTTATCATCCACACTTGTGATCTGTACGACGTGTTCCAAGCCCTCTAAGCGTACGTTGGTCGTCTTTTCACCACGCCAAAAGTCTAAAGAATGGGATTGCCATTATAAATTAGACTTTATGTCATCGAATACACATGAATGGGAAAAATTGTTCGGTAACTATAAATTTTAAATGAACGAATCCTTTTCCATTAAAAAGCTAAGAAGAATGAACTTTAATTTTGAGGGGTCATTTATCAACTTTGGTTTATTAGATCAAAAGACTTTAATTTCGCGAACAACAGATGCTAAAGTCTGTAGCTGAAATCCTTAAATTAAAAATAGAAAATGTTGGTTTGAAGCTGATATAATTGCTTGACTTGCTAATCTCAAACTTAAAAGGCAAAAATAAAAATATAAGAGTGACATTTTCTTCTTTTAGAAAAAATAAAAATAAAAATAATAATTTGCCTAAGAACATTCATCTATGCCTATAAATAGTGATTCTTATAGATGAAGATTCGTTTTTCAGCCAAAAAAATAATAAATGTTTCTAGAAAACTCAAACCATTGCCCTCCACCGTGACATTTTCATCTTAAAAAAAAACTAATAAAAATAATAATATGACTACAAGAATATTGATTTATGCTTATAAATAGCGATTCTTATAGATAAAGATTCGTTTTTTGAGCCGAAATTTTTTTTTGTGAAAATCAGGTTCAGCCATCTTTTACCAATGATGTTAGCCTACTTTCATGCCAGAAATCAGAAGAAAAAAAAGATCCAATTTTTCACAATGTCTTACAGAAATCAGAAAAATAAATGATCCAATTTTTCACAATGTCTTAAAAACCCTTTTTTTAGCCGTTTTTTGGCTGAAATTTACCCAAAATTTTTTTTTTCAAAAATCGGATTCCGTCACATTTTGCACCTTTGTACCAAAAATCAAAAGATTTCTATCATTCAATCTTGAGAAAAGTTGGTAACAGACGAACGAACGAACCGACGGACAAACAAACACAGGTTAATTTATAGGACCTCCACCCCACCGGGGTAAGTACAAAAACTCGATTGTCTGAATATCATTTATCACTAAATAATAATAGTTATCGCACGACACCGAGTACAATTTGGGGTATATTTTTGGGGTATATTTTTCGAGTTCAATTTTTTTATCATATAGAAAATAAAGAAAACTCTCAACGAGAAAAATATATCCTATATTACACTCGAGTAGAAGTGTGATAACTGGTTTATCATCAACTGGAAAAATATCAACAAACTTTTTTCATTCCATTTGTGTCTTCTGTTTTATTTCCCCCCTCTCCTCTTTCCCTCGTTTTTAGCCAATCAGATTTCTCATATTTTTCATGATGACGATAACCCCAGTTAAGAAAATTTGAAGTACAATACCTGTGAAATAGGTTTTCAATCTTCTGTATTCCAATTTATTTTCGAACTCTTCTCCCGAAAACATGATACAAGGTTTCGTACCCAACGCCACTTTTGCTGTCTAAAAGGGAATTAAAATTCGATCAAGTTGTATCCTTTACGTGTTATTTGCTCCTAAAATCTATCCAAAACTAAATGCATCAAAATGAATACAATATGTCTATACCAAATTTCGAGGGGTTTTAATTGAAGATTCCCTTTAGACCGCATTATAGAGATAATTTTAGTTGCACAGCGCCCTGTTTTAAGGAATGATTGGCCGTCACTCTTGTCATTTTATTCTGAGAAATTCATTGAATTATTTTCTTTTTAAAGAACTCCATTGAAGCCACACATTCTACTATCAAAAGGCAAACGGACGAACTGTACAGAGCTTAGCTTTTCCTCTTAACTACGTAAGACCTTGTTTGGCTAAAGTGTAAAACTTTTTCCAGTCCAAAAATCTGAACCCGAAAGGGTTCAAACTTGCCGTCAAATCCAACTATTGTGCAAATTAAAATCTCAGCCAAACCCGATCATTCAACATGATGTACTTAGTTCCCGACAGGAACAGGCAAACAGACAGACAGACAGACAGACTCTAGCTCAAAAGAAGTTGAGCATAGTGAACTAATAGACAAATTAGTAAAATACCTTAAAATCTTGTATAGGTGCGAATCGATCGATACCAAGTTCAAACATGTCCAAGATGTGGTGGTCGAAGAACGAGCCTGTATACGAGATCAAAATCAATCTTAACTAGACTCTGTACCAGAGTTATGAATATTTAAAATCACTCTTAACAAGACTATGTACGCTGTCTCACGTTATAGATCGTACTAACTTTAGGGAAATAATTTTGACGAAAAGTAATTTAGGCGGAGGACGGGGTAAATTGTTTTTTTTTGCCTAAAGGTTTTCGTCAAAAATCAGGGGTTCATATGAAAAATGCGAGATAAAACTTAAAATTTTTGCTAAGCTAATTTTGAAAAATTTCACCCAAAGTCGCTAAATTTGTCAAAATTAGTTCTCTCCCTTAATAATCCAAACTACCCAGATGTAGAAAATTTCTACACTTGGTGCCACATGGCTCCGACTGGGGTTCTAGGTCCGCCGCCAAATTTAGGCCCCCCTGAGAACAAGGTCCCCACAGCCTGATAAAATTTTAGGTCCTAGTTTAGGGGAACAATTTTATGGCATTCACAAAGCTCTATTTACATGTGTGTGCACTTTTAGAGAATGCAATAGAATGTCTTCATTTTTGCATTTTAAGGATCAGATCACACTTTGCATTAAAACATAAAGGTTTAGAGAAATTAAAAACCAACAGTAAAGAAAAATATTTAGGAAGTGTTATTTAGCCCCCAGAGTTACATAAACTAATGCAGGTCCCCCCTAAGATAGAGCTCCCCCCGCCTGTCGAAAAAAACAAGCAGCTCCCACCTCTTATATGGCAAATTTTAGGTGTAGCTCCCCCCGCTCAGGCGGGGGAGGAGGGGGTGTGCGAGCCATGTGTCAGGATGATCTATAACCAAATCCACGAATTGTTTTCAAAACTAGAGATGTAACTTTAGGTTTTCGGAAATCACACCGAAAAGATCCACGGACACTTCAGAATTTATACCTTATGTTGGCAAATTTTAAAATTGCCAGATCTTTTAGAACTTATATCTGCTCGTCAAAATAACTTCAGGCCATAATTGGTTCTTTTCGAAGGCGATATCATTCACATTAGTTGATAATCAAATAAGCTTACCGAAAACCAAGTTATGTGGACGCTTTTTAGAATGTGAGCCAAAAACCATCAATGATGCATCTGATTTTTGAGAGAAAAATTCCTAAAAGTGAATTGAAAGTCATTATTAACAAAAGTGGAATTTTTTTGATTTAAATGAAACAGAATAATTGATTTTGAAGGAAAAATTGTTTGATTATTTGCTAAAAAGTAGCTGATTGGTGTCCTTAAGAATAAGGGTCTTTAAGCCTTCTGCAATCAGAGGATAAGTAACTTACAATGGACGTTTGATCTTCAAATGGCCGTAATATATTCTTCCTGGAAAAGAAATTTAAAAACCACTTTGTTAAATTTACAAATCTAATATCTCTTCACATTTCAAAGGAAAAGAACATGTTAAAAGAAACTATCATTGCTTTAAAAACTTATTGGAATAAAATTAAAACAGTAGTTACCTTCGAAATAAGTGTGAATTAGGCTTTTTCAATGTGTTCTAGAATCAAAAAAAGAATTGATATGAGCTATCATCTAGATTAATAGATTGAGGCATAAAAATTCAACAAATTTATAAAATCGTTGTGATAAGCAAACAAATAAACCTTTGGGGACATTTTATCTAGACACAAATTGCAAATTGCAAATTTTCAAAACGAACGATGCCATCCAGAATCATAACTTCTAATTTAAGGAGGCACGCGAATTAGGCCCGAGAAATGTTTTTATTGCTAATGGACTGATGTACAGTATAAAAAATCAAACGATTTTCAAAAGTGGGATTTGACAAAGAATTCTTGATACCATTGGATAGATCATGAAATTCTGAAAAAAATCACCTCCGATCTCCAGTGAAATTTAACGAAATTTTGAAAATTTTGTAGTTAAACTGACAGGATGAGCTTCAAAGTGTTTTCCGTATTTTCGGTGTATGTTTGAGTAAGTGATACGTTACTCAATACCATGCATGGTACTTATCTTTTTGTGGATTTCGACTTTTGAAAATCGTTGATTTTATACGCACTTATTTCCTGCCACTTTGCCTGTAACATACGTCAGTGTTTTGGTGATATGAAACTTTGCTGCGTCTAATTTGTTTTCCCTCTCAAAAAGTCTCTAAATACATTCTCTTTTCGACTGAAACAAAATATCAACCTCGGAAACGTTGTTACAGGCGCTAAAAAATAGCCACTTACTATTGGCCTTAAAATTCCAAGCTAAAATACAATGGAGTCTTCTTAACTCGATCTCCTATTACTTGAATGTCTCCTGAACTTGAATAATTATTTTGGTTTCTTCAGTAAACAATGCCTTATAAACCAATCTCCATAGTTCGAAATTTCAATAATTCGAACGAATTTGTACTCCCCGTGCGTGTTCGAGTTATAGAAACTCGACTGTATTAGCATTTTAGAAGTTAATGAAATGCTTACTATATCACGTAGGGCTTGATTAACAATATCACTTGTTTTCCCTCCTTGGATGAACATCACCTGTTTTGTGTTCTCGTCAATTTTGGATTCTCTGTTCGCCAAGAATCGTTTTCCGCGTTGTGTCTTCGGTTTCCTGCGAAAGACAAAACTAACTTTTAAAGTGACTGGAAATTAAATTTTAATTCGTTAATATCACGAGATCCGCATCATTGTTACATTACCGTTAATCAAAACTAAAACTGACAATGCCTGACAAATTATATTGGTTACTGACAATTTATATTGGTTATCGAAGCTAAAAAAAATGCAAATTTTGAGATGGATAAAAAGAAGACAAACTAGCAAAGTTTAAAATGTGACTGGAAGAAATTCAGCTAGCGAATAAAAAACCAGCCAATAAATAAATATTGGATCAATCAAGAGTACTTACGATGCCATTATTATATTCTTGGTATGCCAAATGGTATTACTATTATTTAATATGTTTTATAATTGTGATTTTTTAGCCCTAAAAATAAAAGAACACAAATGCCTTAAAAACCAACCCTAATTTCATCGGAATAATGCAATAGAAAATTAATCTCCATATCTACATTAGCTTAAAACATCTAGTAAAGCTTTTCTCCATTAAAAGAAACAGTACTTATTCTTGACCATACCAATGGTTTCAAGCATCAATGATGCATGCACCAGTTGTTCAAACTGACACTGAGCTTCAATATTTCTTCAAACAATAAAACTTATACGATTTTAGAAATATTATTTACATATTTTAATAATAACAGTACAAAATGTATTTTGCTTTGGTTTTAATATTCCTCTTCTTTCGAATAATATATCCATGAAGTCATTTTGATGCCATTTCAAACCAATTTTTAACATCATCTGTTTTTTGATGGCATCATAGTATTTTTATCAATTATTTTTGTGATGACGTAGTTGTTTTGAAAAGCTGTTCCTGGTCTCTCAAAATTTCTTGCAGAGAGATCAGATATCATACGAAACATTGATTCTCTTTGATTCAAAAAAGGGTTTCTTTCTTGGTGACAAGACAACGCCAGTTGATTTCTGGACGAAGCTATTAAGCCGCCTCAATTAGCATAAATTCCACATTTGTATGAATGACTGATTGTTCAACCTAAGAGTTACTATATTGGTAAAAAATATAGTGAGTTAAGTTGAAATACACGTTGTTTTTTTTTAAGAAATTAGTTTTACCAAGCAGCCTCAATGTTTCTTAAGAAATCGGCCTTTTGAGCCTTAAATGTTTCTTACATGTTTCTAAACTTTTTGACATAATCAGCCTCATGGAAGGTTGAATTGGAGAGGCCCCCCCAGTCACCTCTCAAATCACGCAATCACGCAAAAAAAATTTCCAAATCACGTTATCACGCAAAATTTTTCTTTAAATCACGATCACGCCAACCTTTTTTTTTGATATGGCTAGATATAACGGGAGTATAACTAACACCAAACTTGTTACTTCGGTTACTATCAAAAGAGTATCAAAACAAAGGCAATGTAAACTCGATGGTAACCTTGTAATAATTTTTGTTTAGTTTACAGTGCTTCATGCAAACCACGTGCGATGGTTAAAGTTAGACTCGAAATACATAAATGCAAAATGAAAAAGTACAATTTGTAAACCTAAGCAATATATTTTTTATTAAATGTAATACTTCTGCCCTATCGAGAAGGTCGTCCAAGTAAAAAGGTTGCATCACTTGAAATCGAATCAATATGATTTGAATCGCCATTCACAATTGTTTCATTGTCATCATTATCACTTTCGGATTCATATTCTGGGATATCATCTCGGTCATCTGATTGTACTTGTTCGTTTGTATCATCTCTTGTATTTTTAGTAGTTCTTTTAACTGTTTCAGAATTGGGAGTGAGTTCTTCGTAATATGCATTTTCGGGTAGAGTGCCTGCTCGAGCCATCGTTGTTTCTTGCCTTCCACTCCGTTGTCTTACGACTGCAAATTGATGCCCACTCTCTCATTTCTTGCTTTTGATCTCGAGATAATTTGTTTTGGTATTGTTTCCTCGTTTTGGAAATGTTATATCTTCCAATTTCACTGCTGTTTCGGAAACAGGATACCATCTTTCCCTGCTTGTAAAATAGTGAGTGCTCCAGTTTGAAATAGCCTTGATAGATTCTTTGATAGACGAAGAAAATGATTGTGCATATTGTACCATGGTTTGTGTTCCTTGTTTCTTGTTGACGGTGGAATGCAAATTTTCAACAGCCAATGTCATACAACTTAATAGATTGGTTCTTTGATACTGGTATGTTTCAACATTCTCCTTCAATTTCTTCAATCCCCACAGCAAGATCTTAATAGACTCTGTTGTTGCTGCTGAAATACTTCCTTCTGGACCATTAAGGCTTTTTTGATGGTTGACCACAGACCGAATAGATTCGATGTTTGTAGAAATCATTTCATCACAGCTCGTAACCAATGATATTGCCTGTTCTAGTGACTTTAAGGAGTTGTATGCTTCTCAAGAACGGAAAATGCATTGGCAATTTTTCCCAAGCCCCTTAGAAACTGTGCAGTTTGTTTTAAGGTTGTCAACATTTTGATTGACCCAACACGCTTGTCAGCACAGTAAATGACGTGATCAAATTCGACAGCAATCCCAGTGCATTCGTAAAACCTGCAGTACGCGGTAGTACCATCCCAGCTTCCTTCTGTGTCTTTTTTTCCAGCAAAGATTTCAAGACCACTTTTGTTCCAATAATACAAGCAAGTTTTAGAAGGGAACAGAAAACCATCTTTGTATGAAACGATACATTTAGGACTTTGATCCACAAGAATTTGGTTGATCAAATTTGTCTCCAAGTTCAACAGTGATACACCTCTGTTGTGAGATACAATAAGATCAGTATCCATTGCTTCAATCTCCACTACTTGATTCCATTCAGAGAGATAAGTTATCTTATGGCTAATGTTTGCCTCCATACCAATCGAATTAGATTTCATAGAACATAATGAAATAAATTTCACATGCTGGTAAACAGCTTTTTGGTGTCTCAGTAGACGTTCTCTACAAGATGTGAGGGTGCCATTAGAAGGAAGATTGAATAGAGCCATTTTCTCAGAAATAGCTTTCTTAGAAGTAATTTTATTTACTGCTACTTTTGAATCAGAAGCTTTATCGACAGGATGGAAGTAAACCGAGGATCCGCCATAACAATAAACAATACCACTTTGATACCGGATTCTGTCACCATCGCAAACATCAAACAGCTTGATAATCTCACTGATAGGATGATGCAATTTAGCTTTATATATTGTTGAGCCTGATTCATTTGCACATAAGAATAATAAATATCCATGCATACCAACTGCTACCGACGATAATTTGCGTATGCTTCTTTACGGTTCAGCTGCGTGTAACGGATTGTTTCTGGGACTATCGTGTACGTCACATAGTCTGAAAGTTTTTAATGAGAATATATGTCAAAAATTTCTGAATCATGTTAAGTGAAAACTACTTTATTAAAAGGTTGTTGCTATATGTTTTATATCAAAAGCCTTTAGATGTTTTTAACTTTCTTAAGAGTTCCAACATGTTCCGAAAAACCTGTCCTGATTTGAAAAAAGTCGTCCTTAATAAGGAAAAAAACCAATAGTTATAGGTGTTGGGTTCGATGGAATGGAATAACATACCTAAACTTTCAATATATGTCAGGAGAGCCTGATTACAGAGAGCGAGAACAGCTGAAGGATTTTGACGGTCCCTGTTGCGAACAAAGTCATTACTTTTGAGATGAGATTGGATTTGCTTTCGAACCTCAGGATCAGCCCTGTTTCTCAAGGTATAAAACAATGAAAGGCAACCACGTTCATTGAGCAATTGTAGATACCAATTTGCGAAAGTAGCCTTGCATGTTTTAAGTACATGCGGTACGTCTGGAAGAAGTGAAAGCAGTAAAAGATACGGATCAATAGATTTGTCAGTGATTCCTTGCTGAAGCTGTTTCAAACAAAGTTTATTACCAGATTCGCAATCGACGGTTATAACAAGTACTACCCGTTTAATACATTTTATGTCATACTTGAGACAATTTTCACAGGCTCTGAGCGACGGGACAACATGTGTCTGCCCTTTTAATGTACACTCAGCGCACACGTTGTCATTTTTGAAGCACTCGTCACAGTAGCTTTCGCATATGTTGAATGTATCGTTTGCTAATATCATTTCTGGATCTTCTACTTTTCTTGCACAGTTTTCACACATTTGTATCAGTCTTACTTGATTAATGAACGAACTCTTAATGTTATCACCTGACTTTCCATTTTTCGAGCTGTAATTGACAGCAATTGGTAGAGAGACGTCGTTATCCAAGCTAGTGACAGATGAAACCGCACGAAAAACGTATATTTACGGCCTCGGATTCTTATAAAGTAAACAAAAATGATTTTTGGATAAAAAATGTTTATCACGCTCACGAAACACAGTCTCAATCACGTAATCACGAGTTAAATTTCTTATCTATCACGATCACGTTCGTTCCTCCCATCACGCAATCACGCATTTTAAAATCTCAAATCACGAAATCACGAACTTAAAAAACGCCAATCACGCCATCACGAAAACCGCTGGGGGGGCCTCATTGGAAGGTTCTTTAAAAAAAACCGAATTAAAAAATGTTTTTTTCTCATTCTCAGCCTCAACATGTTTCTTAGATGTTTCTTAGTTTTTAGGCATTCTGAGCCTCATGTTTCTTAAAAGTGTGTTTCTTAAAAGAAAAAACGTGTAACAGGTTTTAAAGTTGCTGCAATCTCAAAGGCATGTTAGAACAGGGGGGGGGCACGCAGTTACTACAAGACAGTATGACACTTACTACCGTGGTGGTACTGTATTCAGAAGTTATGAAAACAGTTACTACACAGTGTAGTAACTGCTGTTTGGGGGTGATGCCAAACACTAAAACTAACACTTTTGGTGTAGTAAGTGCTTATATTTTAATTCTTTTTAAAGAACTTTCAAAATTTTTCACAAAAAATGAATTTTTTTGTGAAAAAATTCTTTGTTAAAAAAAATATTTTTTTGTTATAAATGGACGGAAAAAAAATTTGTCTCAGACCCAACTTTGAAATTATGCTTTCCCTAATTATCATTAAAATGTTCTCAACAGCTGTTAACCAAGTAAATTAAAAGAAAATCTAGCACAAAAATGGCTTTAGGTTGAAAAATCATCACAATTTAGGGTAATTTCGAGCATGTTTTTGATGATATCACTCAAAAACAGGGGTGGTACCTGGAAATCTTTTCTGAAAACAGTTACTACCAAGGTGTAGTAACTGCAAAGGGTGGTGGTCCTGAAAAAAAGTGTTGAAAAAGCACTTACTACACATCATGTCTTTTCGTAACTGCGTGCCCCCCCCCCCTGGTTAGAATGGAAGATTCTCTATCAAGATTCAAATCATTGAAAAATGAAAACAAATCTTTAGTTGCAAGCAAAAAAGTAACAAGTGATACTTTTATGGACCTACCTAGTTATGCATTTAACACATATATAATTGATATCTACGTGAGCGTGACCATTAACAATCATTCAGAACACAAATAGTGACGATCTATCAAAATTAGTCGTTTGTTTCTTATAAAAAAAACGTTTAGAAACCAAAATTTCATGCTCTTGAAATATTCTTTCATATTCAAGACTTTGTGAGCAAAAAAAACATCTATCTCATCAAAAAATTGAGTAATTTGGCTAAGAACATTGATGTATGCTTATTAATAGTGATTCTTATAGATAAACATGCGTTTTTTGAGCCAACAAAATTTTTTTGAAAAAATCTGCTTGAGCCATCTTTTACCTATGATGGCACCCTACTTTCATGTCAAAAATCAGAAAAAAAACAATGATCCAATATTTCACAAAGTCCAAAAAACCCTTTTTTTAGCCGTTTTTTGGCCCAAATTTGCCCCAAAATTTTTTTTTCGAAAGTCGGGCTCCGTCACATTCGAGGGTATATACTTATGCATCTTTGTGCAAAAAAATCATAAAGAATTAAAGAGCCAATCTCGAGAAAAGCTAATACCTAAGTAATTGATAATGTGCTTATAAATAAATATCGAATTTGGTCAGTTTTTCTGTAAAAACACGCCAAGAAACCAAAATTTCATGTCTAAACACACACAATTCTTCAAAAGTAAGCCCTCATGAGCAAAAAAAACATATATCTCATAAAAAAATTGAGTAATTTAACTAAGAACATTGATGTATGCTTAATAATAGTGATTCTTATAGATAAACATGCGTTTTTTGGGCCAACAAAATTTTTTTGAAAAAATCTGCTTGAACCATATTTTACCTATGATGGTACCCTACTTTCATGCAAAAAATCAGAAAAAGTTAATGATCCAATTTTTCACAAAGTCCAAAAAACCCGTTTTTTAGCCGTTTTTTAGCCGTTTTTTAGCCCAAATTTGCCCCCAAAATTTTTTTTTCGAAAATCGGGCTCCGTCACATTCGAGGGTTTATAGTTACACATCTTTGTGCAAAAAATCAGAAAAAACTAATGAGCCAATCACGAGGAAAGCTAATAACGAACGAACGAACGAACGAACGAACGGACGGACGAACGGACAAAGGTTAATTTATAGGACCTCCACCCCACCGGGGTAGGTCCAAAAATAAGAGAAGGCAATTTCTTAAGATCTTCTGTTCTTAGGCCCTTTCAGAAACACCTGGCACAAAAAACTATCAAAAGACACAATGTACTATAATTACAACAAGGGGAAAAGATACGCCTCAAAATCTAGATCAGCACCAACTTTATCAGACATCATTTCCATGACATCATCACTCTCTTTGGATAAGCCACCATAAATATATCCATTTGCACGGTCCACAATTTTCATCAAATTCAACATACTTTCTTTGTTCTTGAAATTAAAAAACAATAATAAAGAAATTTAGTAAGCCGGGTGAGGACAACAATACTTGCAGCACAAAAGTTTTCAAACACACTAAAAAAAATAGGAAAGAAAAAGTTTTAGAATTATTGGGTTTTTCCAGAAATAGTCCGTGCCCCCCTGTTGTGGATATCCAGGGGGGTTAACGATTTTTGTTCAAAAGTGGATATCCAGGGAGTTTAATTTTTACAAGGGAGCGGATATCCAGGGGGTAAAGTGTCTTTTCAAGTAAAGAATACAATATCCAGGGGTAAGGATTTTTATAAGAGAGAATATCCAGGGAGTTAAGGATATTTTTAATAGAGGATATCCAGGGGGTTTGATACTTCGAAAAATCAATATCCTCAACAGTGGGGGTAAATTTCTTTTTTGGAAAAGCCCATTTTAGTGCATTGATTATAGGAAAGCTGTCTTTGATTTCTCAAGTCTAAATATATAAAACTACCTTAAAAGAAGAAATTTTTCCGAGGGGATTTAATTTGGCAAATGGCTTGAAAAAATTAATGGGTGGGAATTTTGTTTATTGCTTGCGGGATATATTTTGGACAAAATCGTTAAACCAATAAAAGTGATTGTGATTGGATCAATAGAAATGTATTTATTGTTGACTTACACAACCCTTCCTAGTGACTTAATAAAAAAGTCCAGAGTTAATTAAATGTATTAAGAACCTCCACATGGAGTTTGGAGAAAGACACCAAACTGTAATCTTGAATGACACCAATCAATGCTTCATTGAACTTTGCAAATTTTCCCATTTTCTGATCCTCTTTAAAGTTCTCTAACAAGTAATGTAGATCCAAAACCTCAGTAAAATAGTCAATGTCAAAAGCTGAAAGAAAAAAAATGGAAATTTTTTTTAAAAAAGTGTAAAGCCGCTGAAGTCTTTTAGACTTTGGTGTTGTGAGCATTAAATATCCCAAAGAAAATGTTTATCCTGTCTGTGGATCTTCATGATATGCTTGTGATATGTGATATCATGTTATATCCATATGAGATGAGAGAATTTGCAGCTATAACAAGGGGTCATAAAATGCGATGTTTTATTCAAAAAGAAAGGAGGTACCTAATTTCCCATACTTCTCGATCAGGTCCATCTTTGAAAGAACATTGATATGTGGAAGAGCAATCCGCAACATAGTTGATAGAGAAGTTAACAGAACAGATATGAATTTTGAAGCATCACTGCAATAATGTGAATCTACCAAGTGAACAGCTACTAACTAAAAAAGAGCGAGTATTTCAGGTAACGGATACACCTATTAATCTTCTACCATAAGATGACTGCTTTGTGAAAAACAACAAACAGAGATGTCATTTGTTTTGATCCTGGAAGATTAAAATCAAATAAGTTGTTCTATTCAGCATTAAAAACTATGGAATTCTGATGAAAAAAATTGAAAACTTTAGTTACTAACCCTAATATCCAGTTTACCAAGGCGATCTACTATAGAATGTACAGATGTGTGGTGGGTGTAAAGCTCGACTTGACCAGGGCAATCGAATAAGAAATAAAAACCATCATTTTGAAACTTTCTTAACTTTGTTTCCAGATGTTCAAAGTTTTTCTCTAAAAATTCAAGACAATACAATAGACCACCATTTGGGCCAAGTTTTAAAAGATTCATGACGTCTTTTAAGCAAATCAGTTCTGCTAAATCCCAATCAGGAATGAAGGGCATGTTGTCATTAGCAGGATCTAAATTAAATATCACAACTTTTCTTCCAATTCCAGTAAGAAAATTTTTGACAGCATGACAGTATGTAGTCTTCCCACTCCCAAGTGGACCAATTATAAGTTGACCAAAGCATGGTTTAAGTTTTTCTGTCATTGTATATTTTTTTGTTGATTGTTTTTTATTCCATGTTCATGTTGTATTTAATCTGAAAGAATAAAATAAATGTTTCATACTCAATACTTCTTTCATGTAACATTTCTTATCATTTAGAAAAAAATCAAAAGAGGCAGAAAATCTACCTCAGGGCAGAGGGATAAATCCTTTGAAATTTATAAAATTTGGCAGACATTATTAGCAAGAGTGTTTCAAGCATTCCAATTTTTCAATATTTGCTATTAAAATTGAACAAACATTTCAATAGTAAAAATAGTTTATAAGCCAATAATTAACCTAAAAATTCATTTAATCAAATTAATTTGTACTTGATTTTGTTTCAAAGGTTGTTGTTGCATTGCAAAAGCTACTTACAAGATGAAATGCTAGTTATCTAATAAATTATAAGGCTATCTTTAATGTATAAAACCAGTTAAAAATGAATAAATAGAATCAATCAGCTTTTTCATCTTTGCGATCCATTCTCTCTTCTTTGATAGCAGTCCAAATATACAATGCAATAATAATATGAATAACAACAACAGCCAGAATAACAGAAGCAACTGAACCATCTTCATAACCAAAAATTGCTTCCAAAATATATGTTCTGACGAAAAAATATGAAACAATTGGTACAGATAACATTGCTATTGTAAACATTAGCAGAGTCTTTAAGACATCCATTTCTTTTGGGCCTAAAGTACCATCACTTCCTGGCATGGTTATTTTTTTACTTTGTCTATTGGAATTTCACTGAAACAACAAATTAAAATTTCATTATAGTATATACCGGGTGTATCAAAAAAAGATACAGAAAAATACAGCTTTGTTGACATTTTTTAAGCTTCAGGATTTAAATTTCTTTCATTCTCTATCGTATAGAGGATACTCTAACTTGAATTTTGAGTTATCATACATTAAATTTGAAAAAGTAGTGCCAAAGTTATTAAAAAAACTTTTTTTCATGTTGAAATTTCAAAACATCATCAATCACAGCAAGCAAACTTTTCTCTTGACATTTACACATAAAAATACCAAAAAAATCTGTGTTGCGTCAAAACTCGGTACAGAATTTAAAAATATGGTAAATCAAGCTGTGGGATAATATTTTTGGAAAAGCTGAAAAAAGATGTGGAAATCTGCAAGAGAGGTTTTGATGTTTTGTGTGTGCTATGTGAGAACACTTTTGAAAAAATAGATCACCATTCCTCGACTAGTTGCTCAAAGAACTTGGGTCTGCATTGAGTTTGCTCGTGTTAGAAATGTCCATATGACGTGCAAATAAGATGGAGAAATTGTTGGCAAAATATAAATAAGAAAAAAAAAAGCATAAAAAAACAATAAAATTGTGTTTTTGTCATTTGCAACTCCCCAAGCGATTTTAAGTTACCTTAAAAGACCCGTCCAGACCGAGCGACCAAAAAGCGGTAGAACAGTGGCTTTTTACCGATCCCGCCTCTTTTTCTATCGGCTATGGATCGGTCACTCTCCTTTCACTTTAAAGCGGCTTTCTAAGCGGCCTCTGTTTGTTGTGGCTACTTTCCCCAGGGATTTACCACCTTTTTTTGAGTTCTTCTTTTCCTTCTTTCTTGCTTTAATTCATAAAGATAAAATTAAAGACCTGAATTATAGTACCTTTTAATAAAATTAGACAACTGTAATAAAGGGCTGACCCGAAAAAGAGCCTTATTTTATATCATAAACCATTTATATTTATGAAGTAAAACCGTTTCTTGCCTTTGCTTTGTGGTCTTCATTTGTGCTCAATTTATTTTGTTTTTACTCTTTCGTTTTAACGAAAAGACTTCCTGCCCCAACACGACGTCCTCTAGCTCTAATTATATTTTCCTCGTAAAAAAAGACATCCCTGTCTATGTTTGACCTCTTCTATAATTGCGTCTCCTCTCCGACTAAGCACATGCCCCTGTCTCAATGTGACCTCCTCCAATTTTGATTTCTCTTGTAACAAAAAGGCCCTGTCTCTTTGACCTCCTTTATATTCTCAATATTTCGTGTGACCTGGGAAACTATAAGTTACCCATACTTCAGTTTGATCTGCCTGTTTAACCCTCTTCTGTTTTACCAACTCTGTTCTTTATTTTATATATACCGTTTGCTTACAGCCTTCTTTCCTCTTAACTGATGACCGACCAAAACAATAAAGAATAAAAATTAATTATCTTACCTTTCTTCTTTGTCTTTGACGAAAGTGCTAAGTCTATTTACTCATCATAGTAAATTAATCTCACCTTGCAGCTAACAAATAACTGGTTTTCTAAGAGTCCCACGTATATAAAAAAAAAGATAAAACTCATCACTACTCTTCGAACTTTTTCCTTCTTCCTTCTTTTTGTTTTGATTTAAATTAAAATTAAAAAAAAGTCTAGTCATTTCTCAGTACAGCCCTCACTAACCGGTCATTATTGTATTAGGGTTAGGGTTGGAGCTTGAAGTCACAATTTAAGGCTGATGGCCTTCTTAAGGGCATTCCTAACCTGAGACTTAAGTTAGGATCCCTTACGGGGAGAAGACATAACTTGGACCCCCCAATATTGACCCCAATATGGACCCCATTATGGACCCCAATATGGGCAATAATGGCAAATTGCATCACAACGCCAGGCAGTCGAATTGTATCATGGTTACCACATGTTTAATTTCACAGACCGGCTATTTATTTGTATTTCTTGAAATAAAATCATTTCATTATCAAAAATAACTTTGAAATTATGTTTTAGAACATAAGGTCACACATGTCTTAGACACAGGGCACAGATCATACAAATTACAGACCAGAAAAATTGTAACGCGCTCGTATCATATAATTTATATATAACATCAAAATAATATATGCAATGGAAATGATGTATATGCTATTTAGAAGATTTCAATGACAAATCGTCAATCCCAAATATTGACAAAAATGACACTTAAGTTATGTAAATAAGGACATTATCAAAAAAAATGAGGTGTATACACCAATTTAATTTACAACAAGTGTTTTTTCATGCTCAATAGGATGCTGGCGTTGCAAATGGATATAGATTGCGATTCAATGAAAACATTAAATGCTCCAAGAGAGCTGTTTTAGAGATATGAAAATAGTACTTTTATTATCATTTTTATTTTCGTATGAACAGAGCATTACATATAACTTCAAGTTTTGAAAGGAAGTGTTTCTTCCACGAGAAAGACGTTACCTGTCATTTTCCTGACAAAGTGACACTTTTCGACAAAAATATTGACAGGGCACTTAAGTGGGATACCTGCAAGCTTTATTTACATCAAATATTTTAATTGTACCGAATGAGATGCCTTTGATATAAATAGATAAATATTGTCAAGAGGCAAACACTGGGAAGCTCAGTTTTAGAGATACAATTTTTCAATTATTCTATTGTCCTTATGTTGACAAAATTTTTACAAAATAATGATCAGATGGTCAAACATAAAGCTTCTTTAATCAACCAAAATACTTTCCCGCCATTTTTGAGGGGGTCCATAATCTGGTCCATAATGGGGTCCATATTGGGGGGTCCAAGTTATGTCTTCTCCCCAAGAGTGTAAGAAAAATCTAAAAATGTGAGAAAAAAAATTTTGTGGTCGGCTGGGTGAGTTTTTTTTCGTCACCCGCATTTCTGGAAACAAGACTACTTTTTTTTTGGCCTGAACGTGCATCAGCCAGAATATCAACCAACCAAGTTTTGTCATTCAATTCCCTAGACAGCGCTTCGATTTTTAAGGCCTTGTTTGTACGCTAAAGTAAAAATAATTCCGCACATGTACACGGGTCAGTATTGAGGTCTGACAGAATTTCTGGGAAATAGCCTATCTGGCGGTGCGCAGATCTAGGTGGGTTTCCTCTTCCCCTTAGGCTGTGCGCATCCCCAGAATTTATTTTGTTATAGGGGATGCGTATTGTGTATGAAATTCTTGTCCGAGAGTTACCTCAAATTTGGGGTAACCAAAATTTGCATAAATTTACATAATTTCGTCACATCCAATCAAAGAAAGAAAAAAATGAAGTCATTGTATTGCTATGACGCATAATAATCAAAAAAGAAAAAAGAAAAGACGGGGGTAAGTTTGGACAGAAATATTTTAGACGATACGCATCCCCTATATCAAATCATATCAGAGGGGATGCATGCAGCCTATCTTCCCCTATGCATGTTAGCCTCCACTGATGCAAGGTACACAACTTCACGGTTGCGCTTTTGCAGCATTAATCTTTTTGTTTTGATACACATTTCGGAGGGACCGCCCTAGTGTGACAGTCTAAACTTAAACTCCTATATCAGGATTAGAAACTAGGCTAGTCTTACCTCTTTTAGCTTTTCCTTATCTTTACAACAATACAATGCTGACAAGTTGACACAACACATGTGTACATGTACAATGACAAGTAATTCCTGAGAGAAGTTTTTATAGAAATCTGCAACAAAAACGAAAGTGGTCTCTTCTACTGATTGCTTCCCAGCGCTCCTTCACAGCTGTTTATCAATTTTCCACCAAAGGAGGTTGCCGCATTTCAAACGGCCCTTCTTTTTGGCACCTGTAGCCTTTCAGTGCCTTGCACGACGGGCGGCTGTAAAATCCCACCCTTCATATATTTTTTTCAATCTGTGATCCGTGGCTTAGGTTTTTTCTCATCTTCAATTTACTGAAGAAAGCGGGAATTTGATGCAAGAGTTAGATTGTCAACAAAGTGCCATAAAAAATCATTGAATAAAAGAAGAACTTAAAATCTTAAATATTTCCATTTTGAAGAAAAGGTGCAAAAAAGTGAAACATAGAAAAGTTTCATTTTTCATTGCATTAATCGAAATGAGGGATTTGGAAAATTTTCTATGTTTAGTTTTTTGCACAAACCCCTGTAACTATGGGCGAGCACCCTGTTGCTAAGATGTTGGCTTGAAATCGAAAATGAAACAACTCAAAACGAAAGTGAAATCGGCCCATGCTCGAAATCCCGTAATCTTGATATACGAGTTTAAGTCTATACTGTGTGACTAACTGTGCGAATCCTTGTAGGGAATGACATTATTCTGACATGTCTCGTTAGCGGAAGCGGTTAGGCGTTGAGTTTGTAAACCATCAAGGTTGCTTGCATCATGCATTTGGTGGTTTGAGCCGAGGCGGGTGCATGTCACTAGTCCGACACTTTCTAGTCCGACAGTATAATAGTCCGAATATAAAAGTTTTGTTTCCGACGTGACTTTTGTCCGAAAACGAAAGATTTTAGTGTCGAATGTTGAATAAGGGTTTTTCACTGAGATAATATTAATAGAAGTTCATTTTGGCGGCATTTTGACATAATTAGAAATAAAGGACCAATCAAATTTGCGTAAAGATAATTTAGTATTGTTTGTGATTGATGTTGCAGAGTGCTCAATGAAATCAGAGCCAAGTAAAGTAAAGATAATTTAATCATTATACAGTCAGGAACAGTCGCCTTATTAGGAGACGCCTCCTGATTAGGAGACATGTAGGTCGCTTGGGGTCGCTTGATTAGGAGACCTGTCTCCTAATTAGGAGACATAAAACTTTGATCTCAATTTTAAGGGCTTTAGGCTTTTCCGCGCATTTTGAAACTAGTTTTAATGGAAAGAGCAGCCTCGAATTGGTAAAGTTTTAAAAAAATTATCAAAATTTCTCGGTGCAATCGATCACAATCCTAATATAAAGCACTACAAGGAAGCCCCTTTTGATTTTTTTCATGTCCGCCATTTTTCTTTTTGAGGCGCTTTTGTTTCAGAAGACAGATTCTTACTTCTGATTGGTTCTTATGGATTATTAGAATTGTGATTGATTCCACCGGTGGGATTTTTCTGAAAATCACCATATGGAATCAATTTTTTGTGCTCTTTCCATTGGGAGCAATCAAATCATGCGCAGTTTGCTCGTTCACGAGATAATTACACCTGTCTCCTGATTAGGAGACGTGAACCTCCTGATTAGGAAACGGGTCTCCTAATCAGGAGGCGTCTCCTAATAAGGCGACTGTTCCTGACTGTTACACGTTTTTTTTTTTTTAAGAAACACACTTTTAAGAAACACGAGGCTCAGAATGCCTAAAAACTAAGAAACATCTAAGAAACATGCTGAGGCTGACAATGAGAAAATAACATTTTTTAATTCGTTTTTTTTTAAGAACTTTCTAATCCAACCTTCCATGAGGCTGATTATGTCAAAAAGTTTAGAAACATGTAAGAAACATTTAAGGCTCAAAAGGCCGATTTCTTAAGAAACATTGAGGCTGCTTCGTAAGACTAGTTTCTTAAAAAAAAAAAAACGTGTATAGCAAAAGGGATGCACCGCCTTTAAGGGTCCCTTTTTGCATGTTCAGAATTATGCTATAAGGGTTGTAAATCAAGCAAACTTTAATTCCAGCCCCCCAATTTCTTGACTCTTGAAAGCCTAATAGTAATACTAATAAGCTTCCCAAAATTTAAGAAAAGTCGGGTTAAGGTGCCCAACCTCTTTGGATTTTTATAAGCACGTGGTTGCTTATAAAAGATGTGCCTCTGGTGCCTCCTCATCTTAGGCGATTCATATTGTTTTTTTGACTCGTTGTCGGACAAAATTGTTGTCGGAATACTGACACATTTGTCAAATCCAAGGTCGGGCATTTTTACTGTCGGACTAGAAAGTGTCGGACTACTGACGACCTCCCGCCGAGGCGAGGTGGGAGACCTATTTCACCAAGAAAATAAAATACTTAGAAAACAGTAAAAAACACTTGAGAAAGTCAGAAAATCAGGATAGAAGATAGGAGAGTAGAAAATAGAGGGAAAATAAGAGAGGATACATCCTGGTGGATGAAATCGTTTGCCAACTAACCGTGTCTCCCACCTGACCTGCCCACCCCACGCACGCCACACTACATCACATGGTCCAACCCAATCATTAAAAGTGAATTCCCTCATTCAAGGTCAAGTCATTATTAAAACATTAAACGTGAAACAAAACAACAAAAGGTCAAAAATCTAAACACTATACATTACCAGTAATGATAGAACTGTCACATTTGCACACATGCTTCTCCTTTTCTTGCCGCCATTTTGATTTTGTAAGTACATGTTTTTTCCTATTCATCAAGCGGAGCTTCGAAATTTCTTTCTTGCTCCTTTTCTATCACCGGAAAATTTTCTTCCACCGTTTAATAGATTGTAAAAATAGATTTCTCTGTAAATTCATCATTCGTGTTTCACACTTCACACTTCACACTTCACCAGAAATCAGGAATTTGCTATAGGTTTTTCCAGATCCAGGTATACTTTTAATTTTAAAGACAAATATAGCATCGATAAGGAGCAGGAACACTTTATCAGTTTTGGAAACTTGAAATCAATTTAATGGCACTTATTTTATAGTCAATTCTTTTTTGGCAGTCAGTTGTTTGGATTTTTGAGCTACTGTATACCGTAAGTTGGTCTAATCTCGACGTGTCTTCTAATTTCGACACCCTTCTTTAGCGATAGGAATAATATGAAAGTCGGAATCGGTGATTGAAAAAAGATTTATCCTCCCTTACTTACCACTAAGCAAATAAAATAATTTTGATCTTTTTTTAATTTTTCAGCTCTAGAAATTTTAGAAAAGGGTGTCGAATTTAGAGGAGGGATGTCGACATTATCATTACATTAGTCCAAGTTACAGTAAATGTCGAAATGGGCTATTCCATACAAACTTTTTTCACATACCCGTTGGAAATAGACCTTTTTTAAACAGTGGGTCACAAACAGTGATATTTCGATTGCACGGCGGAATAAGCGCTTCAAAACACCAGCTTTTTTTGGAGTTTTGTCTCCGTTTACCCAAACGCTTCAATCTCGCGTAGGCTTAGGGGTCAAGACTAGAACCCCCAATGCGAGACATTTGCCTGACCGAAAAAAAATCATCATCATCAATTTTGTTAATTGTCAGAATCGTTTACTCACTGGAAATACGCAAATTTCTGAAGTTTCGTTTTTTTTCGGTTGTGCTTCATTTAAAAAATAACGAAGATGAAAAGTTACCATCAATCCCGCAAGTAAAAAAAGTATTCCCACTAGTCTATGAAAAGTGCGCTCGTGCCGCAAATAGAATAGACATTTTTTCAAAGATGACGTCCTGTTAAGAATAATTATGTAGTCCAGCCATAAAAACAATAATAGAGCCATGCATAATTACTGTATCATGCATATTGTAATAATTATGCATGGTTTTATCATTGTTTTTCTGCTGGACTACATAATTATTCAACAGGGTGGCCTCTTTGAAAAAAGGTCTATATCTCGCAAATTAATATACACGTTTTTTTTTTTTTAAGAAACTAGTTTTACCAAGCAGCCTCAATGTTTCTTAAGAAATCGGCCTTTTGAGCCTTAAATGTTTCTTACATGTTTCTAAACTTTATCAAGCTTAAAGGACGCATGTCGATAATACAATAGTCTAATTGACTAATCTACGGTACTTTCCTATCTTCTATATTGATTTTCTGACTTTCTCAAGTGTTTCTAACTGTTAGGTATGTATATTTCTGCAACCTTGATTGGAAGGTTCTTAAAAAAACGAATTAAAAAAATGCTATTTTCTCATTCTCAGCCTCAGCATGTTTCTTAGATGTTTCTTAGTTTTCAGACATTCTGAGCCTCAAACGTGTATGCATACAACTGAGGAAATCCTTTCTTTTTTATGCTTAGGTGACGTCACCATCAATCTTGACTTGACAATGGAGAACCAAATTTGGCAATGCATAATTATTATGAGCGGCCGAGAAAGTTTGTGTGACGCAAAAATTGCGCGATAAACAAAGCCCTAGAAAAACGCCCACTGAAAATTGAAGCTACGAATTTATTGAATATTTCACTGATGAAGTATCAAACTTTTTGTTTTTTGTAATTATCATAAATTCATAATTTTTAAATACTATTTTTTGAAAGTCAAAGGACAATTAAGGTGAATTTAAGCTGATTGGGTGGATATTGGGCGGACGGCGTTTTGCACGTTCCGGAGATCGGAAATTAAACACGAGTAAAAAACGGTGGCGTCTTACTAATTCATTATTTTTTTATTTTTAGTTTTTCGCGAATGAAAAATTAATTTTTGATTTTTGAATTAAGGAAATATATAATATAATATACCTTATTGGTATATATTTTCGGGTGTTACAAATTTTCGCGAATCGCGAATTTTTTTCGAAAAAAATGTGTTTCGCGTGTATTAAATTTCGCGATTGCCGACTTCTGGAAATATTTCGCGTGTATTAAATTTCGCGATTCACTAAACTAGGTATTTTCAGAAAGTGGGAATATATTATAAAGCAAGAAAAATACTGATTTTGCTTGAAACATAGCCTGGATATCCAGACCGTAAACTATTTCACCGTCTAGTTTTTTATAATCTTGTCTCTGGTTTACGGTCTGGTCCAAGTAACTCCTCTGCAGGGATATCTGTCCCTGCATATAATTGGTCAGTACGCGCCCAGTCACTGAGCAGAATTTTGGCGGGGTTTACGATATTTTCTATGCGCTTGCATAATTTATGGAAAAAAGCTGACATTGCAAAATAATGTAAGCAAATGAAAATGAAAACACAGGTTCATTTCTAAACAAAATGGCCGCTGGAAAGGAGCCTTTATAAATGTGGCTGATGTTTTGATGTAGTTTAAAGTAGTTTTGAAAGTTTATTGAGTTTGTAAAAGAGGTTTTAATAGTAAGTTAATTATGTGTGCCTGTCTGGGTTTCCAAAGTTTTGATAGTCTGTCAACAAGGGCTCACTCACATACAGTATCAAACAAACTGTATCAGACTTTTTTAGTTGCACCAGACTCTAAAATTTTAGAATTTCGCGATTTTGGAATTTT